>NC_091214.1:26681230-26766230 GCF_040958095.1 Procambarus clarkii
GTGTGTGAGGGTGGTGTGAGGGTGGTGGTGTGAGGGTGGTGTGAGGGTGGTGTGAGGGTGGTGTGAGGGAGGTGTGAGGGAGGTGTGAGGGTGGTGTGAGGATGGTGTGAGGGTGGTGTGAGGGTGGTGTGAGGGAGGTGTGAGGGTGGTGTGAGGGAGGTGTGAGCGTGGTGTGAGGGAGGGTGGTGGTTCCACACAGGGGACAGTGACTGACAACACTGCCACACTGGGGACAGTGACAACACTGCCACACTGGGGACAGTGACTGACAACACTGCCACACTGGGGACAGTGACTGACAACACTGCCACACACTGGGGACAGTGACTGACAACACTGCCACACACTGGGGACAGTGACTGACAACACTGCCACACACTGGGGACAATGACTGACAACACTGCCACACACTGGGGACAGTGACTGACAACACTGCCACACACTGGGGACAGTGACTGACAATACTGCCACACAGGAGACAGTGACTGACAACACTGCCACACAGGGGGACAGTGACTGACAACACTGCCACACAGGAGACAGTGACTGAAAACACTGCCACACAGGAGACAGTGACTGACAACACTGCCACACAGGGGACAGTGACTGACAACACTGCCACACACTGGGGACAGTGACTGACAACACTGCCACACAGGAGACATTGACTGACAACACTGCCACACAGGAGACAGTGACTGACAACACTGCCACACACTGGGGACAGTGACTGACAACACTGCCACACAGGGGACAGTGACTGACAACACTGCCACACAGGGGACAGTGATTGACAACACTGCCACACAGGGGACAGTGACTGACAACACTGCCACACATGGGACAGTGACTGACAACACTGCCACACTGGGGACAGTGACTGACAACACTGCCACACAGGGGACAGTGACTGACAACACTGCCACACATGGGACAGTGACAACATTGCCACACATGGGACAGTGACTGACAACACTGCCACACTGGGGACAGTAACTGACAACACTGCTACACTGGGGACAGTGACTGACAACACTGCCTCACAGGGGACAGTGACTGACAACACTGCCACACATGGGACAGTGACTGACAACACTGCCACACAGGAGACAGTGACTGACAACACTGCCACACAGGAGACAGTGACTGACAACACTGACACACAGGGGACAGTGACTGACAACACTGCCACACTGGGGACAGTGACTGACAACACTGCCACACTGGGGACAGTGACTGACAACACACAGCGGACAGTGACTGACAACACTGCCACACACTGGGGACAGTGACTGACAACACTGCCACACAGGGGACAGTGACTGACAACACTGCCACACTGGGGACAGTGACTGACAACACTGCCACACAGGAGACAGTGACTGACAACACACAGGGGACAGTGACTGATAACACTGCCACACACTGGGGACCGTGACTGACAACACTTTCACACAGGGGACAGTGACTGACAACACTGCCACACTGGGGACAGTGACTGACAACACTGCCACATAGGGGACAGTGACTGACAACACTGCCACACTGGGGACAGTGAGTGACAACACTGCCACACAGGGGACAGTGACTGACAACACTGTCACACAGGAGACAGTGACTGACAACACTGCCTCACAGGGGACAGTGACTGACAACACTGCCACATATGGGACATTGACTGACAACACTGCCACACAGGGGACAGTGACTGACAACACTGCCACACTGGGGACAGTGACTGACAACACTGTCACACTGGGGACAGTGACTGAGAACACTGCCACATAGGGGACAGTGACTGACAACACTGTCACACTGGGGACAGTGACTGACAACACTGCCACACAGGGGACAGTGACTGCCAACACTGTCACACAGGAGACAGTGACTGACAACACTGCCACACAGGGGACAGTGACTGACAACACTGTCACACAGGAGACAGTGACTGACAACACTGCCACACAGGGGACAGTGACTGACAACACTGCCACACAGGAGACAGTGACTGACAACACTACCACACAGGGGACAGTGACTGACAACACTGCCACACTGGGGACAGTGACTGACAACACTGCCACACTGGGGACAGTGACTGACAACACTGCCACACTGGGGACAGTGACTGACAACACTGCCACACATGGGACAGTGACTGACAACACTGCCACACAGGAGACAGTGACTGAGAACACTGCCACACAGGAGACAGTGACTGACAACACTGCCACACATGGGACAGTGACTGACAACACTGCCACACAGGAGACAGTGACTGACAACACTGCCACACTGGGGACAGTGACTGACAACACACAGGAGACAGTGACTGACAACACTGCCACACAGGGGACAGTGACTGACAACACTGCCACACAGGAGACAGTGACTGACAACACTGCCACACAGGAGACAGTGACTGACAACACTGCCACACAGGGGACAGTGACTGACAACACTGCCACACAGGGGACAGTGACTGACAACACTGCTACACAGGGGACAGTGACTGACAACACTGCCACACAGGGGACAGTGACTGACAACACTGCCACACAGGAGACAGTGACTGACAACACTGCCACACATGGGACAGTGACTGACAACACTGCCACACATGGGACAGTGACTGACAACACTGCCACACTGGGGACAGTGACTGACAACACTGCCACACATGGGACAGTGACTGACAACACTGCCACACAGGAGACAGTGACTGACAACACACTGCCATCAACACTCAAGCGTCGCGCCAATAACATGCCACAAGTTAAGGGCCAACTTGATGGCCAACTTGAGGGCCAACTTGAGGGCCAACTTGAGGGCCAACTTGAGGGCCAACTTGAGGGCCAACTTGAGGGCCAACTTGAGGGCCAACTTGAGGGCCAACTTGAGGGCCAACTTGAGGGCCAACTTGAGGGCCAACTTGAGGGCCAACTTGAGGGCCAACTTGAGGGCCAACTTGAGGGCCAACTTGAGGGCCAGTCCCAGGAATTATGATCAAACTTACGGAAAGGAAAAATGTATTTTGAGAAGTACTTACAACTTAGATATTCTTAGTCTCCTTCTCTCTAACACTGCTCTATGGTACACTGCTCTACGGTACACTGCTCTACGGTACACTGCTCTATGGTACACTGCTCTACGGTACACTGCTCTATGGTACACTGCTCTATGGTACACTGCTCTATGGTACACTATTCTACGGTACACTGCTCTACGGTACACCGCTCTACGGTACACTGCTCTACGGTACACTGCTCTACGGTACACTGCTCTACGGTACACTGCTCTACGGTACACTGCTCTACGGTACACTGCTCTACGGTACACTGCTCTACGGTACACTATTCTACGGTACACTATTCTACGGTACACTGCTCTACGGTACACTATTCTACGGTACACTGCTCTACGGTACACTATTCTACGGTACACTGCTCTACGGTACACTATTCTACGGTACACTGCTCTACGGTACACTATTCTACGGTACACTATTCTACGGTACACTGCTCTACGGTACACTATTCTACGGTACACTATTCTACGGTACACTATTCTACGGTACACTGCTCTACGGTACACTGCTCTACGGTACACTGCTCTACGGTACACTGCTCTACGGTACACTGCTCTACGGTACACTGCTCTACGGTACACTGCTCTACGGTACACTGCTCTACGGTACACTATTCTACGGTACACTGCTCTACGGTACACTATTCTACGGTACACTATTCTACGGTACACTGCTCTACGGTACACTATTCTACGGTACACTATTCTACGGTACACTATTCTACGGTACACTGCTCTACGGTACACTATTCTACGGTACACTATTCTACGGTACACTATTCTACGGTACACTGCTCTACGGTACACTATTCTACGGTACACTGCTCTACGGTACACTATTCTACGGTACACTGCTCTACGGTACACTATTCTACGGTACACTATTCTACGGTACACTGCTCTACGGTACACTATTCTACGGTACACTGCTCTACGGTACACTATTCTACGGTACACTATTCTACGGTACACTATTCTACGGTACACTGCTCTACGGTACACTGCTCTACGGTACACTGCTCTACGGTACACTGCTCTACGGTACACTGCTCTACGGTACACTGCTCTACGGTACACTGCTCTACGGTACACTGCTCTACGGTACACTGCTCTACGGTACACTGCTCTACGGTACACTGCTCTATGGTACACTGCTCTACGGTACACTGCTCTATGGTACACTGCTCTATGGTACACTGCTCTATGGTACACTATTCTACGGTACACTGCTCTACGGTACACTATTCTACGGTACACTGCTCTACGGTACACTGCTCTACGGTACACTGCTCTATGGTACACTGCTCTATGGTACACTGCTCTATGGTACACTGCTCTACGGTACACTGCTCTACGGTACACTGCTCTATGGTACACTGCTCTATGGTACACTGCTCTACGGTACACTGCTCTATGGTACACTGCTCTACGGTACACTGCTCTATGGTACACTGCTCTATGGTACACTATTCTACGGTACACTGCTCTACGGTACACTATTCTACGGTACACTGCTCTACGGTACACTGCTCTACGGTACACTGCTCTACGGTACACTGCTCTACGGTACACTGCTCTACGGTACACTTCTCTACGGTACACTATTCTACGGTACACTATTCTACGGTACACTACTCTACGGTACACTGCTCTATGGTACACTTCTCTACGGTACACTATTCTACGGTACACTATTCTACGGTACACTGCTCTATGGTACACTGCTCTACGGTACACTTCTCTACGGTACACTATTCTACGGTACACTATTCTACGGTACACTACTCTACGGTACACTGCTCTATGGTACACTTCTCTACGGTACACTATTCTACGGTACACTATTCTACGGTACACTGCTCTACGGTACACTGCTCTACGGTACACTGCTCTACGGAACACTGCTCTACGGTACACTGCTCTACGGAACACTGCTCTACGGTACACTGCTCTACGGTACACTGCTCTACGGTACACTGCTCTACGGTACACTGCTCTACGGAACACTGCTCTACGGTACACTGCTCTACGGTACACTGCTCTACGGTGCACTATTCTACGGTACACTACTCTACGGTACACTACTCTACAGTACACTATTCTACGGTACACTATTCTACAGTACACTATTCTACGGTACACTGCTCTACGGTATACTATTCTACGGTACACTATTCTACAGTACACTGCTCTACGGTACACTATTCAACGGTACACTATTCTACGGTACACTGCTCTACAGTACACTGCTCTACGGTGCACTATTCTACGGTACACTATTCTACGGTACACTATTCTACGGTACACTGCTCTATGGTACACTTCTCTACGGTACACTGCTCTACGGTACACTGCTCTACGGTACACTGCTCTACGGTACACTGCTCTACGGTACACTGCTCTACGGTACACTGCTCTACGGTACACTATTCTACGGTACACTACTCTACGGTACACTACTCTACGGTACACTGCTCTATGGTACACTGCTCTATGGTACACTTCTCTACGGAACACTATTCTACGGTACACTATTCTACGGTACACTATTCTACGGTACACTATTCTACGGTACACTATTCTACGGTACACTATTCTACGGCACACTATTCTACGGCACACTATTCTACAGTACACTATTCTACGGTACACTGCTCTATGGTACACTTCTCTACGGTACACTGCTCTACGGTACACTGCTCTACGGTACACTATTCTACGGTACACTACTCTACGGTACACTGCTCTATGGTACACTTCTCTACGGTACACTATTCTACGGTACACTATTCTACGGTACACTATTCTACGGTACACTGCTCTATGGTACACTTCTCTACGGTACAGTGCTCTTCGGTACAGTGCTCTATAATAGGTATTTTAACAACCAAACATTTGTGAACTTAACCATGAGTGCCAGATGTGATGGTCACGGTCCAGGATTAATAACACTATTTGAGGAGAAAATCACCATCAGAGGCAACAACATGACCACCAAACGAAATCCTCACAACACACGGTTGTCGTCATCAAGTGTCCACTGTGCTTCTTGAGTGCTCTCTTGCTTCACCTTGCTTCAACACTGTGCTTCTTGAGTGCTCTCTTGCTTCACCTTGCTTCAACACTGTGCTTGTTCAGTGCTCTCTTGCTTCACCTTGCTTCAACACTGTGCTTGTTCAGTGCTCTCTTGCTTCACCTTGCTTCAACACTGTGCTTGTTCAGTGCTCTCTTGCTGCACCTTGCTTCAACACTGTGCTTGTTGAGTGCTCTCTTGCTTCACCTTGCTTCAACACTGTGCTTGTTGAGTGCTCTCTTGCTTCACCTTGCTTCAACACTGTGCTTGTTCAATGCTCTCTTGCTGCACCTTGCTTCAACACTGTGCTTGTTCAGTGCTCTCTTGCTTCACCTTGCTTCAACACTGTGCTTGTTCAGTGCTCTCTTGGTCACCTTGCTTCAACACTGTGCTTGTTCAGTGCTCTCTTGCTTCACCTTGCTTCAACACTGTGCTTCTTGAGTGCTCTCTTGCTTCACCTTGCTTCAACACTGTGCTTGTTCAGTGCTCTCTTGCTTCACCTTGCTTCAACACTGTGCTTGTTCAGTGCTCTCTTGCTTCACCTTGCTTCAACACTGTGCTTGTTCAGTGCTCTCTTGCTTCACCTTGCTTCAACACTGTGCTTCTTGAGTGCTCTCTTGCTTCACCTTGCTTCAACACTGTGCTTGTTCAGTGCTCTCTTGGTCACCTTGCTTCAACACTGTGCTTCTTCAGTGCTCTCTTGCTTCACCTTGCTTCAACACTGTGCTTGTTCAGTGCTCTCTTGCTTCACCTTGCTTCAACACTGTGCTTGTTCAGTGCTCTCTTGCTTCACCTTGCTTCAACACTGTGCTTCTTCAGTGCTCTCTTGCTTCACCTTGCTTCAACACTGTGCTTGTTGAGTGCTCTCTTGCTTCACCTTGCTTCAACACTGTGCTTGTTCAGTGCTCTCTTGCTTCACCTTGCTTCAACACTGTGCTTCTTCAGTGCTCTCTTGCTTCACCTTGCTTCAACACTGTGCTTGTTGAGTGCTCTCTTGCTTCACCTTGCTTCAACACTGTGCTTGTTGAGTGCTCTCTTGCTTCACCTTGCTTCAACACTGTGCTTGTTCAGTGCTCTCTTGCTTCACCTTGCTTCAACACTGTCTGTTGCACCCTGCGGTAATGTTCGTCGTGCTTCTTAACCCTTAGTGGTGGTATATATCTTTCCTCAGCTTGTGTGTTGGTCCGTTACGTAGTCCGTCTTGTCCCGGGCTGATTGTCGATCTCTTTCCCAATATATGTGGTGGAGGACTTCTCGGACCTGGTGTTGTCCTCTCCTGTGTGCCAGCCTTACATTCCTCCACTTGTTACAACTCTTTGTGGTCGTCATTGTCACTGGATACTCAAAGATTTAAACAGTGGTCACTGGCTCTTAATGGCATGTAATTGTGTAGGTTTTCAATGTCCATCTCATTCTTTGTGAAGACAAGAACTAGCCGAGCTGGTTGGGCACCACCCCTTCTCCTTGTTTCCTCTCTGACGTGTTGCATCAGCAAGTTGCTCTTTCCTACTTCTACAAGTTTTTCTCTCTATGTTTCATCTTTTCCTCTTGTGCCTACCGTTTTCCAGATGATTTGGCCATGTTCTCACCTAGTTGTGCTTGCGGGGGTTGAGCTTTGGCTCTTTGGTCCCGCCTCTCAACCGTCAATCAACTGGTGTACAGGTTCCTGAGCCTATTGGGCTCTATCATATCTACACTTGAAACTGTGTATGGAGTCAGCCTCCACCACATCATTGCCTAATGCATTCCACCTGTTAACTACTCTGACACTGAAAAAGTTCTTTCTAATATCTCTGTGGCTCATTTTGGAACTCACTTTCCACCTGTGTCCCCTTGTGCGTGTTAAATAGCATGTCCTTATCTACCCTATCAATTCCTTTGAGAATCTTGCAAATGGTGATCATGTCCCCTCTAATTCTTCTATCATAAAGCGACGTGAGGTTTAATTCCCGTAGTCTCTCCTCGTAGCTCATACCTCTCAGTTCGGGTACTAGTCTGGTGGCAAACCTTTGAACCTTTTCCAGTTTAGTCTTATGCTTGACTAGAAAGGGACTCCATGCTGGAGCTGTAAATACCAGGATTGGTCTAACATATGTGGTATACAAAGTTAAGAAAGATTCCTTACACAAGTTTCTAAAGGCCGTTCTTATATTAGCCAACCTGGCATATGCCGCTGATGTTATCCTCTTGATATGAGCTTCAGGGGACAGGTCTGGCGTGATATCAACCCCCAGGTCTTTCTCTCTCTCTGACTCTTGAAGTATTTCATCTCCCAAGTGATACCTTGTATCTGGTCTCCTGCTTCCTACCCCTATCTTCATTACATTACATTTGCTTGGGTTAAACTAACAACCATTTGTTCGACCATTCCTGCAGCTTGTCCAGGTCTTCTTGAAGCCTCAAGCAGTCCTCCTCTGTCAAAATCCTTCTCATAATTTTGGCGTCGTCAGCAAACATTGAGAGGAATGAGTCTATACCCTCTGGGAGATCATTTACATATATCAGATACAGGATAGGTCCAAGCACAGAGCCCTGTGGGACTCCACTGGTGACTTCACGCCAATCCGAGGTCTCACCCCTCACTGTAACTCTCTGCTTCCTATTGCTTATGTGCCCGCTTCTTATGGGGGTACTGTGTCAAAGGCTTTCCGGCAGTCCAAACAAGTGCAGTCCGCCCATACGTCTCTTTCTGGCTTAATCTTTGTCACCTGATCGTAGAATTCTATTAAGCCTGTAAGGCAAGATTTACCCTCCCTGAACCCATGTTGATGGATTGTGACGAAGTCTCGTGGTCAGATGTGTGTGTGTGTGTGTGTGTGTGTGTGTGTGTGTGTGTGTGTGTGTGTGTGTGTGCGTGCGTGCGTGCGTGCGTGCGCGGGGGGCGGGCATAAGTGTATGTCCCCGGAGTCACTGTATGACAGACAGTCCCTGTATGACAGTCACTGTATGACAGACAATCACTGTATGACAGACAGTCATTGTATAACAACAGTAACTGTAAGACAGGCAGTCACTGTATAACAACAGTGACTGTATGACAGACTATCACTGTATGATAGATTGCCACTGTATGACAGTCAGTGTATGACAGTCTGTCACTGTATGACAGTGACTGTATGTCAGACAGTAATACCACTACACGACGCCTCCTCAAGCCGCCCAGACCTTTGCTCCACCTCTCCCTCATAATGACGGGACCCCCGCAGCTCGTAGTAAAAAAAAAAAAAAAAAGTTTAGAATTCAAGATGCCGTCAATATCTGTCGCAGGTGACGGGAACCTGTCAACGGGACGACGGGGAAAAGGAAGAATTATGTGTTGTGACTTGTGCTTGATTCTTTCGGTTGTTATGGTCAAATGTCAAGATGTGCTTGTTAATGAGAGGGAGAATGGAGGGGGAGGGAGAGGGGAGGGAGAGGGGGGGGAGGGGGGGGAGGGGGGGGAAGGGAGGGAGGGAGGGAGAGAGAGAGAGAGAGAGAGAGAGAGAGAGAGAGAGAGAGAGACAGACAGACAGACAGAGAGACACAGAGAGAGAGAGACAGAGAGACAGACAGACAGACAGACAGACAGACAGACAGACAGACAGAGAGAGAGAGAGAGAGAGAGAGAGAGAGAGAGAGAGAGAGAGAGAGAGAGAGAGAGAGAGAGAGAGAGAGACAGACAGACAGACAGACAGACAGACAGACAGACAGACAGACAGACAGACAGACAGACAGACAGACACACACAGTCTGGGAGAGAGTGCAACACAAGACACTCGTGAACCCTCAAGAACACACGCGTAATATCCTCTGCTGAGTCCCATATATTTGTGCCCACGAACTAAATTCTATCTGTCTCCATTACAGTTCAGAACTGGTGATATTTGTATATTTTGGCCACCCAGGTATAATGGCTGGAGTGTTGTGTGTCTCGTGGGACATGGGCAGGCTCCCAGATATCTTAAGGGATCAGATCTGGGGCCTCCAGCAACACGAAACAGCAAGCGAAGGAGGAGGAGGAGGAGGAGGACGAGGCGGGGGTGAAAGGAGAAGAGAGAGAAGATGGATACGGACGAGATAACAGAGGAGAATGAGAGGAAGGAGGAGAAACCTACAGAGGGGTTCAGGGAGAATCATAACAAGCCAATCGGTGAGCCATGTGCGCTACACTCTGATACACTTCTATAGTGCTCTCTGACACCACACACACGCCCACATTCCACACCCATGATGCTCTGACTCGTTCTGTTCCTGCATTCACCCTCTTCCTCCTGTATGGTCCCTGCTGCTTCTTCCTCCTCCTGCTCTAGTAGGACCAAACAAAACTTGGAATCTAGCAGAACTGGAAGGCAGCGTGTCGAGTACCCTCCCTCCCCCAGATGGAGCCACTCCAGGTGATGAGGTGGTCACCACTGGCGGCTTGGAGGTCAACCCCGCCACAAATGTGGCAGGGGAGTCGAGACATATAGTCGAGCGAATCAGAGAAGCAGCTTGGTCTGGGCCTAATGTAGTGGTGGCTACAGAGCCCGGCCTTCCATCACAGTCCGACTCGTGGGCCAGGTCGCCCACCCCACGAGTCTGAGAAGTTAAAGGAGGGTCAGACGTCGGCATATAAACAAACAGGTAAAAATTTAATCTACCAATAAGCGCCCATACCCACCATGGAGCCTCAATTTGAGGATAAGACACCCGATAAGACGGGGCCGCCCAGAGGTGCATCGTGGGTGTACGCCCCGCAATCGCCTCCACCAATCGCCTTGGTGGAACAACAACGGGCTGGAAAGACAGCCCCAACAACGGGCTGGAAAGACAGCCCCAACAACGGGCTGGAAAGACAGCCCCAACAACGGGCTGGAAAGACAGCCCCAACAACGGGCTGGAAAGACAGCCCCAACAACGGGCTGGAAAGACAGCCCCAACAACGGGCTGGAAAGACAGCCCCGACAACGGGCTGGAAAGAGAGCCCCAACAACGGGCTGGAAAGACAGCCCCAACAACGGGCTGGAAAGACAGCCCCTACAACGGGCTGGAAAGAGCCCCAACAACGGGCTGGAAAGAGCCCCAACAACGGGCTGGAAAGAGCCCCAACAACGGGCTGGAAAGAGCCCCGACAACGGGCTGGAAAGAGAGCCCCGACAACGGGCTGGAAAGAGCCCCAACAACGGGCTGGAAAGAGCCCCAACAACGGGCTGGAAAGAGCCCCAACAACGGGCTGGAAAGAGCCCCAACAACGGGCTGGAAAGAGCCCCAACAACGGGCTGGAAAGAGCCCCAACAACGGGCTGGAAAGAGCCCCGACAACGGGCTGGAAAGAGAGGCGAAGATCTCTCAAGAACAATCAGAATTACAGACAGTTCACTGGTGAATGTTGAGTTAGGTTAATGTTTAAACTGTGTTTGTTGTGCTTGGTGATGAACAGTGTGATAATTGTTCACAGCTGCTGGACACTGTTCACTGCTGCAGGAGACACTGCTGGACACTGTTCACTGCTGCAGGAGACACTGTAGGACACTGTTCACTGCCACAGGAGACACTGCTGGACAATTAACTGTTGCAGGAGACACTGCAGGACACTGTTCACTGCCACAGGAGAGACTGCTGGACACTTAACTGTTGCAGGAGACACTGCAGGACACTGTTCACTGCCACAGGAGACACTGTAGGACACTGTTCACTGCCACAGGAGACACTGCAGGACACTGTTCACTGCCACAGGAGACACTGTAGGACACTGTTCACTGCCACAGGAGACACTGCTGGACACTTAACTGTTGCAGGAGACACTGTAGGACACTGTTCACTGCCACAGGAGACACTGCTGGACACTTAACTGTTGCAGGAGACACTGTAGGACACTGTTCACTGCCACAGGAGACACTGTAGGACACTGTTCACTGCCACAGGAGACACTGTAGGACACTGTTCACTGCCACAGGAGACACTGCTGGACACTTAACTGTTGCAGGAGACACTGTAGGACACTGTTCACTGCCACAGGAGACACTGTAGGACACTGTTCACTGCCACAGGAGAGACTGCTGGACACTTAACTGTTGCAGGAGACACTGTAGGACACTGTTCACTGCCACAGGAGACACTGCTGGACACTTAACTGTTGCAGGAGACACTGCAGGACACTGTTCACTGCCACAGGAGACACTGTAGGACACTGTTCACTGCCACAGGAGACACTGCAGGACACTGTTCACTGCCACAGGAGACACTGTAGGACACTGTTCACTGCCACAGGAGACACTGCTGGACACTTAACTGTTGCAGGAGACACTGTAGGACACTGTTCACTGCCACAGGAGACACTGTAGGACACTGTTCACTGCCACAGGAGAGACTGCTGGACACTTAACTGTTGCAGGAGACACTGCAGGACACTGTTCACTGCCACAGGAGACACTGCTGGACACTTAACTGTTGCAGGAGACACTGCAGGACACTGTTCACTGCCACAGGAGACACTGTAGGACACTGTTCACTGCCACAGGAGACACTGCATGACACTGTTCACGGCCACAGGAGACACTGTAGGACACTGTTCACTGCCACAGGAGACACTGCTGGACACTTAACTGTTGCAGGAGACACTGCAGGACACTGTTCACTGCCACAGGAGACACTGCTGGACACTGTTCACTGCTGCAGGAGACACTGCTGGACACTTAACTGTTGCAGGAGACACTGCAGGACACTGTTCACTGCTGCAGGAGCCATAGGGACCAGTGCCGCCAGAGGTCACTCACAGAGCCAGGCAAGAGTGACACAGCCACACACTATAAACACGCTGTAATACACACACACACACACACAACAAGCAGCCCCGTGAAGATAATCAGGAGATAGGAGCAAGGGGCCGCCCTGCCTGGCTAGAGGCAGGAGCCCCTGGGAGCCCCTGGGAGCCCCTAGGGGTCCCTGGGAGAGATAAGGGGTTCCAGAGCCGTGTTCCAGCGTCCTGGAAGATAAATATGGCGGAATAACTCCCCTGCGGCGCCGGGGAGGAGATGGGGACAAATGGCTGACACAAAACACGGAAGATAAACTCGATCATTTATTTTGCGTCATTAATGGCGACGAGCAGACTAGAGCGGCAAGACCTCTGGCAGGTGGTCCCTCCCTCCTGCTGCTGTGTCACTCCCTCCTGCTGCTGTGTCAGTCCCTCCCTCCTGCTGCTGTGTCCCTCCCTCCTGCTGCTGTGTCCCTCCCTCCTGCTGCTGTGTCACTCCCTCCTGCTGCTGTGTCACTCCCTCCTGCTGCTGTGTCAGTCCCTCCCTCCTGCTGCTGCTGCTGTCCCTCCCTCCTGCTGCTGCTGTGTCACTCCCTCCTGCTGCTGCTGTGTCACTCCCTCCTGCTGCTGCTGTGTCACTCCCTCCTGCTGCTGCTGTGTCCCTCCCTCCTGCTGCTGCTGTGTCACTCCCTCCTGCTGCTGCTGTGTCCCTCCCTCCTGCTGCTGTGTCACTCCCTCCTGCTGCTGTGTCACTCCCTCCCTCCTGCTGCTGCTGTGTCAGTCCCTCCCTCCTGCTGCTGTGTCAGTCCCTCCCTCCTGCTGCTGCTGTGTCCCTCCCTCCTGCTGCTGCTGTGTCCCTCCCTCCTGCTGCTGCTGTGTCCCTCCCTCCTGCTGCTGCTGTGTCCCTCCCTCCTGCTGCTGCTGTGTCCCTCCCTCCTGCTGCTGCTGTGTCCCTCCCTCCTGCTGCTGCTGTGTCCCTCCCTCCTGCTGCTGCTGTGTCCCTCCCTCCTGCTGCTGCTGTGTCCTTCCCTCCTGCTGCTGTGTCCCTCCCTCCTGCTGCTGTGTCCCTCCCTCCTGCTGCTGTGTCACTCCCTCCTGCTGCTGTGTCACTCCCTCCTGCTGCTGTGTCACTCCCTCCTGCTGCTGCTGTGTCCCTCCCTCCTGCTGCTGCTGTGTCACTCCCTCCTGCTGCTGTGTCAGTCCCTCCCTCCTGCTGCTGTGTCAGTCCCTCCCTCCTGCTGCTGTGTCAGTCCCTCCCTCCTGCTGCTGTGTCAGTCCCTCCCTCCTGCTGCTGTTGTGTCACTCCCTCCTGCTGCTGTGTCACTCCCTCCTGCTGCTGTTGTGTCCCTCCCTCCTGCTGCTGTGTCACTCCCTCCTGCTGCTGTGTCCCTCCCTCCTGCTGCTGTGTCACTCTCTCCTGTTGCTGTGTCCCTCCCTCCTGCTGCTGTGTCCCTCCCTCCTGCTGCTGTGTCCCTCCCTCCTGCTGCTGTGTCCCTCCCTCCTGCTGCTGTGTCCCTCCCTCCTGCTGCTGTGTCACTCTCTCCTGCTGCTGTGTCCCTCCCTCCTGCTGCTGTGTCCCTCCCTCCTGCTGCTGTGTCCCTCCCTCCTGCTGCTGTGTCCCTCCCTCCTGCTGCTGTGTCCCTCCCTCCTGCTGCTGTGTCACTCCCTCCTGCTGCTGTGTCACTCCCTCCCTCCTGCTGCTGTGTCACTCCCTCCTGCTGCTGCTGTGTCCCTCCCTCCTGCTGCTGTGTCAGTCCCTCCCTCCTGCTGCTGTGTCACTCCCTCCTGCTGCTGTGTCACTCCCTGCTGCTGCTGCTGTGTCACTCCCTCCTGCTGCTGTGTCACTCCCTCCCTCCTGCTGCTGTGTCACTCCCTCCCTCCTGCTGCTGTGTCCCTCCCTCCTGCTGCTGTGTCCCTCCCTCCTGCTGCTGTGTCAGTCCCTCCTGCTGCTGTGTCACTCCCTCCTGCTGCTGCTGTGTCACTCCCTCCTGCTGCTGCTGTGTCACTCCCTCCTGCTGCTGCTGTGTCACTCCCTCCTGCTGCTGTGTCACTCCCTCCTGCTGCTGTGTCACTCCCTCCTGCTGCTGCTGTGTCCCTCCCTCCCTCCTGCTGCTGTGTCACTCCCTCCTGCTGCTGTGTCACTCCCTCCTGCTGCTGCTGTGTCCCTCCCTCCCTCCTGCTGCTGTGTCACTCCCTCCTGCTGCTGCTGTGTCCCTCCCTCCCTCCTGCTGCTGTGTCACTCCCTCCTGCTGCTGTGTCACTCCCTCCTGCTGCTGCTGCTGTCACTCCCTCCTGCTGCTGCTGTGTCACTCCCTCCTGCTGCTGCTGTGTCACTCCCTCCTGCTGCTGTGTCACTCCCTCCTGCTGCTGCTGTGTCCCTCCCTCCTGCTGCTGTGTCACTCCCTCCTACTGCTGTGTCCCTCCCTCCTGCTGCTGTGTCACTCCCTCCTGCTGCTGCTGCTGTCACTCCCTCCTGCTGCTGCTGTGTCACTCCCTCCTGCTGCTGCTGTGTCACTCCCTCCTGCTGCTGTGTCACTCCCTCCTGCTGCTGCTGTGTCCCTCCCTCCTGCTGCTGTGTCCCTCCCTCCTGCTGCTGTGTCACTCCCTCCTGCTGCTGTGTCACTCCCTCCTGCTGCTGTGTCCCTCCCTCCTGCTGCTGTGTCACTCCCTCCTGCTGCTGTGTCACTCCCTCCTGCTGCTGTGTCACTCCCTCCTGCTGCTGTGTCACTCCCTCCTGCTGCTGTGTCACTCCCTCCTGCTGCTGTGTCCTTGCCTCCTGCTGCTGTGTCACTCCCTCCTGCTGCTGTGTCACTCCCTCCTGCTGCTGTGTCCTTGCCTCCTGCTGCTGTGTCACTCCCTCCTGCTGCTGTGTCACTCCCTCCTGCTGCTGTGTCCTTGCCTCCTGCTGCTGTGTCACTCCCTCCTGCTGCTGTGAGTCCCTCCCTCCTGCTGCTTTGTCACTCCCTCCTGCTGCTGTGTCCCTCCCTCCTGCTGCTGTGTCACTCCCTCCTGCTGCTGTGTCACTCCCTCCTGCTGCTGTGTCACTCCCTCCTGCTGCTGTGTCACTCCCTCCTGCTGCTGTGTCCCTCCCTCCTGCTGCTGTGTCCTTGCCTCCTGCTGCTGTGTCACTCCCTCCTGCTGCTGTGTCACTCCCTCCTGCTGCTGTGTCCTTGCCTCCTGCTGCTGTGTCACTCCCTCCTGCTGCTGTGAGTCCCTCCCTCCTGCTGCTTTGTCACTCCCTCCTGCTGCTGCTGTGTCCCTCCCTCCTCCTGCTGTGTCACTCCCTCCTGCTGCTGTGTCACTCCCTCCTGCTGCTGTGTCACTCCCTCCTGCTGCTGTGTCACTCCCTCCTGCTGCTGTGTCCTTGCCTCCTGCTGCTGTGTCACTCCCTCCTGCTGCTGTGTCACTCCCTCCTGCTGCTGTGTCCTTGCCTCCTGCTGCTGTGTCACTCCCTCCTGCTGCTGTCAGTCCCTCCCTCCTGCTGCTTTGTCACTCCCTCCTGCTGCTGTATCCCTCCCTCCTGCTGCTGTGTCACTTCCTCCTGCTGCTGTGTCACTCCCTCCTGCTGCTGTGTCACTCCCTCCTCCTGCTGTGTCCCTCCCTCCTGCTGCTGTGTCCCTCCCTCCTGCTGCTGTGTCACTCCCTCCTGCTGCTGTGTCACTCCCTCCTGCTGCTGTGTCACTCCCTCCTGCTGCTGTGTCACTCCATCCTGCTGCTGTGTCACTCCCTCCTCCTGCTGTGTCCCTCCCTCCTCCTGCTGCTGTGTCACTCCCTCCTCCTGCTGCTGTGTCACTCCCTCCTGCTGCTGTGTCACTCCCTCCTGCTGTTGTGTCCCTCCCTCCTGCTGCTGTGTCACTCCCTCCTGCTGCTGTGTCACTCCCTCCTGCTGCTGTGTCCCTCCCTCCTGCTGCTGTGTCACTCCCTCCTGCTGCTGTGTCCCTCCCTCCTGCTGCTGTGTCCCTCCCTCCTGCTGCTGTGTCACTCCCTCCTGCTGCTGTGTCCCTCCCTCCTGCTGCTGTGTCCCTCCCTCCTGCTGCTGTGTCCCTCCCTCCTGCTGCTGTGTCACTCCCTCCTGCTGCTGTGTCACTCCCTCCTCCTGCTGTGTCACTCCCTCCTCCTGCTGTGTCCCTCCCTCCTGCTGCTGCTGTCACTCCCTCCTGCTGCTGTGTCCCTCACTAACTAACGAACTAAATAACTACTAACCTACCTTTACCTAACAAAGCCAAAGATAAATTTATCAAAATTTATGCCAGTTTAAGTCAATTCCACTGAATTTACCCTAATTATAGCCCACCAAAGCTTACTAACAAATGTAACTAACCATATCATACCCACAAGTTAAATCTAACTGTCAGAGCTGTTAATGTCCCTTTACAACCTCCATACCACCCTGGACTACAGCTGAGTTTTGTGAATATGATCTTAGAAGCGAGGTACTAGTCCCGCCAAACACACACCGAAACTACGACGTTGGTACAACGTTCGAACGAGTTTTAACACCTCCTAACCAGTTATAACAACCAATATAGCGAGTTGTAACAACGTTCTAATACGTCACAAACACGTTAAGCCAAGATGTAACAACTTTATTACAAGTTGTAACAAGCGGAAAATAGAGACAGTTACGGTTTGTGTTTCCAGGGATGTTACTGGATATTTTCCTCATATTACCACAACTCAAACGTCCTTGGACCTAACCTGTAATACAACTGTGAGATTACTGTGTTGTCCACCTGACAATAGCTGGAGTTTATTTACTGTTAAGTGCCTTAGCCCCAAATTGGTATCCCAGGTGTGTGAATATCCTTACGGGTCGACGGGAGCCACCAGCCCAGCCTCCGTACAGGGAGGCCAGATGCGTCGAGTGAGCAGTCCGAAAGGAGCGAGACAGGCGAGAACAGCCGGTAAAGGTCCCGTAGTAGAGGAGAAGGATGAAGACCAAGGTGGTCTTCCCCTCGACGAGGCACCACAAGACCTTCCCTCACTGGGTCCTTCTCTCTGCAACTCGCTGGCAGTGAAAATAACAGGTTGAGGACGGGTCCTCAATTTGATATTCACTGATTTGATATCAAACACTGAATTTGATATTCAATGATTGGTGTAAGGGGCTGGAGCCAGAACCAGCTCAAGTGTCTCTTCAGGACAAGTGTGGACAGTGCTGCAGCTTGAGGGAGTGACATAAAGGTCCGCGTGAACAGAATAACAATATGTCTTCAATAACTTGCTGACTAATACACATTCCCCACACCTTACGTTAAACCAAGAGTGTCACTTTACCTCTGACGAACACCACTGTTGCAGCAGGTCTCCTCGACCCCCCACCTGACAGGCAGCAAGTCTCCTCGACCCCCCACCTGACAGGCAGCAGGTCTCCTCGACCCCCCACCTGACAGGCAGCAGGTCTCCTCGACCCCCCACCTGACAGGCAGCAGGTCTCCTAGACCCACCACCTGACAGGCAGCAGGTCTCCTAGACCCACCACCTGACAGGCAGCAGGTCTCCTTGACCCACCACCTGACAGGCAGCCGGTCTCCTAGACCCACCACCTGACACGCAGCCGGTCTCCTTGACCCACCACCTGACAGGCAGCCGGTCTCCTAGACCCACCACCTGACAGGCAGCCGGTCTCCTTGACCCACCACCTGACAGGCAGCAGGTCTCCTCGACCCACCACCTGACAGGCAGCAGGTCTCCTCGACCCACCACCTGACAGGCAGCAGGTCTCCTCGACCCACCACCTGACAGGCAGCAGGTCTCCTCGACCCACCACCTGACAGGCAGCAGGTCTCCTCGACTCACCACCTGACAGGCAGCAGGTCTCCTCGACCCCCCACCTGACAGGCAGCAGGTCTCCTCGACCCACCACCTGACAGGCAGCAGGTCTCCTCGACCCACCACCTGACAGGCAGCAGGTCTCCTCGACCCACCACCTGACAGGCAGCAGGTCTCCTCGACTCACCACCTGACAGGCAGCAGGTCTCCTAGACCCACCACCTGACAGGCAGCCGGTCTCCTAGACCCACCACCTGACAGGCAGCAGGTCTCCTCGACCCACCACCTGACAGGCAGCAGGTCTCCTTGACCCACCACCTGACAGGCAGCCGGTCTCCTCGACCCACCACCTGACAGGCTGCAGGTCTCCTCGACCCACCACCTGACAGGCAGCCGGTCTCCTAGACCCACCACCTGACAGGCAGCCGGTCTCCTAGACCCACCACCTGACAGGCAGCCGGTCTCCTAGACCCACCACCTGACAGGCAGCCGGTCTCCTTGACCCACCACCTGACAGGCAGCAGGTCTCCTTGACCCACCACCTGACAGGCAGCCGGTCTCCTCGACCCGCCACCTGACAGGCAGCCGGTCTCCTTGACCCACCACCTGACAGGCAGCCGGTCTCCTAGACCCACCACCTGACAGGCAGCCGGTCTCCTTGACCCACCACCTGACAGGCAGCCGGTCTCCTCGACCCACCACCTGACAGGCTGCAGGTCTCCTCGACCCACCACCTGACAGGCAGCCGGTCTCCTTGACCCACCACCTGACAGGCAGTAGGTCTCCTTGACCCACCACCTGACAGGCAGCAGGTCTCCTTGACCCACCACCTGACAGGCAGCAGGTCTCCTTAACCCACCACCTGACAGGCAGCAGGTCTCCTTGACCCACCACCTGACAGGCATCAGGTCTCCTTGACCCACCACCTGACAGGCATCAGGTCTCCTCGACCCACCACCTGACAGGCAGCAGGTCTCCTTGACCCACCACCTGACAGGCAGCAGGTCTCCTCGACCCACCACCTGACAGGCAGCAGGTCTCCTTGACCCACCACCTGACAGGCAGCAGGTCTCCTTGACCCACCACCTGACAGGCAGCAGGTCTCCTCGACCCACCACCTGACAGGCAGCAGGTCTCCGTGACCCACCACCTGCCAGGTGTACAGAGACAAGGCCTCGTCCCACTTGGCAGGTTATCAAGAACAATGAACTAACCTGAAACATTTCGTGTACCCTCTTCACCAACAACCACTTCACCAACAACCACTTCACCAACAACCACTTCACCAACAACCACTTCACCAACAACCACTTCACCAACAACCACTTCACCAACAACCACTTCACCAACAACCACTTCACCAACAACCACTTCACCAACAACCACTTCACCAACAACCACTTCACCAACAACCACATCACCAACAACCACTTCACCAACAACCACTTCAACAACCACATCACCAACAACCACTTCACCAACAACCACATCACCAACAACCACATCACCAACAACCACTTCACCAACAACCACTTCAACAACCACATCACCAACAACCACATCACCAACAACCACATCACCAACAACCACCTCACCAACAACCACTTCACCAACACACTACATCACCAACAACCACTTCACCAACAACCACATCACCAACACACTACATCACCAACAACCACTTCACCAACACACTACATCACCAACAACCACTTCACCAACAACCACATCACCAACAACCACTTCACCAACACACTACATCACCAACAACCACTTCAACAACCACATCACCAACAACCACTTCACCAACAACCACTTCAACAACCACATCACCAACAACCACATCACCAACAACCACATCACCAACAACCACCTCACCAACAACCACTTCACCAACGCACTACATCACCAACAACCACTTCACCAACAACCACTTCACCAACACACTACATCACCAACAACCACTTCACCAACAACCACTTCACCAACGCACTACATCACCAACAACCACTTCACCAACAACCACTTCACCAACACACTACATCACCAACAACCACTTCACCAACAACCACTTCACCAACAACCACATCAACAAGCACTTCACCAACAACCACATCACCAACAACCACTTCACCAACAACCACATCACCAACAACTACTTCACCAACAACCACTTCACCAACACACCACTTCACCAACAACCACATCACCAACAACCACATCACCAACAACCACATCACCAACAACCACATCACCAACACACTACATTACCAACAACCACATCACCAACAACCACATCACCAACACACAACATCACCAACACACTACATTACCAACAACCACATCACCAACAACCACATCACCAACACACTACATTACCAACAACCACATCACCAACAACCACATCACCAACACACAACATCACCAACACACTACATTACCAACAACCACATCACCAACAACCACATCAACAACCACTTCACCAACAACCACATCACCAACAACCACATCACCAACAACCACATCAACAACCACTTCACCAACAACCACATCACCAACAACCACTTCACCAGCACACTACATCACCAACAACCACTTCACCAACAACCACTTCACCAACACACTACATCACCAACAACCACTTCACCAACAACCACATCACCAACAACCACTTCACCAACAACCACATCACCAACAACCACTTCACCAACAACCACATCACCAACAACCACATCACCAACAACCACATCACCAACAACCACTTCACCAACAACCACATCACCAACAACCACTTCACCAACAACCACTTCACCAACAACCACATCACCAACAACCACATCACCAACAACCACATCACCAACAACCACTTCACCAACAACCACATCAACAACCACATCACCAACAACCACTTCACCAACAACCACATCACCAACAACCACTTCACCAACAACCACTTCACCAACAACCACATCACCAACAACCACATCACCAACACACTACATTACCAACAACCACATCAGCAACAACCACTTCACCAACAACCACTTCACCAACAACCACATCACCAACAACCACTTCACCAACAACCACTTCACCAACAACCACTTCACCAACAACCACATCACCAACAACCACTTCACCAACAACCACTTCACCAACAACCACATCACCAACAACCACATCACCAACACACTACATTACCAACAACCACATCACCAACAACCACATCACCAACACACAACATCACCAACACACTACATCACTAACAACCACTTCACCAACATATAAAAAATGCGTACACAACTTAAGTACGCATTATTAACTTTAATCACTTTAACCACAAACACTGATCTGTGTAAGGAGATAGAAACACAGTGTGACACAGACATTAATGATCAAACAACAATACACTGCAACAGACGTTAACAGCCTGGCACTCAATGTGTTGATAGTAAATACTTCACAGACAACTCTCCACCTGTCACTCTCACCAGTGAGAGGTGAAGGTGGTGTAGTGGTGGTGTAACAGTCTCCGTGGTGTAGTGGTAAGACACTCGCCTGGCGTTCCGCGAGCGCTATGTCATGGGTTCGTATCCTGGCCGGGGAGGATTTACTGGGCGCAATTCCTTAACTGTAGCCTCTGTTTAACGCAACAGTAAAATGTGTACTTGGATGAAAAAACGATTCTTCGCGGCAGGGGATCGTATTCCAGGGACCATAGGATTAAGGACTTGCCCGAAACGCTACGCGTACTAGTGGCTGTACAAGAATGTAACAACTCTTGTATATATCTCAAAAAAAAAAAAAAAAAAAAAAAAAAAAAAAAAAAAACACAAACCAGAGGTGGGCGGGCGGGGTCCGGAGGAGGAGGAAGAAGACGAGGAGACAACGGAGAGGACCAGTCAAGGACAGCAGCAGGAAGAGGGGGAGTAGAAAGAGGGGAGCGCACCTCAGCAAGGGCAGCAACCGAGAGGGAAGCGGGGGCCTAAGAAACCTCCATAGCAGGAACGCTCCCGGTGCTTCAAGGAGAGGACGGCTGCCTCATGCTTGTAATGGATACACGCACGGGAGAAGGTAGGATGGGCCTCACCGCAGTTGAGGCAGCAAACCTGGGGAGAAGTGCACTCTGACTTAGAGTGACCTTCACCCCTACACAAAGGACTGAGAGAGACTGACGCAGAGCAGTGGAGGGCACCATACCCAAACCTCCAGCACTTGTTGCAGAGCCTAGGAGAAGGAATGTACTCCTGGACAGAGCACCTGGCACCAGCAAGAATGACAGAGGGTGGAAGGGTCCTACCATCAAAGGTAATCTTCACAACCCGGAGGGGTTGACGGCGACCACCACGAGGGGGACGAGTAAACGTGTCCACCTGGAGGACAGAATGGCCCTGGGCATCGAGGATATGACGAATATCATCGTGGCAGTCCTGCAGATTCCGAACACCAGCCGCAACATGGGGCAGGAGGAGAATAGTGCCAACACTGGCATTCAAATGAGCGTTCTTTGAGACCCGAACAAGGGTCTCGCCAAGGCAGGATAAGGCTGCCAAGCGAGCTGCAAGCTGCATCCTGAGAAGGAGCAGCAACGACACATGTACCGAGACGGGTGGGGATGAAGGTAACAGGGGCATCCACGGAATCAACAAGATGTCAATGGAGGGAGAAATCGTCAGGAGGCGTAGAATCATGAGGGAGGAGATCAAAGTATTTGGCCCACGAAGCGGGACCAAACAAGGCTTGACAGGCATTAGAACGGGAAGGAATCGAGCGAGTGTGGCCGTTTCGAGGACGGCGTTGAGAACCCCCAGAGAGAGAGAGGGGTTAAAAGGCGCAGTAGTTACAACTAGAGATGGAGCCGTGCCAGGGGACGAGGTAGTCACCACTGGGGGCTTGGGGCTCGACCCAATCACAGAGGAAGGAGGGGATCCGAGGGGAATTGTCAGAGAGGCCAAAGGAGGAGCAAGGTCGGGGCCCAATGCAGCGGAGGCTACAGAGCTCGGTCTTCCAACACGGACCGACTCGGGGGCTCGGTCGCCCACCCCACGAGCCTGAGAAGATAAAGGAGGAACAGAACACAACATAGGTACGAAACATAAACATTCATTCACGAACGTGCCCCCACATCCACCATGGAGCCACAATTATAGGCAGGACACCCAACAAGAAGCTTTCGCCGATCATGCCGGGGCCTCCTAGGGGTGCGTCGTGAGTATACGCCCCACAAACGCCACCTTAAGAACTGTCAGTCCGTCGAGATCGGGTTCAGTGACGAAAGGGGAATTGACAATAAAAGGTTCCCCTCGCTCTCGACGTTGGGTACTACAGTTCTACGGGTGCAAGAGTATGCCTCCTCAAGCACCCGGGCGTCAAAATAGAAGAAGTCCAAAGGAATAACCAAAACAAGCAAAAGGTCGGCAGGAAACGACAAGCAGATAGGAGAAGAGGGGGGGGGGGGGGAGAAAAACGAAACAGAAGGAAAAGAAAAAGTTATTCAGCAAAATTTGAGAGGACAGCAGCAGGAGCACAAGGCTACAAATAGACAGAGGACTGTCCCAAGGAGAATCACACTCCGGCAGTCGCCCACTAAGCCCACCTCACGGCATCAACGAGCTGAACGGGGAGGGGGTGAATCAGTGCAAATCACTGCACCATTAGTGTTCCGTTCAAGAAACCTTAACGCCATAACAATGGCAGTTAGCTCTGCTTGCGTTGAAGAGGCATAGAGGCATAGTTCTCAATACGCGCTTTTTCTTCATTTCTGCGTTGGAAAGCATTATCCTTAATTACAGTGTATGCCGCACCAGCCCTACCATTGGCAGGATTAGATGACCTGTCAGTATAGATTTGATCTAGTTCATCTCCGGCTTCTTTATAAATTTCCTCGAGATACTTGTGCCTCATTTCTTGTGGTATCATGTTGGATTTTTTCATTGCCATTTCATTGATGATAATCTTGCATGAGTCATCCTCCCAGGGAGGTAACCTCTCTACAGGCAGGAGCTCACGGGCTTGCTCAAGCAGGTGAAGTTCTTCGAGGTAGCAGACTGATTTGTGATGCCATTTTTTGCTTCTGCTGTTTTCCCTGAAAGTAGCACAGAGCTCAGTTTTTTCTTGGCAATAACATTGTAATGGGGATCTCTGGCTATCCTAATTGCAAGCTTAGTATTCAGCTCCTTAATTCTGCTTTTAACACTGGGGAGGGACAACTCTCGTAGATTGGACATGTTGGCAGTTCTTGGAACTCCAAGAATGATTGTCATGACTTTATTCTGAATGCTTTCGATCCTTTTCATATCGCTTTGGGAGTAGGTGCATAAAACTGGTGCTGCATAGTCTATGACGGAGCGCACATAGGCTGTGT
Source organism: Procambarus clarkii (assembly GCF_040958095.1). Taxonomy (NCBI): domain Eukaryota; kingdom Metazoa; phylum Arthropoda; class Malacostraca; order Decapoda; family Cambaridae; genus Procambarus; species Procambarus clarkii. The sequence goes on from NC_091214.1 coordinate 26,706,241, forward strand.
ACATCATTTTTAACATGGCAATAGAGGCTCCATGCCCATTCTAGATCATAGGTTTCAGTGCCCTGAGTCGACTTTTACATGTTCCTATGAATTAGTTGAGCTCCTCTTTCTTCCCCTTGTTAGAGCCGACAGTGACGTCAAGGTACCGATAGTGGTCAACCCATTAAAGTGTTACACCATTAATTTGTAGTTCTTCATTTTCTCCCCTCTTGTGATGAGAGTATGCTTTTGTCTTGTTTGTGGAGAGTGAAACCGAGCACAATACATTTCCTTCCGAGGAGTTCAATAGACTGTTTAATTTTTCCCAAGGTGGGAGCTTGTATTAGAACATCATCTGCATATCCCACTTGTTGTGTTCCTTCCGGAAAATCATTATTTGCAATGGCATTCATAAGCACTAAGTAATTATCAATAGAAGGCACCAAACCGGGAAGCCTATGTAGCACCATCAAAGTGCGGGATAATCAGAGGTCGCTAAATATCACCAAGGATGCCAATACGAGAACAAACACTCATAAGGCGAACGATATCAAAAGTATCAGAGTCGCCAAGAATTCTATCAAGGGACAAGCGACCATGGGGGACAGTCGGAAAACAAGACACATGCTCGTCTTGGAAGTCAGGACATTCAACAAGGTTATGTACGACCATAAGAGGGACAATGCAATTCGGACAATAAGGAGCAGGGTGATGCTCCATTAAGTGACCGTGAGTTAAACAGGTATGGCCAATTTGTTACCTAGCCAGACCCGTTTCCCACCGCCGGTTACAGTGGCAGGAGGAAGGCCACTGGGACACACAACTCTTTAAGAGCACGCAGTTTGTTACCAAGAACAGAAGACCAACAACTCTGCCATCGGGCAAGCATGAATAACTCGATAAAAGTCAGAATAAGGAACACCTTTATGGGAGATGGGACAAGTCCGGATAGCGTCCTTAGCGGCAGCATCCGCACGCTCATATAAAGAGACACCAACATGAGTGGGAACCCAGCAAAACGCAACCGACTTAAATTTACTAGAGATAAGAAACAGCCAATGTTGAATCTCGATGACCATAGGGTGGACTGGATTAAAGGACCCTAAAGCCATGAGGGCACTACGAGAGTCAACTACTACCACGAAGGAGGATTGCCTCCGGGAAAGCAGGAGACAAAGAGCATGGAGAATAGCATAGAGTTCTGCTGTGAAGATGCTAGCCTCCGGAGGAAGGCGACACATATAAGTGTGGTCAGGAAAAACAACAAAGTAGCCCACACCGTCAGCAGACTTCGACCCATCGGTGAAGACGGGAACGGAGTGGGAGCGAGAAGAAAAGTGCTCAAGGAAGAGGCGTTTCAGAACTGTAGGAGGGGTAAAAGCTTTAGTGATGCGGGTCACAGAAGTACAAAATTTGGGAAGGGGGACCCTCCACGGGGGCAAGGAGGGAACAATACGAGGAGTAACATTAGTAAGACGAACCGAAAGAGAATCTTGTAAGCGAGACAAACGGACAGAAAGAGGAAGGTGGTGAAGAGGAACAGGAACTACAGGAGGGGTAAAAGTCAAAGCACGATAGAGGCGAGAGTGAGGATGCTGTAAGGATCGCGCAAGATGGCGAAGACTGTAGCGATCACGGCGATCCTGGAGAGACAGAAAGCCAGTGTCAGCGTACAAGCTGAGGGTAGGAGTTGAACAAAAAGCACCAGAACTGAGGCGCAACCCAGAATGGTGCAAAGGATCAAGACGGCGAAGAGTAGAAGGAGAAGCAGAAGAGTATGCAGGGCAACCATAATCGAGCTTAGACAGGACGAGAGAGGAATGCAATTAGAGGAGCGTGCGCCTGTCCGCTCCCCAAGAAGTATGGGACAAAACCTTAAGTAGGTTATGGGCCTTAGAGCATTCAACACGGAGGTAAGTGACATGGGGGCGACCAAGAAAAACGAGTGTCAAACAATAACCCCAAAGGCTTCGTGGAATCTTTGTACTCATGGGGATGACCATAAAGTGACAAAGAGGGACGAAGAACGACCCACTTCCAAGTAAAAGTAATGGCACAAGTCTTAGTACTAGAGAACTTGAAGCCATGATCGGTGGCCCAGGATGACACGGCATCAATCGCAAGTTGAAGCCGCCGTTGAAGGAGAGGCGAATCATCACCTCGACAGCAAAGAGTAAGATCATCAACATAAAGAGCGGAGAAGATGCAAGAAGGAAGGGAGGAAAGGAGACCATTGAGGGCAACCAGAAAAAGAGTAGTGCTCAGAACACTACCTTGGGGCACACCTTCATACTGCCGAAAAGAGGCAGAGAGAGTGGCACCAAGCCTGACCCGAAAGGTACGACGAGAGAGAGAAAGCTTTGAAGGAAGAGAGGGAGATTACCACGAAGGCCAAAAGAACGAAGTTGGGACAGAATATGATATCTCCAAGTCGAGTCATAAGCCTTTTCCGGGTCAAAAAGGACAGCAACAACGGAGGTCTTCGCAGCAAAAGCAGCATGAATATAGACCTCCAAGTTCACCAGGACATCAGTCGTGCTGCGGCACTTGCGAAAACCAAATAAAGAAGGAGAGAAGTGTTGATGGTGTTCTAAGAACCACATCAGACGGACATTTACCATACGTTCAAACAGCTTGCAAACACAACTCGTGAGAGCAATAGGGCGGAAGTCCTTGAGGAACGTATCGAGAGACCCTGATTTCCGAATAGGGAGTACAACGGCATCGAGACAGTCCTCAGGGACAGACGACGACTCCCAGACCTGGTTATACAGATTCGGTAAATACTGAAACGTGCACGGAGGGAGATGGCAAAGCATCTCATAATGAACGTCATCTGAGCCCGCCGCAGTAGATCCGCAGAGGGCCAGGGCAGACCGAAGTTCAGAAAGAGAGAAAGGATCGTTATAGGGAATGCGGAGAAGAGTGTGGAAATCTAAAGGAGAAGATTCAAGGAAGGCTTACGAAGAAGGAAGGAGTGAGGAAGATGAGAGCCAGAGCTAACAGAAGAAAAGTGGGAACCCAGTTCGGCCGCGACCTTCACTGGATCCCCCACAAGAGTCCCACGGAGGTGGAGAACAGGCGAGACATCTGGAACGAACTTGCCTGCAATCTTGCGGATCTTCTTCCAGATCTGCGGCAGAGGAGTATCGGACGTAATGGTGGAAACATAAGATTTCCAACTCTCACGTTTAGTAGTACGGATGGTCCTACGGGCCACCGCACTCTCCTTCCGAAACAGAATAAAAGAATCAGCCATCTGCCGGTGGCGGTGTTTTTCCAGGCTGCACGCTTACAACGGACAGCCCGAGCACTGTCCGCATTCCACCAGGGAACACACTTCCGTGTGCCCCGGGAGGAAGAGCGAGGGTTAGAGCTGAGGGCAGCATTGAAGACAGTGTCATAAAAAAGGAGGAGGGCGCGAGGAAGAGGCAGAAAGGAGAGGTCAGAGAGAGTAGCGTGGAGGGTGAATAGGCACCAGTCAGCCTTGGCAAACTGCCACCTACGGAAGGAAAGAGGAAGGTGGAAAGAGAAAAAGGAAACGAGGATGGGGGAAATGATTACTGTTATGAAGGTCATCAAGAACCTGCCACGTGAAATCTAAGTAGAGGGACGACGAGCAGAGAGAAAGATCAAGACAGGAAAGGGTGCGAGTGTGAGAGTCCACATGAGTGGGCTCACCAGAATTCAGAAGAGATAGAGATGAAGCGAGGACGAACGGTTCGAGAAGACAGCCTCGGGTGTTTGTCAGAACATCACCCCAGAGGGAATGTCGACAGTTGAAATCACCCAAAAGGAGCACCGGCTCTGGCAAGGAGTCCAGGAGGTGCTTAAGATCAGGAAGGGAAAGAGGGACATTTGGAGGGAGATAAATGGAACAGACTGTATACCATTTACCCACAAAAACACGGGCAGCAGAACAATGGATAGGGGACGGAAGAAGTAGGGGGACGAAGGGAATATCAGAACAAAATAAGAGAGCAGTAGAGTTATGGGCCCCAGCAAGAGGGGGGGAGGGTGAGAAAGAAAGGAATTACCACGAAAGTGACCAGGACGAGCACCAAGCATTGGTTCCTGGAGACAAACACAAAGTGGTGTAAACTGTGTAATTAGAAGTTGGAGTTCATGGAAGTTGACACAAAATCCACGAATGTTCCACTGAAGAATAGACATTATCAAAGAGAAAGGACAGTAACAGAGAACAAGAAAGAAATTAGAGGAAAGAGGAACACAGTTTACTAAAGGATCTCAGGATCAGGGTCAGGATCAGGGTCTGGATCAGGGTCTGGATCAGGGTCTGGATCAGGAGCAGGGTCGGCAAAATCAGGGTTAGGGGGCATGGGTAAACTTAGTAAGGAGAGAGGGAAGGGAGCGAGAGAACAGACCAGAGGCGGACTGACGGGTCCGGAGGAGGAGCGGACAACTGAGAGGGGCAGCCAAGGACAGTTGGAGGAGGGGGGGCAGAAATCAGGGAGTGCACCTCAGGAAGGGCAGCAACAGAGAGGGAATCGGGGGCGGAAGAAACCTCCATATCAGAGACAGGGGGTTCGACTACTGAAATGGGAGGGGATGTAGTGACAGAGTCAGAGGGAGGGGGCGAGGAAGAAAGCGAAACCTTCTTACCCGCCGGAAAGGAAGAAGGAGAGGAGCCAGGCTTACATTTCTGGCTCAAAGAGACAGGCGTTCCAGTAACAACGTACCGGGTGACAGGCTCAATGGTCTCAGCAGGAGAAGAGGAACGGGAGCGAACAACACGAAGATTGCTGGGAGGATGATGGATATCAGCTTGGACAGACAGGTGGCGTGGAGGGTCAAGAGACTGGGGGGAAGGTCGGAAAGAAAGAGTGGGGGGAGATGGGGAAGAAGACAAGGGAGATATGGCGGACTGGGTAGGAAGGGGGGAAATCCCAGATGGAGAACTGGGAGGGAGACCATCTGGGACAGGAGGCAAAGGAATAGGGAAGGAGGTGGTGGGTGTGGTCGGGTTTAAGGCCTGGAAACAGTTTTGAGACTGAGGAAGACAGGAAGGACGAGGAGAGGTAGAACGCAACACACGAGCGTAGGAGACGCCCACGAAAGGGGCGAGACGACGAACTTGGCGTCTTGCTTCAGGAAAAGACAGACGATTACGATGCTTCAAGTTGAGTACGGCTTCCTCGAGTTTGTAGTGCATACACGAGCGTGAGAAGGTAGGGTGGGATTCACCGCAATTGAGGCAGCGAGCCTGGGAAGAAGTGCACTCGGACTTAGAATGACTATCGTCGGCACACAAGGGGCACAGATACACAGTAATGGTGCATTTGAGGACACCGTGCCCAAACTTGCAACACTTATTGCATAGTCTAGGAGAGGGAATGTACTCCTGAACGAAGCATCTGGCACCAGCAAGAATAATAGAGGGCGGAAGGGTCCTACTATCAAAGGTGATTTTTACAACTCGAAGGGGCTGACGGCGATGACCACGAGGGGGTCGAGTAAACGTGTCCACCTGGAGGACAGAATGGCCTTGGGCTTCGAGGATATGTTTAATATCCTCATGGCAATCGTTGAGGTCCCGAACACCGGTTGCAACATGGTGCAGGAGGAGAACAGTGCCAACACTGGCATTTAACCGAGCGTTCTTGGAGACCCGAACAGGGGTCTCTCCAATGCAGGACAAAGCAGCTAAGCGAGTAGTTGCATCCTGAGAAGGAGCAGCGACGACACACGTACCGTAACTGGTGGAGTTAAAAGTAATGGTGGCATCTACTGAATCAACAAGGTGTTTATGGAGGGAGAAATCGTCAGGAGGAGTAGAATCCAGATGGTGGAGATCAAAGTATATAGCACACGTAGGGGGACCAAACAAGGCGTTGTAAGTAGTATTAAGGGAAGGGATCGTGCGAGTGCGGCCGTGGCGGGAACGGCGTTGAGAACCCCCCAGAGTTCATGAGGGTAAAAGGCGCAGTAGTCACAATGAGAGACGGAGCCGTGCCAGGGGACGAGGTGGTCACCACTGGGGGCTGGGGACTTGACCCTACCGCAGAGGAGGGAGGGGAGCTGAGGGGAGTAGCCAGGTCGTCGAGACCCAATGCAGCAGGGGCTACAGGGCCTGGTCTTCCAACACAGTCCGACTCGGGGGCTTGGTCGCCCACCCCACGAACCTGAGAAAATACAAGGGACGCATTATCAGCCATGAAAACGAGGAAAAACTTTCATTCACGAATGTGCCCTCAGGGGTGCGTCGTGAGTATACGCCCCACAAACGCCACCTTAAGAACTGCGAGTCCGTCGAGAGCGGGTTCAGTGACGAAAGGAGGATTGACAATAAAAGGGTCCCCCTCGCTCGAGACGCTGGGTACTACAGTTCTACGGGTGTAAGAGTATGCCTCCTCAAACACTCGAGCGTCGAAACAAAAGACGGTCGAAAGAATAATCAAAACAGGCAAAAGGTCGGCAGGAAATGACAATTTGATAGTAGAAGAGGGGGAGGGGGGAGAAAAATGAAACACGAGGAAAAGGAAAAGGGGCCTGGCAAAATTGGTAAAGGCAGCAGCAGGACCATAAGGCTGCAAAAGGACAGAGGACTGAACTATGGAGCATCACACTCCGGCAGCCACCCACCAAGCCCCCTCACGGCGACAACGAGCCAGACAGTGAGGGGGATGGCATTCATAAGTACATTGAATAGTGTGGGGCTTAAGACTCCTCCTTGGGGTGTCCCGAGTTCCATATTCATTGTTCTTGAGACTGCTCCATTGAAGCAAACCTTGGCTGTTCTCCCTGTGAGATAGTCTTCAACCCACTTCATGAGTCTCCCCTTGACACCCATGCATGCAAGCTCGTCCAGGTGTCAACAAATACAGAGTACCTAGCCGTGTCATTAGCCAGGTAATTATCTATACAATTTGCTGTGCTCCGTCCTTTAACAAATCCATTGCCCCCTTCCCCTAACCTGGCTATTTTGTGCAACAGTCGGTTTAGGATGATCCTTTCAAGCATCTTGCAAGTGCATGACATAAGACTGATATGTCTGTAATTGCCAGGGTCATTGGGCTTCGGTATGGGAACAATTATTGCGTGTTTCCATTGCTCTTTGCATCAACACAACCAACCCATCCAAACCTCTTTTTCTAAATCATCCAATTTAATTTGGGGATGACGGAAGGCGGCTTTTAAAATCCCCACTGAAAAAATCAGGGATGAGAAGGAAACCATTTAATCCCAATGGCTAAATTTATTATGCAAAAGAGTCCTCTGTCTTCCACGAAAAAAAGTATGCCTTACCCCGGCCGTTGGTTTCCACGGAAAAATTACTATGCCCCGCCTTGGCCGTCGGAAAGAGGAAAACGGCCGGGGGTAGGTCATAATTATTACTACGAGTGGAGGCTCCGTGGCCGGTGGTAGTGGAGGCTCCGTGGCCGGTGGTGGTGGAGGCGGAGGCTCCGTCGCCGGTGGTGGTGGAGGCGGAGGCTCCGTGGCCGGTAGTGGTGGTAGTGGAGGCTCCGTGGCCGGTGGTGGTGGAGGCGGAGGCTCCGTCGCCGGTGGTGGTGGAGGGGGAGGCTCCGTGGCCGGTGGTGGTGGTGGGGGAGGCTCCGTGGCCGGTGGTGGGGGAGGCTCTGTGGCCGGTGGTGGTGGTGGTGGTGGAGGCTCTGTGGCCGGTGGTAGTGGAGGCTCCGTGGCCGGTGGTGGTGGAGGCTCCGTGGCCGGTGGTGGTGGTGGAGGCTCCGTGGCCGGTGGTGGTGGTGGAGGCTCCGTGGCCGGTGGTGGTGGTGGAGGCTCCGTGGCCGGTGGTGGTGGTGGAGGCTCCGTGGCCGGTGGTGGTGGTGGAGGCTCCGTGGCCGGTGGTGGTAGAGGGGGAGGCTCCGTGGCCGGTGGTGGTGGTGGTGGAGGCTCCGGGCCAGTGGTGGTGGTGGTGGAGGCTCCGGGCCAGTGGTGGTGGTGGTGGAGGCTCCGGGCCAGTGGTGGTGGTGGTGGAGGCTCCGGGCCAGTGGTGGTGGTGGTGGAGGCTCCGGGCCAGTGGTGGTGGAGGCTCCGGGCCAGTGGTGGTGGTGGTGGAGGCTCCGTGGCCGGTGGTGGTGGTGGTGGAGGCTCCGTGGCCGGTGGTGGTGGTGGAGGCTCCGTGGCCGGTGGTGGTGGAGGCTCCGTGGCCGGTAGTGGTGGTGGTGGAGGCTCAGTGGCCGGTAGTAGTGGTGGAGGCTCCGTGGCCGGTGGTGGTGGTGGAGGCTCCGTGGCCGGTGGTGGTGGAGGCTCCGTGGCCGGTGGTGGTGGAGGCTCCGTGGCCGGTGGTGGTGGAGGCTCCGTGGCCGGTGGTGGTGGTGGTGGAGGCTCCGTGGCCGGTGGTGGTGGAGGCTCCGTGGCCGGTGGTGGTGGTGGTGGAGGCTCCGTGGCCGGTGGTGGTGGTGGGGGAGGCTCCGTGGCCGGTGGTGGTGGTGGGGGAGGCTCCGTGGCCGGTGGTGGGGGAGGCTCCGTGGCCGGTGGTGGTGGAGGCTCCGTGGCCGGTGGTGGTGGAGGCTCCGTGGCCGGTGGTGGTGGAGGGGGAGGCTCCGTGGCCGGCGGTGGTGGTGGAGGCTCCGTGGCCGGTGGTGGTGGAGGCTCCGTGGCGGGTGGTGGTGGTGGGGGAGGCTCCGTGGCCGGTGATGGTGGTGGGGGAGGCTCCTTGTCCGGTGGTGGTAGAGGGGGAGGCTCCGTGGCCGGTGGTGGTGGAGGCTCCGTGGCCGGTGGTGGTGGTGGTGGTGGTGGAGGCTCAGTGGCCGGTAGTAGTGATGGAGGCTCCGTGGCCGGTGGTGGTGGTGGAGGCTCCGTGGCCGGTGGTGGTGGAGGCTCCGTGGCCGGTGGTGGTGGAGGCTCCGTGGCCGGTGGTGGTGGAGGCTCCGTGGCCGGTGGGTGGTGGTGGTGGAGGCTCCGTGGCCGGTGGTGGTGGTGGTGGAGGCTCCGTGGCCGGTGGTGGTGGTGGGGGAGGCTCCGTGGCCGGTGGTGGTGGAGACTCCGTGACCGGTGGTGGTGGAGGGGGAGGCTCCGTGGCCGGCGGTGGTGGTGGGGGAGGCTCCGTGGCCGGTGGTGGTGGAGGCTCCGTGGCCGGTGGTGGTGGTGGTGGAGGCTCCGTGGCCGGTGGTGGTGGAGGCTCCGTGACGGGTGGTGGTGGTGGGGGAGGCTCCGTGGCCGGTGATGGTGGTGGGGGAGGATCCTTGGCCGGTGGTGGTAGAGGGGGAGGCTCCGTGGCCGGTGGTGGTAGAGGGGGAGGCTCCGTGGCCGGTGGTGGTGGAGGCTCCGTGGCCGGTGGTGGTGGTGGTGGTGGAGGCTCCGTGGCCGGTGGTGGTGGTGGAGGCTCTGTGGCCGGTGGTAGCGGAGGCTCCGTGGCCGGTGGTGGTGGAGGCTCCGTGGCCGGTGGTGGTGGTGGAGGCTCCGTGGCCGGTGGTGGTGGTGGAGGCTCCGTGGCCGGAGGTGGTGGTGGAGGCTCCGTGGCCGGTGGTGGTGGAGGCTCCGTGGCCGGTGGTGGTGGAGGCTCCGTAGCCGGTGGTGGTGGAGGCTCTGTGGCCGGTGGTGGTGGAGGCTCCGTGGCCGGTGGTGGTGGAGGCTCCGGGCCAGTGGTGGTGGTGGTGGAGGCTCCGGGCCAGTGGTGGTGGTGGTGGAGGCTCCGGGCCAGTGGTGGTGGTGGTGGAGGCTCCGTGGCCGGTGGTGGTGGTGGTGGAGGCTCCGTGGCCGGTGGTGGTGGTGGTGGAGGCTCCGTGGCCGGTAGTGGTGGTGGTGGAGGCTCCGTGGCCGGTGGTGGTGGAGGCTCCGTGGCCGGTAGTGGTGGTGGTGGAGGCTCAGTGGCCGGTAGTAGTGGTGGAGGCTCCGTGGCCGGTGGTGGTGGTGGAGGCTCCGTGGCCGGTGGTGGTGGAGGCTCCGTGGCCGGTGGTGGTGGAGGCTCCGTGGCCGGTGGTAATGAAGGCTCCGTGGCCGGTGGTGGAGGCTCCGTGGCCGGTGGTGGTGGTGGTGGAGGCTCCGTGGCCGGTGGTGGTGGTGGTGGAGGCTCCGTGGCCGGTGGTGGTGGTGGGGGAGGCTCCGTGGCCGGTGGTGGTGGAGGGGGAGGCTCCGTGGCCGGCGGTGGTGGAGGATCCGTGACGGGTGGTGGTGGTGGGGGAGGCTCCGTGGCCGGTGATGGTGGTGGGGGAGGCTCCTTGGCCGGTGGTGGGAGAGGGGAAGGCTCCGTGGCCGGTGGTGGTGGAGGCTCCGTGGCCGGTGGTGGTGGTGGTGGTGGAGGCTCTGTGGCCGGTGGTAGTGGAGGCTCCGTGGCCGGTGGTGGTGGAGGCTCCGTGGCCGGTGGTGGTGGTGGAGGCTCCGTGGCCGGTGGTGGTGTTGGAGGCTCCGTGGCCGGTGGTGGTGGTGGAGGCTCCGTGGCCGGTGGTGGTGGTGGAGGCTCCGTGGCCGGTGGTAGTGGAGGCTCCGTGGCCGGTGGTGGTGGAGGCTCCGTGGCCGGTGGTGGTGGTGGTGGAGGCTCCGTGGCCTGTGGTGGTGGTGGTGGAGGCTCCGTGGCCTGTGGTGGTGGTGGTGGAGGCTCCGTGGCCGGTGGTGGTGGTGGTGGAGGCTCCGTGGCCGGTGGTGGTGGTGGAGGCTCCGTGGCCGGTGGTGGTGGTGGAGGCTCCGTGGCCGGTGGAGGCTCCGTGGCCGGTGGAGGCTCCGTGGCCGGTGGAGGCTCCGTGGCCGGTGGTGGTGGAGGCTCCGTGGCCGGTGGTGGTGGTGGAGGCTCCGTGGCCGGTGGTGGTGGTGGAGGCTCCGTGGCCGGTGGTGGTGGTGGAGGCTCCGTGGCCGGTGGAGGCTCCGTGGCCTGTGGTGGTGGAGGCTCCGTGGCCGGTGGTGGTAGAGGGGGAGGCTTCGTGGCCGGCGGTGGTGGTGGGGGAGGCTCCGTGGCCGGTGGTGGTGGTGGTGGTGGAGGCTCCGTGGCCGGTGGTGGTGGAGACTCCGTGGCCGGTGGAGGTGGTGGAGGCTCCGTGGCCGGTGGTGGTGGTGGTGGTGGAGGCTCCGTGGCCGGCGGTGGTGGTGGGGGAGGCCCCGTGGCCGGTGGTGGTGGAGGCTCCGTGGCCGGTGGTGGTGGAGGGGGAGGCTCCGTGGCCGGCGGTGGTGGTGGGGGAGGCTCCGTGGCCGATGGTGGTGGTGGTGGTGGAGGCTCCGTGGCCGGTGGTAGTGGTGGTGGAGGCTCCGTGGCCGGTGGTGGTGGAGGCTCCGTGACCGGTGGTGGTGGTGGGGGAGGCTCCGTGGCCGGTGGTGGTGGTGGGGTAGGCTCCGTGGCTTGTGGTGGTGGTGGGGGAGGCTCCGTGGCCGGTGGTGGTGGTGGGGGAGGCTCCGTGGCAGGTGGTGGTAGAGGGGGAGGCTCCGTGGCCGGTGGTGGTGGAGGCTCCGTGGCCGGTGGTGGTGGAGGCTCCGTGGCCGGTGGTGGTGGAGGCTCCTTGGCCGGTGGTGGTGGTGGGGGAGGCTCCGTGGCCGGTGGTGGTGGAGGCTCCGTGGCCGGTGGTGGTGGAGGCTCCGTGGCCGGTGGTGGTGGAGGGGGAGGCTCCGTGGCCGGCGGTGGTGGTGGGGGAGGCTCCGTGGCCGGTGGTGGTGGAGGCTCCGTGGCCGGTGGTGGTGGTGGAGGCTCCGTGACGGGTGGTGGTGGCGGGGGAGGCTCCGTGGCCGGTGGTGGTGGTGGGGGAGGCTCCGTGGCCGGTGGTGGCAGAGGGGGAGGCTCCGTGGCCGGTGGTGGTGGAGGCTCCGTGGCCGGTGGTGGTGGTGGAGGCTCCGTGGCCGGTGGTGGTGGAGGCTCCGTGGCCGGTGGTGGAGGTGGAGGCTCCGTGGCCGGTGGTGGTGGTGGAGGCTCCGTGGCCGGTGGTGGTGGTGGAGGCTCCGTGGCCGGTGGTGGTGGTGGAGGCTCCGTGGCCGGTGGTGGTGGTGGAGGCTCCGTGGCCCGTGGTGGTGGTGGAGGCTCCGTGGCCGGTGGTGGTGGTGGAGGCTCCGTGGCCGGTGGTGGTGGTGGAGGCTCCGTGGCCGGTGGTGGTGGTGGAGGCTCCGTGGCCGGTGGTGGTGGTGGAGGCACCGTGGCCGGTGGTGGTGGTGGAGGCTCCGTGGCCGGTGGTGGTGGAGGCTCCGTGGCCGGTGGTGGTGGAGGCTCCGTGGCTGGTGGTGGTGGAGGCTCCGTGGCCGGTGGTGGTGGAGGCTCCGTGGCCGGTGGTGGTGGAGGCTCCGTGGCCGGTGGTGGTGGAGGCTCCGTGGCCGGTGGTGGTGGAGGCTCCGTGGCCGGTGGTGGTGGTGGTGGAGGCTCCGTGGCCGGTGGTGGTGGTGGTGGTGGAGGCTCCGTGGCCGGTGATGGTGGTGGAGGCTCCGTGGCCGGTGGTGGTGGAGGCTCCGTGGCCGGTGGTGGTGGAGGCTCCGTGGCCGGTGGTGGTGGAGGCTCCGTGGCCGGTTGTGGTGGTGGTGGAGGCTCCGTGGCCGGTGGTGGTGGTGGGGGAGGCTCCGTGGCCGGTGGTGGTGGAGGGGGAGGCTCCGTGGCCGGCGGTGGTGGTGGGGGAGGCTCCGTGTCCTGTGGTGGTGGTGTTGGAGGCTCCGTGGCCGGTGATAGTGGTGGTGGAGGCTCCGTGGCCGGTGGTGGTGGAGGCTCCGTGACCGGTGGTGGTGGTGGTGGAGGCTCCGTGGCCGGTGGTGGTGGTGGTGGTGGAGGCTCTGTGGCCGGTGGTGGTGGTAGTGGAGGCTCCGTGGCCGGTGGTGGTGGAGGCTCTGTGGCCGGTGGTGGTGGAAGCTCCGTGGCCGGTGGTGGTGGAGGCTCCGTGACGGGTGGTGGTGGCGGGGGAGGCTCCGTGGCCGGTGGTGGTGGTGGGGGAGGCTCCGTGGCCGGTGGTGGCAGAGGGGGAGGCTCCGTGGCCGGTGGTGGTGGAGGCTCCGTGGCCGGTGGTGGAGGCTCCGTGGCCGGTGGTGGTGGTGGAGGCTCCGTGGCCGGTGGTGGTGGTGGAGGCTTCGTGGCCGGTGGTGGTGGTGGAGGCTCCGTGGCCCGTGGTGGTAGTGGAGGCTCCGTGGCCGGTGGTGGTGGTGGAGGCTCCGTGGCCGGTGGTGGTGGTGGAGGCACCGTGGCCGGTGGTGGTGGTGGAGGCTCCTTGGCCGGTGGTGGTGGAGGCTCCGTGGCCGGTGGTGGTGGAGGCTCCGTGGCCGGTGGTGGTGGAGGCTCCGTGGCCGGTGGTGGTGGAGGCTCCGTGGCCGGTGGTGGTGGAGGCTCCGTGGCCGGTGGTGGTGGAGGCTCCGTGGCCGGTGGTGGTGGAGGCTCCGTGGCCGGTGGTGGTGGTGGTGGTGGAGGCTCCGTGGCCGGTGATGGTGGTGGAGGCTCCGTGGCCGGTGGTGGTGGAGGCTCCGTGGCCGGTGGTGGTGGAGGCTCCGTGGCCGGTGGTGGTGGAGGCTCCGTGGCCGGTTGTGGTGGTGGTGGAGGCTCCGTGGCCGGTGGTGGGGGAGGCTCCGTGGCCGGTGGTGGTGGAGGGGGAGGCTCCGTGGCCGGCGGTGGTGGTGGGGGAGGCTCCGTGGCCTGTGGTGGTGGTGGTGGAGGCTCCGTGGCCGGTGGTAGTGGTGGTGGAGGCTCCGTGGCCGGTGGTGGTGGAGGCTCCGTGACCGGTGGTGGTGGTGGTGGAGGCTCCGTGGCCGGTGGTGGTGGTGGTGGTGGAGGCTCTGTGGCCGGTGGTGGTGGTAGTGGAGGCTCCGTGGCCGGTGGTGGTGGACTCTCTGTGGCCGGTGGTGGTGGAAGCTCCGTGGCCGGTGGTGGTGGAGGCTCCGTGGCCGGTGGAGGTGGTGGGGGAGGCTCCGTGGCCTGTGGTGGTGGTGGGGGAGGCTCCATGGCCGGTGGTGGTGGAGGGGGAGGGGGAGGCTCCGTGGCCGGTGGTGGTGGTGGAGGCTCCGTGGCCGGTGGTGGTGGTGGAGGCTCCGTGGCCGGTGGTGGTGGTAGTGGAGGCTCCGTGGCCGGTGGTGGTGGTGGTGGAGGCTCCATGGCCGGTGGTGGTGGTGGTGGAGGCTCCGTGGCCGGTGGTGGAGGCTCCGTGGCCGGTGGTGGAGGCTCCGTGGCCGGTGGTGGTGGTGGAGGCTCCGTGGCTGGTGGTGGAGGTGGAGGCTCCGTGGCCGGTGGTGGTGGTGGAGGCTCCGTGGCCGGTGGTGGTGGTGGCGGAGGCTCCGTCGCCGGTGGTGGTGGAGGGGTAGGCTCCGTGGCTGGTGGTGGTGGTGGGGGAGGCTCCGTGGCCGGTGGTGGTGGTGGGGGAGGCTCCAGGCCAGTGGTGGTGGTGGTGGAGGCTCCGTGGCCGGTGGTGGTGGTGGAGGCTCCGTGGCCGGTGGTGGTGGTGGTGGTGGAGGCTCCGTGGCCGGTGGTGGAGGCTCCGTGGGCGGTGGTGGTGGTGGTGGTGGTGGAGGCTCCGTGGCCGGTGGTGGTGGTGGAGGCTCCGTGGCTGGAGGTGGAAGCTCCGTGGCCGGTGATGGAGGCTCCGTGGCCGGTGGTGGTGGTGGTGGTGGTGGTGGAGGCCCCGTACCAGGCCTGGGAAGGGCCTAAGTTATGTTATCAGAGGCGGCAGCTTAACAGTTATTAACCAACCAATATCACTTTATGCCTCCAATTTTTATTTTTTTCCAATGTTTTCAGGCGGGTTAAGGGCATTAATTCTGGCTTTTTATTGGCTTTATCCCTCGCAGTGAGGCTTATGAAGCTGGTATTGACTCGTGCCCGGCCGGACTGCCTCGTCAACCCGCGGAAGCCCTCGTATTGCTTCCTCCTCCAATTAACTGCCGAATAGAAACTGGCAGGGTTTTGTTGCTAGTGCACACGGAAATGTTGCATACGGGTCCAGGGCGGAACACGGGTCCAGGGCGGAACACGGGTCAAGGGCGGAACACCGGTCCGGGGCGGAACACGGGTCCGGGACGGAACACGGGTCCGGGACGGAACACGGGTCCGGGACGGAACACGGGTCCGGGACGGAACACGGGTCCGGGACGGAACACGGGTCCGGGACGGAACACGGGTCCGGGACGGAACACGGGTCCGGGACGGAACACGGGTCCGGGACGGAACACGGGTCCGGGACGGAACACGGGTCCGGGATCAATGCTTGATGTAAGTCGGTAAGTAACTCATCTAAGGAGGAGTGTGGGGGAGGGAGGGGGGCGGGGGGAGGTTGGGGCAGCCTTCAGGGAAGTGTGGGGGTGGGAGGGGGGCGGGGGGAGGTTGGGGCAGCCTTCAGGGAAGTGTGGGGGTGGGAGGGGGGCGGGGGGAGGTTGGGGCAGCCTTCAGGGAAGTGTGGGGGTGGGAGGGGGGCGGGGGGAGGTTGGGGCAGCCTTCAGGGAAGTGTGGGGGTGGGAGGGGGGCGGGGGGAGGTTGGGGCAGCCTTCAGGGAAGTGTGGGGGTGGGAGGGGGGCTGGGGGAGGTTGGGGCAGCCTTCAGGGAAGTGTGGGGGTGGGAGGGGGGCGGGGGGAGGTTGGGGCAGCCTTCAGGGAAGTGTGGGGGTGGGAGGGGGGCGGGGGGAGGTTGGGGCAGCCTTCAGGGAAGTGTGGGGGTGGTAGGGGGCGGGGGGAGGTTGGGGCAGCCTTCAGGGAAGTGTGGGGGTGGGAGGGGGGCGGAGGGAGGTTGGGGCAGCCTTCAGGGAAGTGTGGAGGTGGGGGGCGGGGGGAGGTTGGGGCAGCCTTCAGGGAAGTGTGGGGGTGGGAGGGTGGGCGGGAGGAGGTTGGGGCAGCCTTCAGGGAAGTGTGGGGGTGGGAGGGGGGGCGGGGGAAGGTTGAGGCAGGCTTCAAGCAGCTGTGTAATGTCATGATAATTGTGATGACTCAACAAGGACAGCTCTATGCAAATGTGGAGAGTGAAAATATTCGTGGTAATCCCGTTACCTTGACATGACGTAATAGAATTATCTCTTGTTGAGTCTAGTGTCTGGAGCCGTGTGGGGCCGGGGGGGGGGGAGTACAGTGTCTGGAGCCATGTGGGGCCGGGGGGGGAGGACAGTGTCTGGAGCCATGGGAGGCGGGGGGGGGGGTGGTTGGCAGTGTCTGGAGCCGTGTGGGGCCGGGGGGGGGGGGAGGACAGTGTCTGGAGCCGTGTGGGGCCGGGGGGGGGGTGGACAGTGTCTGGAGCCGTGTGGGGCCGGGGGGGGAGGGAGGACAGTGTCTGGAGCCGTGTGGGGCCGGGGGGGGGTGGACAGTGTCTGGAGCCGTGTGGGGCCGGGGGTGGGAGGACAGTGTCTGGAGCCGTGTGGGGCCGGGGGGGGGAGGGAGGACAGTGTCTGGAGCCATGGGAGGCGGGGGGGGGGGGTGGACAGTGTCTGGAGCCGTGTGGGGCCGGGGGGGGGGGAGGACAGTGTCTGGAGCCGTGTGGGGCCGGGGGGGGGAGGACAGTGTCTGGAGCCGTGTGGGGCCGGGGGGGGGGACAGTGTCTGGAGCCGTGTGGGGCCGGAGGGGGGGGAGGACAGTGTCTGGAGCCGTGTGGGGGGGGGAGAGGGGAAGATGGTGGAAGAGGACAGGATGGGAGAGAGAGAATGAGAGAGGGTAGAGAAAAAGAGAAGGAAATTGGCAGAGAGGTAAGAGGTATAGAGGAGAGAACAAGGGGAGGGAGGAAGACAGAGTAAAGGAAGGAAGAAAGGAAGGAAGAGAGGGGAAGGAAAGGGTAAACAGAGGGTGCGAAAGGTGAGAAGGGAGACTCACTGAGTTAGGAAGAGCAGAATATAAAAAGAAATAAAGTGATGGGGAATAATTAAATTGAAGAGAAATGGGGTGAATTCTCACGTTGAGTGATAGTCGACCCTCGAGTGATGGATGGCGTGCTTCATCCCTCCCTCTCTCCCTCCCTCCCCATAACTATTTATCCCTCACCATATCTTTCTCTGTCTCCCTCACACACACACGCCATAAACACGAGCCCTTCACCTGACAGATCCATTACGGCTCCACCATCCATATCCAGCCATGTCCAGCATCCTCCCTCACTTACCTCACCTCCCTCACTTACCTCACTTACCTCACCTCCCTCACTTACCTCACCTCCCTCTATGCACCCCTTCCCCGCCTCATCAAACTCTCTCCAAGAATAGTGAGAGTAAAGACCTGGGCTCACTAGAGGAAGCTCTCATAACATGACTCCTCCGCTCCCGTCTCCAATAGTGACATTTGAGCGTGAAGTATAACTATGTGGAAGACTTTAGCTTTGGTCTTCCTATAACTATGTGGAAGACTTTCGCTTTAGTCTTTGTATAAGTTATTATATTTCCCACAACAACAAATGGGCGGGATATCCAAAAGGCGGTCAATATCACCAAGGATGCCAATACCAGAGCAAACATTAAGGGCCCCAGTAAAAATTGGAGGGATGGGGGAAGGGAAAGGAAGACCCGCTGAAGCGACCAGGACGAGCACCAAGCATCGGCCCATGGAGACAGACACAAAGCGGTGAAAACTGTGTTATCAGAAGCTGGAGTTCGTGGAAGTTGGCATAAAATCCATGAATATGCCATTGAAGAACCGACATTGTTAAGAATAGAGAGAACAGAAACAAGGGAGAAACAAAGAAAAACACAGAAGACTAAGTAAGATCAGGATCAGTGAAATCGGTGTTACGTGGCATAGGTAAATCTAGCAAGGACGATGGAGTCAAGGAAGCCGTAGTAGGACGGACCAGAGGCGGACTGACAGAGTCCAGAGTGGTAGGAGGCACCGGAGAGGGACGGTCGAGGGAATCAGGAACAGGGCAGTGCACCTCAACAAGGGCAGCATCCGACAGAGACTCGAGGACCAAAGGAACCTCCATAGCTGGGACAGGGGACTCTGCCTGAAATGGAATGGGATACAAGGATAGAGTCCGGGTTGAAAGGAGAGGAAGACAGCGATGCTTCCTTACCGGCCAGGGAGGAAGAAGAGAGGAGCCAGGCTTACATTTCTGATGTAAAGTAATTATCAAAAGAAGGCAGCAAACCGGGAAGGCTGTGTAGCACCATCAAATGTGCGGCATAATCAGAGGGCGCTAAATATCACCAAGGATGCCAATACGAGAACAGAAACGCATAAGGTGAACGATATCAAAAGTATCCGAGTCACCAAGAATTCCATTCTTGGTGACCGCGAGGGGCGGTCGGAAAGCAAGACACACGCTCGTCCTGGAAGTCAGGACATTAAACAAGGATATTCACGACCGTAAGAGGGACAATGAAATTTGGAGAATAAGGAGCAGGGCGGCGCTCCATCAAGAGACCATGAGTTAGGCGAGTACGGCCAATACGCAACCTCGCCAGAGCCGTTTCCCATCGCCGGTTACGGTGGTAGGAGGACGGCCACGAGGACACACAACTCTTAAGAGTACGCAGTTTGTTACCAGTAACAGACGACCAAGAAGCCTGCCAACGGGTAAGTATGGAGGAATGGATAACCGGGTAAAAGTCGGAATATGGAATACCTTTATGGGAGATGGGACAAGAGCGGACAGCTTCCTTAGCGGCAGCATCCGCACGCTCATTTAAAGACACACCAATATGGCTGGGAACCCAACAAAACTCAACCGACTTAAATTTACTGTGAACAAGAAACAGCCAATGATGGATCTCGACAACTACTGGATGAACCGGATTAAAGGACCCGAGAGCCATGAGAGCACTACGAGAGTCGGGAGTGAGAAGAAAAGTGCTCAAGGAAAAGGGGTTTTAGAACCGTAGGAGGGGTAAAAGCTTTAGTGATGCTGGTCAAGGATGTACAAAACCGTGGAAGGGAGACTCTCCACGGGGGCAAAGAAGGAACAACACGAGGAGAAATATTAGAAATACGAACGGAAAGAGAATCCTGTAAGCGAGATAATTGGATAGAAAGAAGGTGGTGGTGAAGAGGAACAGGATCCGCAGGAGGGGTAAAAGTTAAAGCACGACAGAGGCGAGAGGAAGGATGTTGTAAGGACCGCGCAAGATAGCGAAGACAGTAGCGATCACGGCGGTCCTGGAGAGACAGAAAGCCAGTGTCAACATACAAGCTAAGGACGGGAGTCGAACGAAAGGCACCAGAACTGAGGCGCAACCCAGTATGGTGCAAAGCAGGACGGCGAAGAGCAGAAGGAGAAGCAGACGAGTAAGCAGGGCAACCATAATCGAGTTTAGACAGGACGCAGCCAGTCTTAAGCTGTCTGGTGCACCCATGTTATCAGGTGATCTTTACTTGGTAACATCTAACTGCTGTAACTTGTGTTAATTTGAGTGTTACTTGGTTGTGGGAATGTATATATATTTTTGTAAATAAGTTGTGTTATGTAGATAAGTTCTCCCAGTAAACTTTTGGAGTTTACTTAGACTTACACTTAACCCAATGGCTATGGTTCACTGATTTATGGGGACAGTTGTGCACCAGGAACCTTGCTAGGGAGCACGACAGCCAGTGCGGGAACCTGCAGCGAACAAGCCGAGTACTGGAATGTGGCTTTAGTCTTTATAAGAAGGAGGCGAGGCTGGAACATTGAGTGAGCAACATGTCTCCCTGAACGTCGTTATCGCTGGGACCCGGAGTGATCAAGTTGTCTCCTGCAACGACATTTACGACTTCTTCATAGACTGGAGCGAGCACCCGGCCACGTGCAGTGACGGACAAGCCTTCATCAACACGACCTCTTTATGACTCTGACAGTGTGTGTAAACCTGAATGTTGGTGGCTACACCCTCCACCACAGGCTCTACTCCACCACTGTTGGTGGCTACACCCTCCACCACTGTTGGTGGCTACACCCTCCACCACTGTTGGTGGCTACACCCTCCACCACTGTTGGTGGCTACACCCTCCACCACTGTTGGTGGCTACACCCTCCACCACTGTTGGTGGCTACACCCTCCACCACTGTTGGTGGCTACACCCTCCACCACTGTTGGTGGCTACACCCTCCACCATCTGGACGGTTGGGGATTGAACGCCGACCTGCACGAAGCGAGACCGTCGCTCTACCGGCCAGCCCAAGTGGACTGGGCACGAACAAGATGCAGCCCGTCCTCGAATACAAAGATCCAAGCTCATTAATCCAGCCGCCAAACCCCCAGTTTATGAATGAAGAGCGGTTTTTTTTTCATTTTCGGAACTCATTTTTTTTCAGGAACATTCCTACGCGGGGCCTAAGCCTCTGGCTGGCCTACTAAGTGTTACTTTTTCTGTTTTACTTAGATGGAGTATTTATGACTTGTATGGGGAATTTTGTCTCGTATGGTCACTTCACTAAGATTTTGCCCCATGTGTTTAACAACAACTTCTGCTCTATTGAATGCAAGTTTTATTCTGTTTACTGCTCTTATTAGGTTTGTAACTGTGCACTGTGTTAGATAATGTTCCAGTGGTCTGTCGGGCATTTCTCCACAGTGCTGACAATTCCTCTCATCTTCTGGAACCTGTAAGCCTATTTCCCATGAACATGGGTATCCAAGCCTGATGCGATGCAAGTGTACTTCTGTTGCTCTACTGCTCCCTTTCATCAAACTAAGTGGTTCGTAGTTGGTTGAATTCTTGTACCAACCCGCAGATCCTGATGTTGCAACTGCTGTGTTGTGGTCACTGTACATCTTTTGCATTGCTCTGTTTCTAATTACTTTCTTAATCTGTGATAGACTCTCTGGTATATAAATGTTTACATTTCCTGTTTTAGTTGCAAGTTTTGCAGCTTCGTCTGCAATATCATTTCCTATTATTCCCACATGACTTGGCACCCAGTTGATAAGTACCCGACGGCCTTGACGTTTGAGTGTTTGCATTAATTATATGACATTTGTGATCAGATGGATGTTGTCACGTATGTGTTCTTGTTGCAAGGTTTCAATAGCAATTCTCGAATCTGTATGCATGATAACATGTTGTCGGTGTTCAGCAAGAGCATGTTCCAAAGCCTTTTGAATGGCTAGCATCTCTGTAAAGTTGAACACTCTTGAACTCTCAACTTGGTTTGAGAGCCTCCAACTATTCACAGTTTCCTGCTTTAACTGCAGCTCCAGTTTCGTGTCCCTGCTGGTCTACTGATCCATCTGTGAAGTATGTGAAGCTATCGGATGCAAAGTTTGCTTCTATATGCATCTGTGCAATGTTACGTAGCAGATGAGGATTAATGTGGTTCTTTTTTCCTTGAAGAGCCATAATCTTAACGTCTGCTGGCGGAGATTCCCAAGGGACTTGCATAATAAAGTCTTCATGTATTTCGTCGACACCCTTCTCAGTGACTGTGTTTGTTATATCGAATGTATTGATGGTGTTTATCGCACAATGGGTCCACCTGTTGCTATTATTGACTCTTCTGTCCAGAGTTAGTGCTCCAGTGATTATATCTTTAAGTAAACTGATTCTAGGTCTAGTCAATATCTTGGTCAGCATTCATGCAGCAATCCGTTTTACCCTTATTTCAATCGACATTAGCTTAGTTTCTAGTCTTAGATTCAGTATTTTAGTCCATCTGGAAGCCCCTTTAATGACTTGCATTGCATCATTTTGAATAACCTCAACGTTTGCCCACTGGCCAGGAGAAAGAGTAAGGCAGGCGCTGCATAATCAACTAGGGAACGAACGGCGTGTATGTAAACCTATCTTAACACTTTGTGTCCCGCTCCTAGACAGGGGCCCTGTGATTGCTCTCATTATCTTTAGTCGTGATTTTGCTGTCTCCTTCAGATATTGAATTTGCTTTTTGAAAGTCATTTTAGAATCTATCCACACTCTGAGATATTGATATTGTGTAACCCACTGAAGGTTAATGTCTTGAATGCGTAGGTGCCTGTCTGGAGTGTTGCCGCCTAGTCTCATTGCCTTAGACTTCTGTGCAGATATTTTTAGCACTAAAAATTGTGCATTCAGATGTTACTCTAACGCTTTTTGTGCTTTATTTAGAAGTGAGGGACCTGTAATGACTAATGCTATATCATCAGCATAGCTTAGCAATTTAACCCCTTCTGTAAATGTCATGGTAACAAGGTTTTCCATAAGGATGTTAAAAAGACTAGGACTGAGAACTCCTCCTTGTGGAGTCCCATTCTCATGCAAGTGGTAGTCCGACACATGTCCTTGCAACTTTACTCTGGCATACCTATGACGTAGGTAATTTGGAATCCATGCTAGCAAATTTCCTTTACACCTTTTTTGACCAAGGTGTGTAAAATGTTTGCGGGTTTGCAAGTTCGAATGCTTTTTCTAGATCAAGGAAGATCACTATAGCTGGACCTGAGTTAACTGTTCCAAGTAATGTTGCTATGCAGTTGGCAGTACCTACTCCTCTAGTGAAGCCAAATATGTGTTTATGCAGGTCTTCAGTCTTCTACAGTAGCCTATTTAAGACCATCCATTCTGCAGTTTTACTAATGCATGTTACTGAAATGGGATTGTAATTGCCAGTCTTTCTGCTTAGGAATCGGAATAATGTCTGCTTTCTTCCAAGAAAGGGAAGTTTGCTTCCCTTTCTTGCTTTCCATTTTGCTACTTTTTTTGGCAGTTTGCCTTGCTGCCAAGATGCATTGATAACGTCCAATATTCCTTATTCTCCAGCAGGACCTGCGTGTGCGACCATTGACTATGTAACGTTATCAGCGCCTCGTGCAGTGTCCTTGCTACCTTTTTTGGGGCTCTGATTAGTTCTTGTTTGGTGAAGGGACAGTCACATTCGTCATTTATAGCTATGCTCTCTTGAATAGCTGTCAATCTCCCTTGTTTTAATTGTTCTTGCTACCGTCTGACTACTGCAGGAAGCTGATATGATGCTGAGCAAGTCTCTCAGCCTCCTGCAATGGTTGAATACATACCTGTGGTCGGGCTGGGCGACCTGGTATGGTTTTAATCTGACCCCATATCTTGCCAAGACTACTATGTTCACTTAGAGTTTCATACCACTCAAACCATCTTGCCTCCTTTACCTCTCTAGAAACTCGTCTTGCTTCAGATATCACCGCTCTTAGCAGAGTTCTTCCTTCTGGTGTGAGGTTTCTCCTTAGATGTTTTCTGAAGATGTTGACTCTGTGGTTCTGTTCTTTAACCTCATTACTATAGAACCAATAGTTCTTTCATTTTCTGTTTCCTGGGATAATGAAAGGAATAGTTTTGTTGGCAGCAGCTGTAATGGTTTCCTGGAGACTGGTCTCGTGTATGGTCAAGTAAGTAATTATCAAAAGAAGGCACCAAACTGGGAAGCACCATCAAATGTGCGGGATAATCAGAGGGCGCTAAATATCAAGAAGGATGCCAATACGAGAACAGAAACGCATAAGGTGAACAATATCAAAAGTATCCGAGTCACCAAGAATACTATCGAGAGACAAGCGACCACGGGGGACGGTCGGAAAACAAGACACGCTCGTCCCGGAAGTCAGGACATTCAATAAGGATACGCATGATGGTAAGAGGGACAATAAGGAGCAGGGCGGCGCTCTATTAAATGACCATGAGTTAAGCGAGTATGGCCAATACGCAACCTCGCCAGAGCCGTTTCCCATCGCTGGTTACAATGGTAGGAGAATGGCCACGAAGACACACAATTCTTTAAGAGTACGCAGTTTGTTACCAGTAACAGAAGACCAAAAAGCCTGCCAACGGGTAAGGATGGAGGAATGGATAACCACGAAAAATTTGGAATAAGGAACACTTTTATGAGAGATGGGACAAGAGCGGTCAGCTTCCCTGGCGGCAGCATCCGCATGTTCACTTAAACAGACACCAATATCGTTGGGAATCCAATAAAACTCAACCGACTTAAATTTACTGTGAACAAGAAACAGCCAATGCTGGATCTCGACAACCACTGGATGAACGGGATTAAAGGCTCCGAGAGCCATGAGGGCACTACGAGAGTCAACAACAACTACAAAGGAAGATTGACAACGAGAAACCAGGAGACGAAGAGCATGAAGAATAGCATAAAGTTCCGCTGTGAAGATGCTAGTCTCCAGAGGTAAGCGACACATATAATTGTGATCAGGAAAAACAACAGAGTAGCCAACACCGTCCGCCGACTTAGACCCATCGGTGAAGACAGAAACGGAGCTTGAGTGAGAAGAAAAGTGCTCAAGGAAAAGGCGTTTTAGAACCGTAGGAGGGGTAAAAGCTTTAGTGATGCGGGTTAAGGATGTACAAAACTGCGGAAGGGGGACTCTCCATGGGGGCAAAGAAGGAACAACACGAGTAGAAATATTAGAAATACGAACTAAAAGAGAATCCTGTAAGCGAGATAACCGGACAGAAAGAGGGAGGTGGTGAAGAGGAACAGGAACCACAGGAGAGGCAAAAGTTAAAGCACGACAGAGGCGAGAGGAAGGATGTTGCAAGGATCGTGTAAGATAGCGAAAACAGTAGCGATCACGGCGGTCCTGGAGAGATAGGAAGCTAGTGTCAACATGCAAGCTGAGAACGGGAGTCGAACGAAAGGCACCAGAACTGAGGTACAACCCAGTATGGTGCATAGCATCTAGACGGCGAAGAGTAGAAGGAGAAGCAGACGAGTCGTGTAAGTTTAAATCCTCAGGTGGCGTGTATGTTGCATTCCATTTTTTTTAAGTTCCTCTTGGTATTTATTCCAGTTGTCTTTTTTAAAATTCCACCTAGATTGTTGCATGTGGTGTAGGGGGTCGTTCTATGTTTAGTGTTGTGACAGTAGCATAGTGGTCACTGGTGATCACCGGGTCTACTTCCCACTTCGCCTGATGCTTGAGTGCTGTTGAGATTAATGTAAGATCGAGGGAATCCCCTTGAATGTGAGTGGGTTCCCCAGTGTTGAGAAGTGTAATCTCAGGTACTTCTTGCAGAGCTGCAGCTAAATCTCGCCCATCTGCATTGGCTGGCCCAGTCGCACCTAACTCTTGATGATGAGCATTAAAATCCCCAGCAATAATTATATTTTCCTGCGTGGCCAAGGCAAGCACTGCCTCTGCTTCTAGTTTATGTCTAGGGGGATTGTAGACGTTGTATATGAGGAGTTCAATATTAGCCATATTCACTGTTACTGCTAATACCTCTATTCCATCCCCACATGAAACTGGGTCTATTTTCTTGCTAGGTATGGTGTTTCTGACTAGGGTCATTAACCCTCTTTGTTTCCCCTGTGCATATGGTATAATATAGTGCTGATATCCAGCTAATCTGAAGAACTTCGTGACTGGGGAAAAAAAGTGTTTCTTCCAAACGATTATATCTGCATTTGTGCTGATTGCAACTTTCTGAAGGGTGTGGTCTTTATTTCCAAAACCTTGTATGTTCCACTGCAGTATTCATAATGGCCAGACGACGGTTCTGGTTGGTGTTGCCTGTTCTAGTAGAACTCCTCTTCGGAATCAACCTCTATATTCTCCACCTCGCAAGTCGTGTCGCTGCCAATTGGACTGCATTGATTGCTCGTGGTCATCCCCGGCACTGTGGAATCTGCGCATCCCTGTTGTCCTTCACTTTGTTGTTGGTATTGCTGCACGTCGGACTGCACCGATTGCTCGTGGCCGTTTCTTGTGTTGTCGGAATCTGTGTGTCTCTGCCATCCAGTGTTTCGTTGTTGTTGTCGCTGCATATTGGGCTGCATATGATTGGTCATGCCCGCCTCTTGTGTTGTTGGAACCTGTAGATCTCTGCTGTTTGTGTTGTAGCATATCAGACTGCATTGGCTGTTGATGTCTGTCTCTTGTGTAAGATTCTGTTGATCTTGGGTGGTCACTGCTTCTTGCAGTTGCTTTTGTGAATGTTGATGGTCTGGTGTCTTGACTACCCAACTGTTGTTGAATGTTTCTGGCACATGTCCCATGACGGTCACCAGAACCTGACGTGTCGCTGCCTTGTCTACTTTTGTGCGGCATCGTTCCGCATTCAGGATTTATTAGTGTTCTAGTACTGTATCCAGGAGAAAGTCGATTGGGTATCCCAAAAGCACAACTCGAGTGCGTCTTTCTGCAGGGTCCAGCTTTTCCAAGCATACAGGTTTCCCTTGCAGGACTCTTACTTTTTCTAAGTAATTTGCAGTTTGTTGGTCTTGTGGCGTCATTATTATTTCTCCTTTCAGGTTGACTGTAACGGAAAGTTTGAGCTCTGGTTGTTCTTTTGCCCATTGCCGTTACTACTCCATATGCTGTAGGAAAGTGGTCTGTCTGCATTATCTTGAATTTTGGAAGATGTGAAGAGTCTGGCGATGTCTGGTGTGAGACTGGTGGTGTCCTCTCCTGTCTCATACTGTTGTCCTGTGGCTGGGCTGTGGAGAGAGGTACATTGTCTGACACTGGCTGGTGAGAGACTGGTGGTGTCCTCTCCTGTCTCATACTGTTGTCCTGTGGCTGGGATGTGGAGAGAGGTACATTGTCTGACACTGGCTGGTGTGAGACTGGTGGTGTCCTCTCCTGTCTCATACTGTTGTCCTGTGGCTGGGCTGTGGAGAGAGGTACATTGTCTGACACTGGCTGGTGTGTGACTGTTGGTGTCCTCTCCTGTCTCATACTGTTGTCCTGTGGCTGGGCTGTGGAGAGAGGTACATTGTCTGACACTGGCTGGTGTGTGACTGTTGGTGTCCTCTCCTGTCTCATACTGTTGTCCTGTGGCTGGGCTGTGGAGAGAGGTACATTGTCTGACACTGGCTGGTGTGTGACTGTTGGTGTCCTCTCCTGTCTCATACTGTTGTCCTGTGGCTGGGCTGTGGAGAGAGGTACATTGTCTGACACTGGCTGGTGTGAGACTGTTGGTGTCCTCTCCTGTCTCATACTGTTGTCCTGTGGCTGGGCTGTGGAGAGAGGTACATTGTCTGACACTGGCTGGTGAGTGACTAATGCTGTCCTCTCTAGGTCCATTATGTCTGCTGTCATGCTGGTAGAAACACATGGTAAAGCCTCCATAATAGTTTTTTTCGGTGCCTGCAGCACCTCGGTCCACCTTCCCTCCTCGTCTGTCACCATCACCTCTGGTGATGGTGGTGGTGGTGATGATGGTGGTGGTGGTTATTATGGTGGTGGTGGTGGTGGTGGTGGTTATTATGGTGGAGGTGGTTATTATGGTGGTGGTGATGGTGGTGGTGGTGATGGTGGTGGTTATAATGGTGGTGGTTATTATGGTGGTGGTGATGGTGGTGGTGGTGGTTATTATGGTGGTGGTGATGGTGGTGGTAATGGTGGTGGTTATTATGGTGGTGGTGATTATAGTGGTGGTGGTGGTTATAATGGTGGTGGTGATGGTGGTGGTTATAATGGTGGTGGTTATTATGGTGGTGGTGATGGTGGTGATTATGGTGGTGGTGATGGTGGTGGCTATGGTGGTGGTGGTGGTGGTAATGGTGGTGGTGGTGGTGGTGGTGGTGGTTATTATGGTGGAGGTGGTTATTATGGTGGTGGTGATGGTGGTGGTGGTGATGGTGGTGGTTATAATGGTGGTGGTTATTATGGTGGTGGTGATGGTGGTGGTGGTGGTGGTGATGATGATGGTGGTGGTGGTGGTGATGATGATGGTGGTGATGGTGGTGGTGATGGTGGTGGTGGTGGTGGTGGTGATGGTGGTGGTGGTGGGATTTCTGGGGCTTGACTCATATATTCAATTATTTACTTATTGTATTTAATAAATCGGACCACCCACTTTTGAGAAAAGAGGGAAAAAAATACTAGTGAACATTAGAATGACACTAGAGAACCAGTGTCTATAGATACTAATTAAAAGAATGATCACTTGAAAATAATGAATAGACTGTATTATTAATTAATTAAAGTCAAAGCCTCAAAGACCTACATTGGGAGGGGGGGGGGGGTATTTCTAGAAGTTCATATATATCTAGGAACCAGTGTGGTTCGGCACTAGTTCATTGTTGAGTAAATAACATAATAAATCTAAACTACAATAGATTTAAAGATATAACTCAAATTGTGAATATTAAAGATTATGAATTACTGAGCAACAGTCAGAGCAAAACACATTAATTACCAATTATCATTTCTGGTAATAATCTATTCAATGTAAAGATCCTACAGGAATTATGTAGAAATCAATAATAATATTAAATAAATTTGTACGAAAAATGTCTTAAAGCTAAGACAATTTCTGTAACGCCATTTGTCCTCGTGGTCACAGGATCCCCATAAAGAAAGAACCCGAGGTGCATATCACGAATGATGAGAAATAACTTGACGACTTCTCGTATACACGCTGAAATCAGAGAAATTTAAGTAGCATTTCATTAGGCTACGATTTATTTTCAATATTCATGAAAACGGAGAAAATTGTCGTAAGTTTACTAACGATGCATATTAGGTATCCTTGCTTTATGACGACAGACTACTCACAAATATATAATCTAGGATGATGCATCAAACGAGAACCACATACTTAACATGAGCGTATCAAATACTGAGGTCTGACGAAACCGCGTCAGCTAGTCACAGACGTCCACTGCTGTGTATGTGTAATTACGGGTCTTGGCTTCAATTGTTGACACGTTATTAACTGGCTGGGCACTATAGAACACATGGATAAGTAATTATTAACTGTTGACCGGATATCAACGTAATTCTTGTCGATAAACTCCCCAGTCACTACCACGTGTCTCGCCACTCTTCACGCCAGGAATGCCTTCTCTCGCACAATGGCGTCGCCGCCTCCCTCAACCCGTCTCTCGCATTCACCACAGAAATTATTAATCACGAATAATTCTTTTCCCCGCAATTATGGATGTAATACGTTAATGAGAACTGGGTTGCAACTATAGGGATTTAAATATTATCATATTCTCGTTTTATGGTGTTAAACGAGAAATAGAGAAGATTTTATTTTCTCCATGACATTCGCACGTAACAGAGAAAACTGCTACTACATAACTATTTCAGTTAATATCACTCGGTTTTAGATTATTGGGAGTTATATTATCCGTAGGTAATTATTACACAGAATACTGACTTTTAGAGACCCACATTCAATTCTCTAACACATTGGTAATAAATGTGTCCAACTGGACATTATCTGACGCAATGTTGCTACTCGATTTCATTAGAATTCTAGCATTAATATGCAGATGAAATGGTTAATTTATGTTGACACTACCGTTAGTGAAATTAGTAACTACTGTAGTTAGTATATAATGATGATGATGTATTATAATACAATAGTAGTTTATTAGTGTTGGAAATTTCCAACATAACTCCGGGGGGAGAAAACTCGGGTCGCAGTGCAATGTTGAATACTGACGTATGTATCCCGAAGTTAGTATTAATGTTAGTATGTTAGTACGTTAGTACACACATAACGGATGTCCCATAATTGTCAAGGACATACAAGAATTTAAGTCTTGTAAAGGAACTCATGTTAAATGAAACATGGAATTGTGAATCATCTAAAGTTAATGACTAATAAAGCCTACAATGTACTCTGTGACTGGTGTCACTATGACATGTAACGTTTATGTTACTAAGTTTTAAAGTTTTGTAAACTCATAGATACTCTAGATGAAATAATGTTATAGTTGATAGCCTACACAAACAAATTAAGAATTAAAGCATACAATTTAAAGTAACTGAGAATCCACTGTGAGGTGAATGTTTTGGGTCATTGTGACTTGTAACTGATTTGTTACTTGACATCACAACACAGTATCATCATGATTACTCAAATTGGATGTGAAATTAATTGCTCTTAGTCAGAGCTATAATAGGCTTGTAGTTTCCGTTTGCATTGTTGAGCAGCTGCTCTAGTTGGGCGGGTGCTCGGTGGATCAGAATTGTTGTCCTCGGAAACTGTTGGTGAAGCTGGTTCTGATAAACACTCTCGTTCTGCTAATTTGAGAGGTACCAACTTCTCTAATGTTTTTAGGGTAGTAGTGCCTCGGCACAAAACCTGTACTACTCTCAGGATGCCTTGGTGATCTGGGTGGATAGCAACAATTTTGCCTATAGGCCATTCTGACCTTGGTCCATCACTGTCAACCAATACTAGGCCTCCTGGTTTGAGTTGAACTTTATTATAGGGGCTCGAAGCTCCATAGTGGTACTCTCGTAGAGCTGTGAGGTACTCTCAAGTCCACACCTCATTCCACTTTTCAATTACTCTCGAGAGATGTTGGTAACTTTCTACTGTCACTCCTGGTTACATGGGAAGGGTCGACGGGGTCCTCTTCTGCTAAAGGTGTCAGAGGGCTCAGCAGGCCTCCATGTGTTAAATGTGAGGGACTCAGAGGTTCTCTCTGTGAGAAATCATCGGCTAGGTAAGTTAATGGGCGATTGTTGACTCGCGCCTCAATTTCCACGACGAGTGTTTGGAGTTCGGAGTAACTAATTTTCTGTCGATGCAAGGTCTTCCTTAAACATTTCTTGACAGTCCCTATCATACGTTCGTAGAACCCACCTTGCCAGGGGGCTCTGGGAGCAATAAATTTCCAGTGGCATTGTCGTCTCTGCAGGACAGACTGCACTTCTGGATGATTCCATATCTCTCGTAGGCAGGCTTCTCCTGCCACAAAATTTGAACCATTATCAGATATCATTAGTTTGGGATAGGATCTGCGAGCTGCAAATCTACGAAAAGCTTGGATGAAGGCTTCGGCACTCATGTCAGAAGTCACTTCTAGATGTACGCCTCGTGTGGTAGCACACGTCAAGAGGCAAATATAAGCTTTCATTGGTATCTTATCTGGATTGCCAGTGAGAAGCAAGGCTCCTGTGTAATCGACACCAGTGGTCTTAAAAGGACGAAGATGAACTACTCTCTCCTTAGGGAGTGGTGGAGGTCCTGGGTAAGGACACACTCGAACGTCGTATCTTTTGCAGATTACACAGAACTTAATGATTGATTTGACAGTTTGACGACCTTGAGGAAGCTAATATTTCTGTCTTAGGTCGGCGAGAGTGTCTAACACTCCGCCATGCAAAGTACAATATTGATGGTGATGTAAATCTAGAAGTTTTGTAATAATGTGGTGACGTGGTAGAAGGATCGGATTCTTTGTATCCAAATCAATTTTTGCATGAAGCAAACGTCCTCCACACCTTAATATATTATGAGTGTTGGCATCATACCAGATACCTAGAGACTTGGTTAATTTATCTGGAAGATTTTCATATTCACTTCCATATGTCTCTTGTTGTGCACGTTTGATCCAGTAGAGGATAGGATTGGGAAACTTATGTCTGATTCCTATCTTAGCAAGAAAGTCGAACACATGTGCTGTCACTCTTAATAACTTACTCAAGTTAAAATAATTGTGAGGATTAATAGCTGAGATTCGATGAGGTTCTGGTTCTTTCATGGGAGTAGTGATATTGGTCACAATGACTTGTGGCTTCTGTTTGGGCCACTGACCACTAACAAGCCATGAAGGTCCATTAAACCACATCGAAGACTTGATTAGCTGTTTTAATGTTAACCCTCGAGATAAGTAATCTGCAGGATTGTCCCTAGTGGGGACATGTCTGAATTTATATCCAGCAGATAATTCATGAATTTCCCTAACACGATTACTAATGTAGGGAGTTTTATTGTTGTTATTTCTTACCCATTGTAAGACTGCCTCATTGTCTGACCACACTACGATTTCACCAAAGTGGATATTATTGAGTGTCTTGGTCAGGCAATGAGCCAATCTTACTCCCACCAGCAATGCAGTTAACTCCATTTGAGGTAAAGATCTCTTCTTGATTGGAGCAACTCTTGCTTTAGATGTGAGTAAAATTGATTGTGCACTATTGACTAAGTAGGCTGCAGCGCCATACGCTTTGCCAGAGGCATCGCAAAAAACATGCAGATTTGTGGGCAAGTTTTGTCCTGAAGCATTACGAGGAAATCTCAAAACACCTAATTGATTGAAATCCGTTGTGAGTATCTGACATTTATCTTGCAACTCAATTGGCAACGGATCATCCCATCCCATATGTTTCTGCCAGCATTCCTGCATCAGGAGTTTGCCCCTTATTAATATAGGACTAAGTAAGCCTAAAGGGTCAAATGGTTGACTGATATACGAGAGTAATTTTCTCATGGTAAGGGATGAATTATTGGTTTGTACTGACTTGACATTCATCTCTTCAGTACTTGTGTTTCATTCCATGCCCAGAACTTTTAATTGATCAGGCACCTGATAACCTGGAAATTCTTTCTCGATTATCTGGTTTAATGATTTATTGTTTGAGGCCCATGATTGTAGTGGCATATTGGCTCCTAATAACTCACGGTTAGCCTCATGGCAAATTTCTACCAATTTGGATTTGTCATTTGTAGTTCCCTGAAAATTATCGACATACAAGTTGTCACTTATCTCTGTTTTATAGGGGCTATTTGACTTCCTCAAATGTGTATCTAATGTGGCTTGAAGTAGAAACGGGGATGAAGTCACTCCGAATAGCACAGAGGCAAACCGGTAGGTTATGACATCACTGTCAGGATCCAGTGGGTCCTTAATCCAGAGAAATTTGGTGTAATTACGATCCCCTTCTTGCAAGCCTACTCGAAGGAAAGCTTTACTGATATCAGCAGTATAAGCGAAAATACCAGTGCGGAATCGTAATAGTACATCATGTAGCCTTTGTGTTAGGCTAGGTCCCGTTTGGAGACATTCATTCAAGGACACGCTGTTTGGCTTCACTTTGGCACTACAGTTGAAGACAATACGTATTGGTGTTGTCAATGAATCTTTCACCACAGCGTGATGGGGTAAATAGTGACCTATTTTTCGGTCATCATTATCAACAACTTCGATAAATTTACTATTGAGTTGTTGAATTAATTGATGATACATGTTCAATTTATCTGGCTGGTTTTTCAGCCGTATTAATTGAGACTGTAATTGAGAGGCTGCCATGAAATAATTAACTGGAAGTTGTGGATGATTCAACTTCCATGGTAGTCTCACCCAGTATTGTTTGTCCTTATAGACAACTGTGATCAGATATTGCTGGTAAGTCCACATATCATCAGGGCTTGGTTGTTCAGGGACAATACCTAAAGTGTCTAAATCCCACAGACGATGTACAGGTGGATCAGACTCATTATCTTCAGATATTTCTCTGAAATGTAGGGGTGACTGTTCCAAGCCTAGTCACGCTACTATTATATTGTTTGATTGTTGGTTGGTTGACGCTGGGTTTTGTTGGAAAAGCACCGGTCCAGTAAGCAACTTGCCTCCAGCAGATGAAAACAAATTCATTCCATGTTGTCTGGTGCATCCCGTTATAAATTTATAATAATGGTCAGCGCCTATAAGTATACCAACATCAGTGAGGCAGTCAGAATTTATTTTGTAATCTGCTAGCCTCATGCGGTTTCGTTTAAGATATCTCGCAGTGCGAGCTAGTCCTGTGACCTGCAGGTCTGAAGGAAGTTTATCTACTACTACCGCTTGTATTGGACTAGTGGAAGATCCGAGTCTCACTAACACCTTGACTACTTGGTATTCATGAGGTCCACTATTAGTCAAGAACCCAGAAATATTCAGTCTCACACTTTTGGCAGGTTTTAATTTTAACTGCTTGACTAATTGTTGTGTGATGAAGGTTTTCTGTGATCCTTGATCAAAGAGACCTCTAGTGTTTACACTAGATTTCCTGTCAATTAGTTTGAGTTGAGCTGTAGGCAGAGTGGTATTATTGCCTGAGCCAGTAGCAAGTACATTTATTTCTTGATGTACCTTGCAATATTGTACTGTGGTAGAATTCATAGAATTCTCCCCAGGTGTCATAGATTGTGTAGAAGTTTTTCTACATAAGGTATAATGATGTACACCTTTGTTGCATCTACTGCATAACCGTAGCTGCACTACACATTTACTGGGATCATGAGAACCCATGCACTTGGTGCATCTGTGTAATTCTTGTAACCGTTTAATCCTGGTATTAAAGTTAGGATAAACAGTGCATTTGTAGGTGACGTGTTCTTGATCACAGAACAGACACTCTCTCTCTCTGGCTGAATTTGTCCTTTTAGTAGACATATCAGTTGTAACGTCAGAGGGAGATACAGAATAAATACCTACACTACCACTCCTTTTTCCAGTGGATGGAGTAGTCTTATGTTTGAATTTATTGGACTTATTCAAAGTCGATTTGGTTTTGACTGAGTTGTCAATGTTAGGTGGTTTAGACTCGGGTTTAATCTTATCATGAGTCTTCAACCTGTTAACCGTTATTCTCAGTCCCTCGAATATTTGCTCGAGAGTGAGAAACTCGGTTTTATAGTGTGAGCAGATTTCTGCTAAAACATTTCGAGGTAATTTCCTCTGCAAAAGTAACTTGATTGACCATTCTGAGGCTGGTACATCAACTTTAGTACCTAAGGCTTTCACTAGAGACTCTACTTCTAGCCTGAAGCTTTGAAGTGAGTCTGGTCTGTTGCTTGGTGCATTCAGATCCAGCAACTGGTAATAAAGGTTAGCTATACTCAACTCCTTGTTGCAATAGTTCAACTTTAGCAGTTTTATAGCTTCCTCATAATTACTCTCAGTGAGAGCTAGGTTATTTATGACCCTTTTAGCCTCCCCTTTGAGAAGACTAATCAGGTATGAGAATTTAGAAATCTTGTCAAGAGAGGATTTCTTATGTATATGAACTTCAAATGAAGTCCAAAATGTGTCCCAATTTTCTTCATCCAGCCCTGCAAATGTAGGTAAGTCTAAAGTAGGTAGACGAACCTCAGGTAATTGATTACTGGACTGAGACAGTATTATTTGCATTAGATTTAGATTGTGTTACTATATTGGATAGTATGTCAAGTTTATCTTGAGTCTCATCTTCATACTGAGAAATATCTGCTATAATTTGATCCATTTCATCAGGATCAGTTTCAGTTGCATTCAATAGGTCGAGATAAGACTGGATTGCAGATCTGACTTGATCAAATTTGAGATCAGCCATTCTCACTGATGTTTCTAGTCGATAGTAATCAATGGGAGTTGATTTAGACAAGGTATCAGACTTATTAATTAGTCTAGTTAAATGACCTTTGAGGCCAATAAAGGTTCTCCTTAATTGTTCAGGAGTAGCCATGGTGGCTTTAAGTCTAAATTTCATAGGACTTGAATAAGTATTAGTAATGAAGCTTGGGTACTTGCTCATTAGATGACAAGTAATATTGAGTATAGCCTAAATTAATCTGGCTAAATTACACTCTACCTCACTCGAGGTCAAATGTACCTACCTAACAATAAGTAGCTAAGGATTTTGAGCAGTGCTTGAACTTCACCGTTAACTTTCTTCCCGCTAGCTCATCTTTATCACCATTAGATGTAATGGTGATCATTCAGCAGCACTCAAAATGCATACACACAAATAATGAGTACACAAATAATTAATATGGATATACTCTAATCAGAGTTACCATAAGGTTGAATCCCACCCTTGATAGGGTCAGCACAAGAATGTATAATGTATGCACTACTGACTAGTTCAAGACTAGTTGTAATAATTTCTACCTAAGAAACTACAAATTTATTTAGTCTGCATTTGTGCCAAATTCAGTACAATCACAGCCTAAATTCCTACCTAATAAAGGTTGGCATAGATTAATTTGTGGTGCAATAATGTGAATATATAGTTGTGCTGTGTTTTTTTTTTTTTTAGATTTTATAGTTTATATAAAGGTGCACTTGCACACACAGGTGAAAATACAATTATGTACAATTAATTTGGCTTGCCAGCCACAGCCTTTTATGGTGGTTGATTGTGTTGATGAATTTGTCAACTACATGTGACCTAGACTCACCTGACAGGTGTACACCATCTCTTGCCAGGTTTTGCCTGTATGGTCTGGCTGTAAATTGAATGTAAGTGGCATCCAATCGTACTCGCTTCCTCAGCCTAAAGTTTATATATTTGGCAGCTCTTTGGTAATATTCTGGACTCACTCCCCAACGATTATTATTGCTCAGTTGGCGAGGTTCCACCAATTTGAACACTACTGAACTGCTAATGAGTTTAAATGAGGAAATTATTGTTTTAAGGTGATTAATTACCTCAGCTGGGTGTCGAGTAGGATGGATGTCATTACCACCTAAATAAATAATAGTTAGATGGTGAGGCCACTCTAACGCAGGTGTTAATGTGGAATTATTATAGAAGTTATGAGCTGTTGCTCCTGGTGACCTGAAGATTCTTACCTCAGTATGAGGTATAGGTCTGAGTGTTGTGGGCAATTGACTGTGTCCCACGAGTGCTACTTTATACATGAGGTATAAGCAGCAAATAAATTGGTGTGAATTAGGCTAACCTATGTGGTACACTGCCGGTAGACACAATTAATAAATGTGGTTAGTTTAAACTACTTCACATGGTGATTAGTTATGACTAATTAGTATACATCCGGTTCGAAGGACCATAATGTGGGATTTCTGGGGCTTGACTCATATATTCAATTATTTACTTATTGTATTTAATAAATCGAAGGACCACCCACTTTTGAGAAAAGAGGGAAAACAAATAAAAGTGATCATTAGAATAACACCAGAAAACCAGTGTCTATGGATACTAATTAAGACGATTTCTGTAATGCCATTTGTTCTCATGGTTACAGGATCCCCATAAAGAAAAAACCTGAGGTGAATATCACGAATGATGAGAAATAACTTGACGACTCCTTGTATACACGCTGAAATCAGAGAAATTTAAGTAGCATTTCATTAGGCTACGATTTATTTTCAATATTCATGAAAACGGAGAAAATTGTCGTAAGTTTACTAACGATGTATATTAGGTATCCTTGCTTTATGACGACAGACTACTCACAAATATATAATCTAGGATGATGCATCAAACGAGAACCACATACGTAACATGAGCGTATCAAATACTGAGGTCTGCCGAAACCGCGTCAGCTAGTCCCAGACGTCCACTGCTGTGTACGTGTAATTACAGGTCTTGGCTTCAATTGTTGACGCGTTATTAACTGGCTGGGCACTATAGAACACATGGATAAGTAATTATTAACTGTTGACCGGATATCAACGTAATTTTTGTCGATAAACTCCCCAGTCACTACCACGTGTCTCGCCACTCTTAACGCCAGGAATGCCTTCTCTCGCACAATGGCATCGCCGCCTCCCTCAACCCGTCTGTCGCATTCACCACAGAAATTATTAATCACGAATAATTCTTTTCCGCAAAATTATGGATGTAATACGTTAACGAGAACTGGGTTGCAATTATAGGGATTTAAATATTATCATATTCTCGTTTTATAGTGTTAAACGAGAAATGGAGAAGATTTTATTTTCTCCATGACATTCGCATGTAACAGAGAAAACTGCTACTACATAACTATTTCAGTTAATAACTCTCGGTTTTAGATTATTGGGAGTTATATTATCCGCAGGTAATTATTACACGGAATACTGACAATTTTAGAGACCCACATTCAATTCTCTAACACATTGGTAATAAATGTGTCTAACTGGACATTATCTGACGCAATGTTGCTACTCGATTTCATGAGAATTCTAGCAGATGAAATGGTTAATTTATGTTGACACTACCGTTAGTGAAATTAGTAACTACTGTAGTTAGTATATAATCATAATGATTTATTATAATATAGTAGTTTATTAGTGTTGCAAAATTTCCAACAGTGGTGATGATGGTGACGGAGATGATGGTGGTGATGGTGGTGGTGGTGGTGATTTTATTGATGGTGGTGTTTGTGGTGGTGATTTTGGTGATAATGATGGTGGTGGTGATGGTGTTGGTGATAATGGTGTTGATTGTGGTGTTGATGGTGGTGATGGTGATAGTGGTGGGGATGGTGATGGTGGTGATAGTGATGGTGGTGGTGATAGTGGTAGTGGTGGTGGTGGTGATGGTGGTGGTGATAGTGATAATGGTGGTGATGGTGGTGGTGATGGTGGTAGTTGTGGTGATGGTGGTGGTAGTTGTGGTGATGGTGGTGGTAGTTGTGGTGATGGTGGTGGTAGTTGTGGTGGTGATGGTGGTAGTTGTGGTGGTGATGGTGGTGGTGATAGTGGTAGTGGTGGTGATAGTGGTAGTGGTGGTGATGGTGGTGGTGGTAGTTGTGGTGGTGATGGTGGTGATGGTGGTGGTGATGGTGGTGATGGTGGTGGTGATATTGATGGTGGTGGTGATATTGATGGTGGTGGTGATGGTGATGATGGTGGTGGTGATGGTGATGATGGTGGTGGTGGTGGTGGTGATATTGATGGTGGTGGTGGTGGTGATATTGATGGTGGTGGTGGTGGTGGTGGTGGTGGTGATGGTGGTGGTGATGGTGGTGGTGGTGATGGTGGTGGTGGTGATGGTGGTGGTGGTGATGGTGGTGGTGGTGGTGATGGTGGTGGTGGTGGTGATGGTGGTGATGGTGGTGGTGGTGGTGATGGTGGTGTTGATGGTGGTGGTGATGATGGTGATGATGATGGTGGTGGTCGTGGTGCTGTTGATGGTGATGGTGGTGCTGTTGATGGTGGTGGTGATGTGGTGATGGTGGAAGGAAGGAATTATCAAAAGAAGGCACCAAACAGTGAAGGCTGTGTAGCACCATCAAATACGCAGAATAATCAGAGGGCGCTAAATATCACCAAGGATGCCAATACGAGAACAAAAACGCATAAGGCGAACGATATCAAAAGTATCCGAGTCACCAAGAATTCTATCGAGAGACAGGTGACCACGAGGGGCGGTCGGAAAGCAAGACACACGCTCGTCCTGGAAGTCAGGACATTCAAGAAGGACATGCACGACCGTAAGAGGGACAATGCAACTAGGACAATAAGGAGCAGGGCGGCGCTCCATCAAGTGACCATGGGTTAAGCGAGTATGACCAATACGCAACCTTGCCAGAGCCGTTTCCCTTTCCCGGTTACGGTGGTAGGAGG
The DNA here is from genome assembly GCF_040958095.1 of Procambarus clarkii. Classification (NCBI taxonomy): domain Eukaryota; kingdom Metazoa; phylum Arthropoda; class Malacostraca; order Decapoda; family Cambaridae; genus Procambarus; species Procambarus clarkii. The sequence continues at coordinate 26,744,933 of NC_091214.1, forward strand.
ACGGCCACGAAGAAACACAACATATAAGAGTATGTAGTTTGTTACCAGTAACAGACGACCAAGATGCCTGCCATTGGGTAAGGATGGAGAAATGGATAACCGGGTAAAAGCCAGAATATGGAATACCTTTACGAGAGATGGGACAAGAGCAGACAGCTTCCTTGAGAATCTTGTAAGCGAGATAACCGGACAGAAAGAGGGAGGTGGTGAAGAGGAACAGGCACCGCAGAATGGGTAAAAATTAAAGCACGACAGAGGCGAGAGGAAGGATGTTGTAAGGACCGCGCAAGATAGCGAAGACAGTAGCGATCACGTCGGTCCTGGAGAGACAGGAAGCCAGTGTCAACATACAAGCTAAGGACGGGAGTCGAACGAAAGGCACCAGAATTGAGGCGCAACCCAGTATGGTGCAAAGCATCAAGACGGCAAAGAGTAGAAGGAGAAGCAGACGAGTAAGCAGGGCAACCATAATCGAGCTTAGACAGGACGAGAGAGGAATGTAAAGCAAGGAGAGTGCGCCTATCCGCTCCCCAAGAAGTATGGGATAATACCCGAAGGACGGTAAGGGCCTTAGAGCACTCAACACGGAGGCAAAAGATATGGGGAGACCCAAACAAACGAGTGTCAAGGAATAACCCCAAAAGCTTCACGGAATCTTTGTACTCGAGGGGATGACCATAAAGTGACAGAGGGACGAAGAACAACCCGTTTCCGAGTAAAAGTCATGGCACAAGTCTTAGTAGTAGAGAACTTGAAGCCATAATCAGTGGCCCAAGACGACACGGCATCAATCGCAAGTTGAAGCCGGCGTTGAAGGAGAGGCGAATCATCACCACTGACAGCAAAGGGTAAGATCAACAACATAGAGAGCGGAGAAGACGCCTGAAGTTAGAGAGGAAAGAAGACTATTGATGGCAACTAGAAAAAGAGTAGTGCTCAAAACACTACCCTGGGGCACACCTTCGTATTGCTGAAAAGAGGCTCAGAGAGCGGTACCAAGCCGCACCCGAAAGGAACGACGAGTGAGGAAGCTGCGGAGAAAGAGAGGGAGATGACCACGAAGGCCAAAAGAATGAAGCTGGGATAGAATGTGATATCGCCAAGTGGTGTTGTAAGCCTTTTCCAGGTCAAAAAGGACGGCAACAATGGAGGTCCTCGCAGCAAAAGCAGTACGAATATAAACCTCTAAGTTCACCAGGACATCTGTTGTGTTGCGGCACTTGCGGAAACCAAATTGAGAAGGGGAAAGGAAGTGATGGTGTTCCAGGAACCACATCAGACGAACGTTAACCACACAGTCGAAGAGTTTGCAGACACAACTTGTGAGGGCAATAGGGCAAAAGTCCTTAGGGGATATTCCCAGAGACCCTGGTTTGCGAACAGGGAGGACAACGGCATCGAGCCAGTCCTCAGGGACTGACGACGACTCCCAGATCCGATTATTCAGACTCAGTAAATACCGAGGCGTGCATGGAGGGAGACGGCGAAGCATCTCATAACGAATACCATCGGAGCCCGCTGCCGTAGAACCGCAGAGGGCCAGGGCAGAACGAAGTTCAAAGAGAGAGAAGGGATCATTATAGGGAAGCCGAAGACGAGTGCAGAAATCTAAAGGACGAGACTGAAGGACAGGTTGACGAAGAAGGAAAGATTGGGGAAGATGAAGACCAGAGCTAACAGAAGAAAAGTGGGAACCCATTACGAAAGCGACCTGCAACGGGTCCGCCACAAGAGTACCATGGAGGTAAAGGACCGGTGAAACAACGAGAACGAACTTACCCGCTACCTTGTGGATACACTACACTTAGAGGAGTTTCGGACGTAATTGTGGAGACATAAGATGCCCAACATTCACGTTTAGCCGTACGGATGGCCCTACGGGCCACCGCACTAGCCTTCCGAAAGAAAATTAAAGAATCGGCCGTCTGCCGACGGTGGTGTCTCTTTCAGGCTGCATGCTTACAGCGGACACCCCGAGCACAGTCTGCATTCTTCCAGGGAACGCACTTCCGTGGATCCCGAGAGGAAGAGCGAGGAATAGAGCGGAGGGCAGTGTCGAAGACAGTGTCATGAAAGAGGAGGAGAGTGCGAGGGAGAGGTCAGAGAGAGCAGCACTGAGGGTAAAGATCTCCCAGTCCGCTTTAGCAAACTGCCCCCTAGGGAAGGAGAGGGGAGGGCGAAAAGAGAAAAAAGTAACAAGGATGGGGAAATGGTCACTGCCATGGAGGTCATCAAGAACCTGCCACGTGAAATCTAAGTAAAGAGAAGACGAGCAAAGAGAAAGATCAAGACAAGAAAGGGTGCGAGTCCGAGAGTCCAAATGCGTGGGCTCACGATAATTCAGAAGAGACAGGGAAGAAGAGATGATAAACGGGTCAAGAAGGCGACCCCGGGTGTTCGTCAGATCATCACCCCAAAGGGAATGACGACAATTGAAATCACCCATCAGGAGCACAGGCTCAGGCAAGGATTCCAGTAAGTGTTTCAGATCAAGAAAAGAAAGCGGGACACTCGGGGGGAGATAAATGGAACAAACAGTGTACCCTTTCCCTACAAAGATACGAGCAGCAGAACAATGGAGAGGCGAAGGAAAAAGTAAGGGGACAATGGGAACATCAGAGCGAATCAAGAGAGCAGAAGAGTTAGGATCCCAGCAACAGCTGGGGGGAGGGGGGGGGGGGTAGAAAGGAATAGCCACGAAAGTGACCAGGATGAGCACCAAGCATCGGCTCCTGGAGACAGACACAAAGGGGCGAAAACCGCGAAATCATTAGTTGGAGTTCGAGGAAATTGGCGTAATAACCTCGAACGTTCCATTTGTCAGAGTTCACCCCCTTTCAACCTGTGGTTGGGGTCGTTCCACAGGTCTTAGCCCCTCAGTACCGGGCGCCACTGCTCGCCCTTGGGCTCCCCTCTGTCAACTAAGGGCTGGCCTTATACACCCACAGCGCGTGGGGAGGTTCAAGCTTTTTATAACTCGCCTAAACCTGCCTGTCCTGACACCGGAACATTTTCTCTTGCTTTATCTGATCTGTCTTGAGGTCGCCAGCTGGGTGTTTATACTCGTGTCCCAGCAACACGTCAGTGGTCTCATTAATTATCTTGGCTAAGGATGTAATGTCACGTGCAGTGCAAGGTGTCACTAATGGTCTAATAAATATATAATATATCTAGCCCTAGAGAATAGAGGCTCACTTAAACTCCTCAAGTTAATTTAAAAGTTTACTGAAGAAAAACATATATACATTTATATGTGGCATAAAGAAATGTCTATGTTGGAATCATCCGCTGGCAGCAGCATTTCTCGATGAAACGTCTCTGGCAACACGGTCAGCTGACTTGATCCACTCCTCCAGCGCGAGCACACACCTCGCGCCTCTGGCAGCACGATCAACTGACGGCTCCAGCTGTCAGAACGTCGTGATTTCCCACGCCTCCAGCAAGGCGATCAGCTGGACGTTTCAGAGTGCATTTGTGGCTCCTTGCACACCAACTACCCTTCCAGGTTCACTAACATCACCACATTAATGCTCACACACACCAACTCATGCCTAAATAAGTTTTTGGCTCCTAGCCTAACGTCCTGTGACTTAGACAATAAAATTAGAGGAAATGTTCACAACATATAAAATATTCTAACTCGCCTAGCTCAAAAGGGGTAAGGGAGGGACAATTATCTACCTTATTTCACTCCAACCACGAAGCTGACTCGTCCTCTGTTGAGGGATGTTGAGAAGCCTGGTCCTGGCTTCTGGTCTCTTGATGAATAGTTCCCACACACACAGGTTCCTCTGTCGCCTCGTGATAACGCGTCCTCGCCGTGCTCACATCCAACAGGTACTGACTTCCTCCTCCTATTCTTTGGGGTACTGGAGACAGGTATCTCCGTCGTCGTCCTCCACACTCACTGGCACTGTCGACTCTTCACAGTCCAGCACAGCTTCCCCTCGCCTTAACTGCCAGTAGATTTGGGCCCGGCCCTAGCTTCTTGCTTGATGTGTAGGACGTGGTCCACTAGTGGGCGTCCCAGACGTCACCAGTCCAACGTTCCTTCTGCTGCAGACTCTTTATATGGCTCTTGGCTCTTCAATCCGGTTCGTCCTTGCCTCTGGGTACTCTAAGTTGGATGGCTTCCCAGACTGTCTGCAGAATCGAAGCGGAGCTTAAATCTACTGGTAAGGGCTCTCTAGGTCCGGAGCTCACTTGAGCGCATCTATCCTCTCTGACGGTTCGTGACGTACTCTCTTCCTGCACAGGCGCCAGCTGCCCCGAGCCCTCTGCCTCATGACGTCACACCGCCCGAGAGCTCTCGTCATTGGTCACTTCCGGCACGTGAACTCACCTGGCCAATCAGGTGCTGGGAAGCGTCAGGACGTCTTGGCGGGAAACAGGATGGCTTGTCACCGTCCTGTGCTTCAAAAGGCATAAGCCCCTTTCATTATCAAACCTAGCTGGCCATTTTACAGCCAGCTTAATCACGCTCCACGCTTTCCTACACATGAAAATGTTTCCTGAACTTCAGAGAACACTTAGGCTACGGAGATATGACTCTTCTAAGCTGGGAAGGAAGAAATACAGGGGTGGACACCATCACACATTGAAGAATAGACATCGACGAGAAGAGAAAGGACAACAACAGAGAACAAGGAAGAAACAAAGGTGAAAGAGCAACACAGCACGTTAAAGAATATCAGGATCGGGATTAGGGTCAGCAAAGTCAGGGTTAGGGGGCATGGGTAAACTGAGCAAAGACAGAGGGAAGGAAGCGGGAGAACAGACCAGAGGTGGGCGGGCGGGATCCGGAAGAGGAGGAGGAAGAGGAGGAGACAACGGAGAGGAGCAGTCAAGGACAGCAGCAGGAAGAGGGGGAGTAGAAAGAAGGGAGCGCACCTCATCAAGGGCACCAACCGAGAGGGAAGCGGGGGCCAAAGAAACCTTCATAGCAGGAACAGGGGGCGCAACCACCGAAACTGGAGGGGAAGGAGCAAGAGAGTCAGTAGTAGGGGCCGAGGAAGAGAGCGAAGCCTTCTTACCCGCTGGGGAGGAGGAAGGAGAGGAGCCAGGCTTTCGCTTCTGGCTTAAAGAGACCGGTGTCCCAGCAACTACATACCGGGAAACGGATTCCAGAGTCTCAACAGGAGAAGCTGAACGAGAGCACACACGATGGTCATTAAGAGAGCGATGGACATCAGCCTGCACCGACAGGCGGCGGGGAGAGTCAATAGACGGAGGAGAAGGATGTGAAGGAGGATCGGAGGGAGACGAGGAAGAAGACACAGGAGACATGACAGACCAGGTAGAAAGAAGGGGAACCCCAGACAGAGGACCAGGAGAGGGACCCTTCGGGACAGAACCCAAGAGGAGAACAGAGGAGGGGGCAGTGGGCGTATCAGGGTCCATGGCCCAGAAACGGTTGTGAATCTGAGGAAGGTGGGAAGGACGAGGAGAGGAAGAGTACAACACACAAGCATAAGAGACGTTAGCATAAGGTGGGAGCCGGCGAACCTGGCGCCTCACCTCAGGAAAAGATAAACGCTCCCAGTGCTTCAAGTTGAGGACGGCTGCCTCAAGCTTGTAATGAATACACGCATGGGAGAAGGTAGGGTGGGCCTCACCGCACTTGAGGCAGCGAGCCTGGGAAGAAGTGCACTCCGACTTAAAGTGAACTTCGCCCCCTTACCTTGAGGTTACCTTGAGGTGCTTCCGGGGCTCAGCGTCCCCGCGGCCCGGTCGTCGACCAGGCCTCCTAGTTGCTGGACTGATCAACCAGGCTGTTAGACGCGGCTGCTCGCAGCCTGACGTATGAGTCACAGCCTGGTTGATCAGGTTTCCTTTGGAGGTGCTTAACCAGTTCTCTCTTGAACACTGTGAGGGGTCGGCCAGTTATGCCCCTTATGTGTAGTGAAAGCGTGTTGAACAGTCTCAGTCCTCTGATGTTGATAGAGTTCTCTCTCAGAGTACCTGTTGCACCTCTGCTTTTCAACGGGGGTATTCTGCACATCCTGCCATGTCTTCTGGTCTCATGTGATGTTATTTCAGTGTGCAGGTTTGGGACCAGCCCCTCAATTATTTTCCACGTGTAAATTATTATGTATCTCTCCCGCCTGCGCTCAAGGGAGTACAGATTTAGGCTCTTTAGTCGGTCCCAATAATTTAGATGTTTTACTGAGTGGATTTTAGCAGTAAAGGATCTCTGCACGCTCTCCAGGTCAGCAATTTCTCCAGCTTTCTCCAGCTCCGCTCTCCATTTCAACAGTCTCGGGCCTCTATCAACATCAGAGGCCCGAGACTGTTCAACACGCTTCCACTACACATAAGGGGCATAACTGGCAAACCCCTCACAGTGTTCAAGAGAGAACTGGATAAGCACCTCCAAAGGATACCTGATCAACCAGGCTGTGACTCATACGTCAGGCTGCGAGCAGCCGCGTCTAACAGCCTGGTTGATCAGTCCAGCAACCAGGAGGCCTGGTCGACGACCGGGCCGCGGGGACACTAAGCCCCGGAAGCACCTCAAGGTAGCTTTGAAAGGGGCTGTCATTGTGCAGTAGTACTCCACTTTAGAGAGCACAAGCGTTTTGAAAAGTATCATCATCGGTATAGCATCTCTAGTGTGAAAAGTTCTTGTTATCCAACCTGTCATTTTTCTTGCAGTTGTGCCTTTTCGTTCTATGTTATAATTTGCCTGAGTTTTGTACATTATTTCTGTTTTTATATTTTCAATTTTTCCGTAGCGCATGAGCTGGAACTTATCCTCGTTAAACACCATATTATTTTCTGTAGCCCATAGAAAGACCTGATCTACATCTGATTGGAGGTTTGCCGTGTCCTCTATGTTGTCAACTCTCATGAAAATCCTAGTGTCATCTGCAAAGGATGATACAGTGTTATAGGTTGTGTTATTGTCTATGTCCGATATGAGGATGAGAAAAAGTACTGGAGCAAGCACAGTACCGTGGGGGACTGAGCTCTTCACGGTTGATGGGCTGGATTTTATTTTGTTGACTATTACACATTGGGTTCTGTTTGTCAGGAAATTGTAGATCCATCTGCCTATTTTCCCGACAATTCCTTTTGAACGCATTTTATGTGCAATAACACCATGGTCACATTTATCAAAAGCTTTTGCGAAAAATGTGTAAATTACATCAGCGTTTTGTTTGTCTTCCATAGCATCTAATGCCATATCATAGTGGTCCAGCAACTGCGACAGGCAAGAGCGCCCTGTTCTGAAACCATGTTGTCCGGGGGTTATGGAGATGCTGTGATTCCATGTATTTTGTGATCTTACTTCTTAGCACTCTCTCAAAATTTTTTATGATGTGCGATGTTAGTGCTATCGGTCTGTAATTTTTTGCCTCTGCCTTATTTCCTCCTTTATGGAGTGGTGCTATTTCTGCTGTTTTTAGTATGTCAGGGAGAACGCCAGTATCTAGGCTTTGTCTCCACAGAATGTGAAGGGCCTGCGATAGTGGTTTTTTACAGTTCTTGATGAATAAGGAGTTCCAAGAATCCGGGCCTGGTGCAGAGTGCATAGGCATACTGTTTATGGCTTCTTCAAAATCTAGTGGGGATAGGGCGACGTCTGATATATGATTTGATGTTGGTATCATATCCATGAAAAATTCATTTGGGTTATCAATCTTTAGTGCATTTAATGGCTCGCTGAAAACAGAGTCGTACTGCTTCCTCAGTAACTCGCTCATTTCTTTGTTGTCATCGGTGAAAGTTCCATCTCCCTTTCGCAGGGGCCCGATACTAGATGTGGTTTTTGATCTTGATTTTGCATAGGAGAAAAAATATTTCGGATTTCTCTCTATTTCACTGATGGCCTTTTGCTCTCTTTGCCTCTCCTGGGTTTTGTATGATTCTTGTAGCTTGAGTAGAAATTGTTTCTATTTCTCTACCTAACCTTCTTCGCCGTTCTTGAGATAGGGTGCGACTCTCAAGTTGTTCCGCGATTCGTTTTCTTCGCCTATATAGGGAACGACGTTCCTGTTCCAATCTGCATCTCTTTCTCTTTTTTCTTAGGGGTATGCGGTTTGAACATATTTCTAGTGCTACTGAGCTTATTTTTTCCAGGCACTGGTTCAGGTTTGCATTTTCTAGCTGTTCTTCCCAGTTTATTTCTGTGAAGTCCTGGTTTATTTGCTCCCAGTTTATCTGTTTATTATTGAAGTTGAATTTGCTGAAATCTTCTCCACCGGGAATCTGGACTGGTTTTGAAGGTCCATTCCCCAAGGTTGTCAGAACTTCAATTAAGTTCTGATCTGAGTAACAGGTATTTGTAATCATTATGTTCCCGATCAACTCATCATTATTAGTGAAAATGAGATCCAGCGTGTTCTCCTTCCTAGTTGGTTCTACTATTTGCTGGTTTAAGGCAAACCTGTCGCACATCCGTAGCAGGTCATTTGCATGTGCTTGTTCATTTAGGCTACTTCCTGGTATTCTTTCTGATATTACTGTATTAGCCAGGTGCTTCCATTTCAGGTGCCGTAGGTTGAAGTCCCCAAGCAGGATGATGTTCGGACCTGGATTTGTGAGGTTTTCCAAGCAGTGTTCTATTTTCATTAGTTGGTCTTTAAACTGCTGAGGGTTTGCCTCCGGTGACTTATATACAAGGACAACAACTACATTTAGGATCTCTATTTTGACTATCAGCACTTCCACCATATCATTTGAGGTGTTTAGCAGCTCAGTACAGATGAGTGTGTCTTTGATGTAGAGGCTGACCCCACCCAGAAGCCGGTGTTTCCTACCACATCTGAAGAGATTGTACTCTGAGATCCATATTTCACCATCAAGGGAGTCCTTTGTGTGAGTTTCCGTTAGGGCTGCAAACACTGCATTTGCTTCATGAAGGAGACCATCTATAAAGTGAACTTTGTTGGATTTGCGTGTTTTTATACCCTGGATGTTGGCAAATATAAATGATGTTATCGTGTTAGTGGAAGTGCTGGATGCCTTACTTGGTGTTAATATCTGAGGCTCTGGTAAGGAGGCCACTGTGTTTGCGTCCTCTCTAGCATTTGACCGAGTTGGTGGTAGAGTCTGGTCATTTTTAGCCATTCTTCTCCTCCTCCTCTTGCTAAAAAAATTATCCCGGTCGATGGAGTAGTGGCTGTTTTCATAGTGGTAGTCTGTCGGTTTTATTCGCCTGGTACCTCTTATATGAAAAGCTTGACATTCAGCATTAAAGCACTCTTTCCTGTCCAAAGAGTTCTTGCAAATTTCTGGGTGAAAGAATTCACAGCTTTTGGTACATTTACCTGTATTGAGGAGGTTTCTGCACTTTCTAGGGTGATCGTATTTACATGTTCCATTTATTCTTCCCGATTCCCCATGCTTACAGGTAGCCCATTTGTAATACCAACAGATTTTGGGGCCTTGTTTTGTTTGAGTCCCTTTGCCAGGGACCGCACTCTGCTGCGGCGTCCCCCACACTGTGCCCTGCTCTGGTGCTTGTGACACCACGCTCCGCTCAGGGGTCCCCGACTCCGCGCCCTGCTCAGGCGTCCTCGACTCCGCGCCCTGCTCAGGCGTCCTCGACTCCGCGCCCTGCTCAGGCGTCCCCGACTCCGCGCCCTGCTCAGGCGTCCCCGACTCCGCGCCCTGCTCAGGCGTCCCCGACTCCGCGCCCTGCTCAGGCGTCCCCGACTCCGCGCCCTGCTCAGGCGTCCCCGACTCCGCGCCCTGCTCAGGCGTCCCCGACTCCGTGCCCTGCTCAGGCGTCCCCGACTCCGCGCCCTGCTCAGGCGTCCCCGACTCCGCGCCCTGCTCAGGCGTCCCCGACTCCGCGCCCTGCTCAGGCGTCCCCGACTCCGCGCCCTGCTCAGGCGTCCCCGACTCCGCGCCCTGCTCAGGCGTCCTCGACTCCGCGCTCCCCACACAAAGGACAGAGAGAGACAGACGCAGAGCAGTGGAGGGCACCATGCCCAAACCTCCAGCACTTGTTACAGAGCCGAGGAGAAGGAATGTACTCCTGGACAGAGCACCTGGCACCAGCAAGAATGACAGAGGGTGGAAGGGTCCTACCATCAAAGGTGATCTTCACAACCCGGAGGGGTTGACGGCGACTACCACGAGGGGGACGAGTAAACGTGTCCACCCGGAGAATAGAATGGCCCTGGGCATCAAGGATAGGCTGAATATCATCGTGGCAGTCCTACAGATTCCGAACACCGGTCGCAACATGGGGCGGGAGTAGAATAGTGCCAACACTGGCATTCAACTGAGCGTTCTTTGAGACCCGAACGGGGGTCTCGCCAAGGCAGGATAAAGCAGCTAAGCGGGAAGCTGCATCCTGAGAAGGAGCAGCAACGACACGTGTACCGAGACGAGTGGGGTTGAAGGTGACAGAGGCATCCACGGAATCAACAAGGTGCCCATGAAGGGAGAAATCGTCAGGAGGCGCAGAATCAAGAGGGAGGAGATCAAAGTATTTGGCCCACGAAGCGGGACCAAACAAGGCTTGATAGGTAGCAGAACGGGAAGGAATCGAGCGAGGGCGGCCGTGTCGAGGACGGCGTTGAGAACCCCCAGAGAGAGAGAGGTTAAAAGCCGCAGTAGTCACAACTAGAGATGGAGCCTTGCCAGGGGACGAGGTAGTCACCACTGGGGGCCTGGGGCTCGACCCAACCACAGAGGAGGGAGGGGAGCCGAGGGGAGGAGTCAGAGAGGCCAAAGGAGGAGCAAGGTCGGGGCTCAATGCAGCGGGGGGCTACAGAGCCTGGTCTTCCAACACGGACTGACTCGGGGGCTTGGTCGCCCACCCCACGAGCCTCAGAAGGTAAAGGAGGAACAGAACACAACATAGGTACGAAACATAAAAATTCATTCACGAATGTGCCCCCACACCCACCATGGAGCCACAATTAGAGGCAGGACACCCAACAAGAAGCCATCGCCGATCATGCTGGGGCCTCCTAGGGGTGCGTCGTGAGTATACGCCCCACAAACGCCACCTTAAGAACCGTCAGTCCGTCGAGATCGGGTTCAGTGACGAAAGGAGGATTGACAATAAAAGATTCCCGTCGCTTTCGACGTTGGGTACTACAGTTCTACGGGTGCAAGAGTATGACTCCTCAAGCACTCGGGCGTCAAAATAGAAGAAGTCCAAAGGAATAACCAAAACAAGCAAAAGGTCGGCAGGAAACGACAAGTAGACAGGAGAAGAGGAGGGAGAAAAATAAAACAGAAGGAAAAGGAAAAGTTGTTCAACACAATTAGAGAGGACAGCAGCAGGAGCACAAGGCGACAAAAAGACAGAGGACTGTCCCAAGGAGCATCACACTTCGGCAGCCGCCCACTAAGCCCCCCCTCACGGCATCAACGAGCTGAACTGGGAAGGGGTGGTGATGGTGGAGGTGGTGGTGATAGTGGTGGCGGGGGGGGGGGGGGGGTGGTGGTGGTGGTGGTGGCGGTGTGAGGCAGGCAGGGAGGCAGGGAGGGAGGGCCAAAGAGAGTCGCTATTAATTTTAACATCAGTCACTGGGGCAAATTTAGCCCCCATAATTTCCCTTAATCAGTGGTGTGATGGGAAGTAAAGTGCTCCCATTACTAACATCAACTTCGTCTACAATCAAGGGAAGTGTCTTACAGACACCCCTTTACCTTTATTATCTTATTGCTTCCCTGGCCAGAGTAAGTAAGTAAGTAAGTAATTATCAAAAGAAGGCACCAAACCGGGAAGGCTATGTAGCACCATCAAATACGCAAAATAATCAGAGGGCGCTAAATATCACCAAGGATGCCAATACGAGAACAAAAACGCATAAGGCGAACGATATCAAAAGTATCCGAGTCACCAAGAATTCTATCGAGGGACAGGTGACCGCGAGGGGCGGTCGGAAAGCAAGACATACGCTCGTCCTGGAAGTCAGGACATTCAAGAAGGACATGCACGACCGTAAGAGGGACAATGCAACTAGGACAATAAGGAGCAGGGCGGCGCTCCATCAAGTGACCATGGGTTAAGCGAGTATGGCCAATACGCAACCTCGCCAGAGCTGTTTCCCACCGCCGGTTACGGTGGAAGGAGGACTGCCACGAGGAAACACAACATTTAAGAGTACGTAGCTTGTTACCAGTAACAGACAACCAAGAAGCCTGCCAACGGGTAAGGACTGAGGAATGGATAACCGGGTAAAAGTCGGAATACGGAATGCCCTTACGAGAGATGGGACAAGAGCGGACAGCTTCCTTGGCGGCAGCATCCGCACGCTCATTTAAAGACACACCAATATGGCTGGGAACCCAACAAAACTCAACCGACTTAAATTTACTATGAACGAGAAACAGCCAATGCTGGATCTCGACAACCACTGGATGAACTGGATTAAAGGACCCGAGAGCCATGAGGGCACTACGAGAGTCAACAACAACTACAAAGGAAGACTGACAACGAGAAAGTAGGAGACGAAGAGCATAGAGAATAGCATAAAGTTCCGCTGTAAAGATGCTAGTCTCCGGAGGCAAGCGACACATATAAGTGCGATCAGGAAAAACAACAGAGTAGCCAACACCGTCCGCTGACTTAGACCCATCGGTGAAGACAGAAACGGAGCGGGAGTGAGAAGAAAAGTGCTCGAGGAAAAGGCGTTTGAGAACTGTAGGAGGGGTAAAAGCTTTAGTGATGCGAGTCAAGGATGTACAAAACCGCGGAAGAGGGACCCTCCACGGGGGCAAAGAAGGAACAACACGAGGAGAAACATCAGAAATACGAACGGAAAGAGAATCCTGCAGGCGAGATAACCGGACAGAAAGAGGGAGGTGGTGAAGAGGAACAGGAACCGCAGGAGGGGTAAAAGTTAAAGCACGACAGAGACGAGAGGAAGGATGTTGCAAGGACCGCGCAAGATACCGAAGACAGTAGCGATCACGGCGGTCCTGGAGAGACAGGAAGCCAGTGTCAACATACAAGCTAAGGACGGGAGTCGAACGAAAGGCACCAGAACTGAGGCGCAACCCAGTATGGTGCAAAGCATCAAGACGGCGAAGAGTAGAAGGAGAAGCAGACGAGTAAGCAGGGCAACCATAATCGAGCTTAGACAGGACGAGAGAGGAATGTAAAGCAAGGAGAGTGCGCCTATCTGCCCCCAAGAAGTATGGGACAAGACCCGAAGGAGGGTAAGGGACTTAGAGCACTCAACACGGAGGTAAGAGATATGGGGAGACCAAGACAAACGAGTGTCAAGGAATAACCCTAAAAGCTTCGCGGAATCTTTGTATTCAAGGGGATGACCATAAAGTGACAAAGAGGGACGAAGAACAACCCGTTTCCGCGTAAAAGTCATGGCACAAGTCTTAGAAGTAGAGAACTTGAAGCCATGACCTGTGGCCCAAGACGACACGGCATCAATCGCAAGTTGAAGCCGGCGTTGAAGGAGAGGCGAATCATCACCCTGACAACAAAGGGTAAGATCATCGACATAGAGAGCGGAGAAGACACCAGAAGGAAGAGAGGAAAGAAGACCATTGAGGGCAACCAGAAAAAGAGTAGTGCTCAGAACACTACCCTGGGGCACACCTTCGTATTGCTGAAAAGGGGGAGAGAGAGCGGTACCAAGGCGCACCCGAAAGGAACGACGAGAGAGGAAGCTGCGGAGAAAGAGAGGGAGATGACCACGAAGGCCAAAAGAATGAAGTTGAGATAGGATATGATAACGCCAAGTGGTGTCGTAAGCCTTTTCTAGGTCAAAAAGGACGGCAACAACGGAGGTCTTCGCAGCAAAAGCAGTACGTATATAGACCTCCAAGTTCACCAGGACATCTGTCGTGCTGCGGCACTTGCGGAAACCAAATTGAGAAGGGGAGAGGAGGTGATGGTGTTCCAGGAACCACATCAGACGAACGTTAACCATACGTTCAAAGAGTTTGCAGACACAACTTGTGAGAGCAATAGGGCGAAAGTCCTTAGGGGAAGTACCCAGAGACCCTGGTTTGCGAACAGGGAGGACAACGGCATCGAGCCAGTCCTCAGGGACTGACGACGACTCCCAGATCCGATTATACAGACTCAGTAAATACTGAGACGTGCTCGGAGGGAGATGGCGAAGCATCTCATAATGAATACCATCGGAGCCCGCCGCCGTAGAACCGCAGAGGGCCAGGGCAGAACGAAGTTCAGAGAGAGAGAAGGGATCATTATAGGGAAGCTGAAGATGAGTGCAGAAATCTAAAGGACGAGACTCAAGGACAGGTTTACGAAGAAGGAAAGATTGGGGAAGATGAAGACCAGAGCTAACAGAAGAAAAGTGGGAACCCAGTTCGGAAGCGACCTGCAACGGGTCCGCCACAAGAGTATCATGGAGGTGAAGGACCGGTGAAACATCGGGAACGAACTTACCCGCTATCTTGCGGATACGCTTCCAGATCTGGGCCAGAGGGGTTTCGGACGTAATTGTCGAGACATAAGAAGCCCAACATTCACGTTTAGCCGTACGGATGGCCCTACGGGCCACCGCACTCGCTTTCCGAAAGAAAAGAAAAGAATCGGTCGTCTGCCTACGGCGGTGCTTCTTCCAGGCTGCACGCTTACAGCGGACAGCCCGAGCACAGTCCGCATTCCACCAGGGAACGCACTTCCGTGGACCCCGAGAGGAAGAGCGAGGAATAGAGCGGAGGGCAGCGTCGAAGACAGTGTCATGAAAAAGGAGGAGAGCGCGAGAGAGGGGCAGAAGGGAGAGGTCAGAGAGAGTAGCACTGAGGGAAAACAGGGTCCAGTCCGCCTTAGCAAACTGCCATCTAGGGAAAGAGAGGGAAGGGCGAAAAGAGAAAAAGGAAACAAGGATGGGGAAATGATCACTTCCATGGAGGTCATCAAGAACCTGCCATGTGAAATCTAAGTAAAGAGAAGAAGAGCAGAGAGAAAGATCAAGACAAGAAAGGGTGCGAGTTCGAGAGTCCAAATGAGTGGGCTCACCAGAATTCAGAAGAGACAGGGAAGAAGAGAGGAGAAACGGCTCAAGGAGGCGACCCCGGGTATTCGTCAGAACGTCACCCCAAAGAGAATGACGACAATTGAAGTCACCCAGCAGGAGCACAGGCTCCGGCAAGGAGTCTAGGAGGTGTTTCAAATCAGGAAGAGAGAGCGGGACACTCGGGGGGAGATAAATGGAACAAACTGTGTACCATTTCCCCACAAAGATACGAGCAGCAGAACAATGGAGAGGCGAAGGAAAAAGTAAAGGAACAAAGGGAACATCAGCCCGAATCAAGAGAGCAGAAGAATTAGAAGCCCCAGCAATGGCTGGGGGGGGGGAGAGAAAGGAATAGCCACGAAAACGACCAGGACGAGCACCAAGCATCGGCTCCTGGAGACAGACACAAAGGGGCGAAAACCGCGAAACCAGAAGTTGGAGTTCGAGGAAATTGGCGTAATAACCTCGAACGTTCCATTGAAGAATGGACAACGACGAGAAGAGAAAGGACAAAAACAGAGAACAAGGAAGAAACAAAGGCGAAAGACCAACAGAGCACGTTAAAGAATATCAGGGTCGGGATCAGGGTCAGCAAAGTCAGGGTTAGGGGGCATGGGTAAACTGAGCAAAGACGGAGGGAAGGAAACGGGAGAACAGATCAGAGGTGGGCGGGCAGGGTCCGGAGGAGGAGGAGGAGGAGGAGGAGGAGACAACGGAGAGGAGCAGTCAAGGACAGCAACAGGAAGAGGGGGAGTAGAAAGAGAGGAGAGCACCCCAGCAAGAGCAGCAACCGAAAGGGAAGCAGGGGCCAAAGAAACCTCCATAGCAGGAACAGGGGGCGCAAGCACTGAAACGGGAGTGGAAGGAGCAACAGAGCCAGAAGGAGGAGCTGAGGAAGAAAGCGAAGCCTTCTTACCCGCCGGGGAAGAGGAAGGAGAGGAGCCAGGCTTACGCTTCTGACTTAAAGGGACCGGTGTCCCAGCAACTACGTACCGGGCAACGGATTCCAGTGTCTCAACAGGAGAAGCCGAACGAGAGCACACACGACGGCCGTTAGGAGAGCGATGGACATCCGCCCGCACCGACAGGCGGCGGGGAGAGCCGATAGATGGAGGAAGAGGATGGGAAGGAGGATCGGAGGGGGACGAGGAAGGAGACACAGAAGACACGACAGACCGGGTAGAAGGAAGGGGAACCCCAGACAGAGGACCAGGAGGAGGATCCTTCGGGAGAGAACCCAAAGGGACAGAGGAGGGGGCAGTGGGCGCATCAGGGTCCAAGGCCTGGAAACGGTTGTGAGTCTGAGGAAGGCGGGAAGGACGAGGAGAGGAAGAGCGCAACACGCGAGCATAAGAGATATTAGCATAAGGCGGGAGCCGGCGAACCTGGCGCCTCGCCTCAGGAAAAGATAAACGCTCCCGGTGCTTCAAGTTGAGGACGGCTGCCTCAAGCTTGTAATGGACACACGCACGGGAGAAGGTAGGATGGGCCTCACCGCAGTTGAGGCAACGAGCCTGGGGAGAAGCGCACTCCGACTTAGAGTGACCTTCGCCACCACACAAAGGACAGAGAGAGACAGTCCCGGAGCAGCGGAGGGCACCATGCCCAAACCTCCAGCACTTGTTGCAGAGCCGAGGAGAAGGAATGTACTCCTGGACAGAGCACCTGGCACCAGCAAGAATGACAGAGGGTGGAAGGGTCCTACCATCAAAGGTAATCTTCACAACCCGGAGGGGTTGACGGCGACTACCACGAGGGGGACGAGTAAACGTGTCCACCTGGAGAATAGAATGGCCCTGGGCAGCGAGGATATGTCGAATATCGTCGTGGCAGTCGCGTAGGTCCCGAACACCGGTCGCAACATGGGGCGGGAGCAAAATAGTGCCAACACTGGCATTCAACTGGACGTTCTTCGAGACCCGAACGGGGGTCTCGCCAAGGCAGGATAAGGCAGCCAAGCGGGAAGCAGCATCCTGAGAAGGAGCAGCAACGACACGCGTACCGAGACGAGTGGGGTTAAAAGTAATGGAGGCATCCACGGAATCAATGAGATGTCGATGAAGGGAGAAATCGTCAGGAGGCGCAGAATCAAGAGGGAGGAGATCAAAATATTTGGCCCACGAAGCGGGACCAAACAAGGCTTGATAGGTAGCAGAACTGGAAGGAATCGAGCGAGGGCGGCCGTGACGAGAACGGCGGTGAGAACCCCCAGAGAGAGAGGGGTTAAAAGGCGCAGTAGTAACAACGAGAGAAGGAGCCGCGCCAGGGGACGAGGTAGTCACCACTGGGGGCTTGGGGCTCGACCCAACCACAGAGGAGGGAGGGGAGCCAGGGGAAGGAGTCAGAGAGGCCAAAGGAGGAGCAAGGTCGGGGCCCAATGCAGCGGAGGCTACAGAGCCCGGTCTTCCAATACGGACCGACTCGGGGGCTTGGTCGCCCACCCCACGAGCCTGAGAAGGTAAACCAGAAGAAGCCGAAGCAGGGGTAATCATCTTGACGAAAGAAGAATTCACTCACGAATGTGCCCCCACACCCACCATGGAGCCACAATTAGAGGCAGGACACCCAACAAGAAGCTATCGCCGATCTTGTCGGGGCCTCCTAGGGGTGCGTCGTGAGTATACGCCCCACAAACGCCACCTTAAGAAACCGACAGTCCGTCGAGATCGGGTTCAGTGACGAAGTGGGGATTGACAATAAAAGGTTCCCCTCGCTCTCGACGTCGGGTACTGCAGTTCTACGGGTGCAAGAGTATGCCTCCTCAAGCACCCGGGCGTCAAAATAGAAGAAGTCCAAGGGAAGAACCAGAACGAGCAAAAGGTCGGCAGGAAACGGCAAGCAGATAGGAGAAGAGGGGGGAGAAAAACGAAACAGAAGGAAAAGGAAAAGATGCCCAGCAGAATTGGAGAGGACGGCAGCAGGAGCACAAGGCTAGAAAAGGACAGGACTGTCCCAAGGAGCATCACACTCCGGCAGCCGCCCACCAAGCCCCCACACGGCGACAACGAGCTGAGCGGGGAGGGGGCCCTGGCCAGAGTAGTAGGTAGATATATAGGGTGAAGCCGGTTAGGTCACAAGACTGAGACAAGACTAAGGTAAATGTTCCTTGGTCTTTATCTCACAAATAATGTAATCTCATGTAAATAATAATAAATCTCATGTGGTGTAATATTGTAGTGAATGTCTACTAGCCAATAATTTATAGTGAGGACTACATAAATAAACCATAAACTCCCATAATGTGTAAGGAAGCGATTTGTGAGAATTCTAAATCATTCAGTCCACTTTAAACATTAAATAATTTGCTATCAAAAGATATAAATAAACGTAAAATATAAATTACTATATACATTAATATAAATTAAAGAAATGTAAATCTCACAAGTCAATTCCCCACAGTTGTACTCACCTAATTGTACTCACCTAATTGTGCTTACGGGGGTTGAGCTTTGGCTCTTTGGTCCCGCCTTTCAACTCTCAATCAACTGGTTTACAGATTCCTGAGCCTACTGGGCGCTATCATATCTACATTTGAAACTGTGTATGGAGTCAGCCTCCACCACATCACTTCCTAGTGCATTCCATTTATTAACTACTCTGACACTGAAAAAATTCTTTCTAACATCTCTGTGGCTCATCTGGGTACTAAGTTTCCACCTGTGTCCCCTTGTTCGTGTCCCACCCGTGCTGAAGAGTTTGTCTTTGTCCACCCTGTCAATTCCCCTGAGAATTTTGTAGGTGGTTATCATGTCTCCCCTTACTCTTCTGTTTTCCAGGGATGTGAGGTTCAGCTCCTTTAGCCTTTCCTCGTAGCTCAATCCTTTCGGTTCCGGGACGAACCTGGTGGCATACCGCTGAATCTTCTCTAACTTTGTCTTGTGTTTAACTAGGTATGGACTCCAGGCTGGAGCTGCATACTCCAGGATTGGTCTTACAAAAGTGGTATACAGGGTTCTGAAAGATTCCTTACACAAGTTTCTAAAGGCAGTTCTTATGTTGGCCAGTCTAGCATATGCCGCTGAGGATATTCTTTTGATGTGGGCCTCTGGGGACAGGTTCGGTGTGATATCAACCCCCAGATCCTTCTCTCTATTTGACTCTTGCAGGATTTCCCCTCCCAGATGATACCTTGTGTTCAGCTTCCTGCTCCCTTCGCCTAATTTCATCACCTTACACTTTCCTGAGTTGAACTTTAGCAGCCATTTTCTAGACCATTCCTCCAGTTTATCCAGGTCATCCTGTAGTCTGTCTATCTTCATCCGTCTTGATTCTTCTCATAATTTTTGCATCATCAGCAAACATCGAGAGGAATGAGTCTATACCCTCTGGAAGATCGTTCACATATATTAGAAACAGGATGGGTCCAAGTACTGAGCCCTGTGGGACTCCGCTGGTGACATCTCGCCACTCTGATGTCTCCCCCCTCACCGTTACTCGCTGTTTCCTGTTGCTTAAGTACTCCCTTATCCACTGGAGCACCTTCCCTTTTACTCCTGCCTGTTGCTCCACCTTTTTTAACAGCCTTTTATGGGGTACTGTGTCAAAGGCTTTTTGGCAATCCAGGAAAATGCAATCGGCCCACCCTTCTCTTTCCTGCCTAATTTTCGTTGCCTGGTCATAAAATTCTATTAAACCTGTGAGGCACGATTTACCATATCTGAACCCATGTTGGTGGTGCGTTACAAAGTTATTTCCCTCCAGATGCTCTACGAGCCTTTTCCTCACGATCTTCTCCATCACCTTGCATGGTATACAAGTTAAGGAAACTGGCCTGTAATTCAGTGCCTCTTGCCTGTCACCCTTTTTGTATATTGGGACCACATTAGCTGTCTTCCAACTTTCTGGTAAGTCTCCTGTTTCCAGTGACCTGTTATACACCATAGAGAGTGGCACACTTAGTGCTTCTGCACCTTCCTTTAGTATCCATGGTGAGATTCTATCAGGTCCAACAGCCTTTGTCACATCCAGCTCCAGCAGACACCTTTTGACCTCATCACTGGTGAGGTCAAATTCCTCCAAGGTTGCTTGGTTTGCCGCCGCCTCATTTAGTGCAGGGGCTTCTCCTTGTTCTATTGTGAAGACTTCCTGGAATCTCTTGTTGAGTTCTTCACACACCTCCTTGTCATTCTCTGTGTATCTGTTCTCCCCTTTCCGCAGCTTCATCACTTGTTCCTTCACTGCTGTTTTCCTCCTGATGTGGCTGTGGAGCAGCTTTGGTTGGGTCTTGGCTTTATTCGCGATGTCATTTTCAAACTGTCTCTCTGCTTCCCTCCTCACTCTGATGTATTCATTTCTGGCCCTCTGGTATCTCTCCCTGCTCTCTGGTGTTCTGTTATTTCTGTAGTTTCTCCATGTTCTTTTACTCAGTTGTTTCGCTACCTTACATTCCTGATTGAACCATGGGTTTTTCTGTTGTTTTTCGTTTTTCTCCTTTTGGACGGGGATAAACCTGTCTGCAGCTTCCTGGCACTTTTGGGTGACAAAATCCATCATGACCTGCACATTCTTGTCTCTAAATTCTGTTTCCTATGGTATTCCCCTGAGGAAGTTCCTCATCTCGTCATATTTTCCTCTTCGTTAATTCAGTCTTTTCCCCTCCGCTCCCATCCTTGGATAGGTTATCCCTACCTCCACCAAGTAGTCAAAGGTCAGTACACTGTGGTCACTCATTCCTATGGGGGCTTCAACTTTGACTTCCCTTATTTCTGACTCATTCAGGGTGAATATCAAGTCGAGTCTAGCTGGTTCATCATTGCCTCTCACTCTTGTGGGTTCCTTGACATGCTGGCTCAGAAAACTCCTTGTTGCCACTTCCAAGAGTTTAGCTCGCCACGTATCTGCACCACCATGTGGGTCCCCATTCTCCCAGTCTATCTTTCTATGGTTGAAATCACCCATGATTAAGAGTCTTGAGCCATTCCTGCAGGCAACTGAAGCTGCTCTCTCTAATATATTAATGGTTGCCATGTTGTTCCTATCAAACTCCTGTCTAGGTCTTCTGTCATTTAGGGGAGGGTTGTAAATGACTGCCACCATTATCTTAGGTCCACCCATTGTTATAGTTCCTGTTATGTAATCTCTGAATCCGTCAGAGATTGAATCACCCGTCACAGCCCGTCACAGTTGTGGTGGAGAGGGGGGGGGGGGGAGAGGGGGTGTTGATGGTGGTGGTTGTGGTGGTGGAATAACCACCCCTCCCCAACATAATTCCCCACTCCCCCCTTCCCCCCACATAATTCCCCCCACACCCCCACATAATTCCCCCCCACACCCCAACATAATCCCCCCCACACCCCAACATAATTTCCCCCCCCCCCTCCCCACACACTAAATCTCCAAATCTTGTTTGTTTATGTAAGAAAATTTCTCTTTTT
>NC_091214.1:26771230-26801230 GCF_040958095.1 Procambarus clarkii
CCCCACTACCGGTATACTGTTGTTCCTGCCCCCACTACCGGTACACTGTTGTTCCTGCCCCCACTACCGGTACACTGGTGTTCCTGCCCCCACTACCGGTACACTGGTGTTCCTGCCCCCACTACCGGTACACGGGTGTTCCTGCCCCCACTACCGGTACACTGGTGTTCCTGCCCCCACTACCGGTACACTGGTGTTCCTGCCCCCCACTACCGGTACACTGGTGTTCCTGCCCGCACTACCGGTACACTGTTGTGCCTGTCCCCCACTACCGGTACACTGGTGTACCTGCCCCCACTACCGGTACACTGGTGTTCCTGCCCCCCACTACCGGTACACCGGTGTTCCTGCCCCCCACTACCGGTACACCGGTGTACCTGCCCCCACTACCGGTACACTGAGGTACGGTAAGCGTGACCAGGTTACCGTAACAATTCATCACCACCGGTACAGTGGGGTACAGAACATGTCTGGGAAGAGAACTACAGTAAGCGAACTGTATTCTCTTAATAACATTCGAGTTGACTCCTGCAGGCCATCTCTCTGTAATATATAGTTCCTAAACTGTAATTCTGAATACATAATCTTAAATATGTAGAGCAGGGCTGCAGTGTTGAGGAAGGTGCAGAGAACGAGTTAAGGGATATACCCATAACATTATTAAGAACATCATTAACAAACTACAAGACTCATAAAGCCCCAGGTGTGAGTGGAAGCCAATCCCTACAAGACTCATTAAGCCCCAGGTGTGAGTGGAAGCCAATCCCTACAAGACTCATTAAGCCCCAGGTGTGAGTGGAAGCCAATCCCTACAAGACTCATTAAGCCCCAGGTGTGAGTGGAAGCCAATCCCTACAAGACTCATAAAGCCCCAGGTGTGAGTGGAAGCCAATCCCTACAAGACTCATTAAGCCCCAGGTGTGAGTGGAAGCCAATCCCTACAAGACTCATTAAGCCCCAGGTGTGAGTGGAAGCCAATCCCTACAAGACTCATAAAGCCCCAGGTGTGAGTGGAAGCCAATCCGAAGTCATAAAGGAACTAGCAGAGGTGCTGTGTCACTGGAACTGCTTTTTTAATCATCTCTGGACCGAGGGATAGTTCCAATATGTATTTGAAATATGCAAATGTCGCCCATATTTTCAGAAAAGGCAGAAAGAGCTCAGCGGACATCTAACAGTCGATCAGCTCGACATCACACATCTGCAAGCTCGTTACTTACTAAGGGAAGGAATCATTTAACAGCTCTCAGTGAACAATCTTGTAAAATCCACGCAACATGGATGTGCTAAAAATAGTTCCTGCCTTACACACCTCTCCACATTCTGGGAAACGGTAACCAGCTATTGAGACAAAAACTTCTCGTGGATGTAATATACATTAATTTTGCTAAAGTTTTTGATAAGGTAACACATGAGAGACTAGTAAGGTAACTACAGGCACCTGAAATATATGGTAGAATACTAGAAATAATAATGGTTAAAACAAAGAAATCAGGGTCGGGCTAAATGGGAATGGATGTGACTAGAAGTGTGGTAAGTGGGGTACCACAGGGGCCCATTTTGGGGCCAATCATTTTTGTCTTGTACACCAATGACATTGATGAATATATTACAACCACATCATCACATTTGCAGATAACACAAAGATCTATGGTGAAGTGGGAATGTAAATGATGTTGAAGCCTTACGAAGAGATCTACAGGAACTCCATAAATAGTCAAAGAGTGACAAATGCTGTTTAATATCGAAAAATGCAAAAGTTGCATGAGGGGCTTAACAACCCACGCCACAACCACCAACTTAATAACATTACCCAGCAGCAGACTGATCAAGAAAAGAACCTTGGAGTCAAAATCCACCACTCTCAACAGGCGGGAGAAACAAAAATATGCTAACCAAACCCTGGCAATAACCAAGCGTACCTTTGATTTTAAGGCAAAGAAGGTTGTGATTCCCCAGTATTAATATCTGGTGCGCCCCCAGACGGAGTACTGTGTGGAGACCTCGTCTTCAGGAGGACACAGCGGCTCTGGGAAAAGTGTAACACCGGGCAACACAAGTTATTCCAGAGCTAGGTCAACACTCATATCAGGAACGGTTGAGCGGCCACAGGACTAACAACACAGACAGGCTGGACTGCTCGAAACTTTTAAAATACTGAACAACTTGGAGGATGTTGATCCAAGCACTTTCATCAAAAGGTCAGACGTAACACAAACAAGGAGCAACGGTTTCAAGCACAATAAATTACAATATAAGACTAAAAATAGGAGATGTTTTTACACCCACAGGGTTATAAACACACGGAACCGCCTACCCGCCAAACCGTAAATGCCTAAACAGGGAAATTTTAAAATCCATCTGGATAAACTCATCAGGGCAAATGGAGAGACATCAGACAAGCCGCCGACTTCCTGTTCTCCTCCAGGCCACTTGAGTGTTAGTGGCCCTCAAGCCTACACTATGGTACTCACAGACCACACTAAGCCAGTATGGTGGTGTTCACTATGGTACTCACAGACCACACTAAGCCAGTATGGTGGTGTTCACTATGGTACTCACAGACCACACTAAGCCAGTATGGTGGTATACACTATGGTACTCACAGACCACACTAAGCCAGTATGGTGGTATACACTATGGTACTCACAGACCACACTAAGCCAGTATGGTGGTGTTCACTATGGTACTCACAGACCACACTAAGCCAGTATGGTGGTGGTGTACACTATGGTACTGACAGACCACACTAAGCCAGTATGGTGGTATACACTATGGTACTCACAGACACAGAAGGTCCCAGATCTCCCACAGTATGCCTGGGAGAGAGGGCAATAGTTTACCATGACAGAAACAGCCTGGTTCAGGGAGGCTTTTATCGAGATATTTAAGATAATGGGATAGCTGGGTAGACTACTACCCGAGGGTCGTTAGCATGCAGCGTGTAGAGTACAGAGGAGGTTTACATCCCCTTAAGACCCCGTGAGTTCATCTCGTGTGGCAGATATATAACCTGGACAAAGACATGTTCAATGTCCTGTTTTATTTATGTGAGGAGGTCGACGGTGATGGCTCGCAGTTGACGCCTCATACCTTGCAACTGTTGCAGCCGGTCATCTATCCTTGCAACTGGCTTGTGTACCTGTGTCAATGGCAGGCTAGACATCTGAATAGGGCGAGGCATGGGACACGTTGGTGTGACCTCTGTAACTGCATCATCAAAGGTACTGTGAAACAAGGTTCCATCACTGTATCTTCCTATTTACAGTGAAGCACAGTACCACTCATGTACACCATCCTAGATACAGTGAAGCACGGTATCACAACATTGCACCGTCCCAGGTACAGTGAGGCACGGTACCACAACACTACACCGTCCCAGGTACAGTGAGGCACGGTACCACAACACTTCACCGTCCCAGGTACAGTGAGGCACGGTACCACAACACTACACCGTCCCAGGTACAGTGAGGCACGGTACCACAACACTTCACCGTCCCAGGTACAGTGAGGCACGGTACTAACCAATTTTCCTCCAGTAATTTCGATAATTCCATTAGAGTCACACAAAAGAAAACGAGACAATTGGAACACATTCATGGGAACAAAAATTCACGAATAGTCCGGCATAATTACCTCTTGTTCTTAATATTAAGGAATCATAAATTCCTTAAAAAGTCTAAAATATATCATTGCCATGTGGAGTGGAGTGCAAGAGGCGTCAACTGAGCCGAGGTTGTCGGAGTGTGCATTAGTGATCAGGCCGCGTGGGGCTCCCAGCACCTGCAGGAGTATGGTGTGGGGCTCCCAGCACCTGCAGGAGTATGGTGTGGGGCTCCCAGCACCTGCAGGAGTATGGTGTGGGGCTCCCAGCACCTGCAGGAGTATGGTGTGGGGCTCCCAGCACCTGCAGGAGTATGGTGTGGGGCTCCCAGCACCTGCAGGAGTATGGTGTGGGGCTCCCAGCACCTGCAGGAGTATGGTGTGGGGCTCCCAGCACCTGCAGGAGTATGGTGTGGAGCTGCCAGCACCTGCAGGAGTATGGTGTGGAGTTGCCAGCACCTGCAGGAGTATGGTGTGGAGCTGCCAGCACCTGCAGGAGTATGGTGTGGAGCTGCCAGCACCTGCAGGAGTATGGTGTGGGGCTCCCAGCACCTGCAGGAGTACTGGAGTATGGTGTGGGGCTCCCAGCACCTGCAGGAGTATGGTGTGGGGCTCCCAGCACCTGCAGGAGTATGGTGTGGAGCTCCCAGCACCTGCAGGAGTACTGGAGTATGGTGTGGGGCTGCCAGCACCTGCAGGAGTACTGGAGAATGGTGTGGGGCTCCCAGCACCTGCAGAAGTATGGTGTGGGGCTGCCAGCACCTGCAGGAGTATTGGAGTATGGTGTGGGGCTCCCAGCACCTGCAGGAGTACTGGAGTATGGTGTGGGGCTGCCAGCACCTGCAGGAGTACTGGAGTATGGTGTGGGGCTCCCAGCACCTGCAGGAGTATGGTGTGGGGCTGCCAGCACCTGCAGGAGTATGGTGTGGAGCGCCCAGCACCTGCAGGAGTATGATGTGGGGCTCCCAGCACCTGCAGGAGTACAGGAGTATGGTGTGGGGCTCCCAGCACCTGCAGGAGTATGGTGTGGGGCTCCCAGCACCTGCAGGAGTATGGTGTGGGGCTGCCAGCACCTGCAGGAGTATGGTGTGGGGCTGCCAGCACCTGCAGGAGTATGGTGTGGGGCTGCCAGCACCTGCAGGAGTATGGTGTGGGGCTGCCAGTACCTGCAGGAGTATGGTGTGGGGCTCCCAGCACCTGCAGGAGTATGGTGTGGGGCTCCCAGCACCTGCAGGAGTACTGGAGTATGGTGTGGGGCTGCCAGCACCTGCAGGAGTATGGTGTGGGGCTCCCAGCACCTGCAGGAGTATGATGTGGGGCTCCCAGCACCTGCAGGAGTACAGGAGTATGGTGTGAGGCTCCCAGCACCTGCAGGAGTATGGTGTGGGGCTCCCAGCACCTGCAGGAGTATGATGTGGGGCTCCCAGCACCTGCAGGAGTACTGGAGTATGGTGTAGGGCTCCCAGCACCTGCAGTAGTATGGTGTCGGGCTGCCAGCACCTGCAGGAGTATGGTGTGTGGCAGCCAGCACCTGCAGGAGTACTGGAGTATGGTGTGGGGCTCCCAGCACCTGCAGGAGTATGGTGTGGGGCTCCCAGCACCTGCAGGAGTATGATGTGGGGCTCCCAGCACCTGCAGGAGTACTGGAGTATGGTGTGGGGCTGCCAGCACCTCCAGGAGTATGGTGTGGGGCTGCCAGCACCTGCAGGAGTATGGTGTGGGGCTGCCAGCACCTGCAGGAGTATGGTGTGGGCTGCCAGCACCTGCAGGAGTATGGTGTGGAGCTCCCAGCACCTGCAGGAGTATGGTGTGGGGCTCCCAGCACCTGCAGGAGTACTGGAGTATGGTGTGGGGCTCCCAGCACCTGCAGGAGTACTGGAGTATGGTGTGGGGCTGCCAGCACCTGCAGGAGTATGGTGTGGGGCTCCCAGCACCTGCAGGAGTACTGGAGTATGGTGTGGGGCTGCCAGCACCTGCAGGAGTACTGGAGTATGGTGTGGGGCTCCCAGCACCTGCAGGAGTATGGTGTGGGGCTGCCAGCACCTGCAGGAGTATGGTGTGGAGCGCCCAGCACCTGCAGGAGTATGATGTGGGGCTCCCAGCACCTGCAGGAGTACAGGAGTATGGTGTGGGGCTCCCAGCACCTGCAGGAGTATGGTGTGGGGCTGCCAGCACCTGCAGGAGTATGGTGTGGGGCTGCCAGCACCTGCAGGAGTATGGTGTGGGGCTGCCAGCACCTGCAGGAGTATGGTGTGGGGCTGCCAGCACCTGCAGGAGTATGGTGTGGGGCTGCCAGTACCTGCAGGAGTATGGTGTGGGGCTCCCAGCACCTGCAGGAGTATGGTGTGGGGCTCCCAGCACCTGCAGGAGTACTGGAGTATGGTGTGGGGCTGCCAGCACCTGCAGGAGTATGGTGTGGGGCTCCCAGCACCTGCAGGAGTATGATGTGGGGCTCCCAGCACCTGCAGGAGTACAGGAGTATGGTGTGAGGCTCCCAGCACCTGCAGGAGTATGGTGTGGGGCTCCCAGCACCTGCAGGAGTATGATGTGGGGCTCCCAGCACCTGCAGGAGTACTGGAGTATGGTGTAGGGCTCCCAGCACCTGCAGTAGTATGGTGTCGGGCTGCCAGCACCTGCAGGAGTATGGTGTGTGGCTGCCAGCACCTGCAGGAGTACTGGAGTATGGTGTGGGGCTCCCAGCACCTGCAGGAGTATGGTGTGGGGCTCCCAGCACCTGCAGGAGTATGATGTGGGGCTCCCAGCACCTGCAGGAGTACTGGAGTATGGTGTGGGGCTGCCAGCACCTCCAGGAGTATGGTGTGGGGCTGCCAGCACCTGCAGGAGTATGGTGTGGGGCTGCCAGCACCTGCAGGAGTATGGTGTGGGGCTGCCAGCACCTGCAGGAGTATGGTGTGGAGCTCCCAGCACCTGCAGGAGTATGGTGTGGGGCTCCCAGCACCTGCAGGAGTACTGGAGTATGGTGTGGGGCTCCCAGCACCTGCAGGAGTATGGTGTGGGGCTCCCAGCACCTGCAGGAGTACTGGAGTATGGTGTGGGGCTGCCAGCACCTGCAGGAGTATGGTGTGGGGCTCCCAGCACCTGCAGGAGTACTGGAGTATGGTGTGGGGCTCCCAGCACCTGCAGGAGAATGGTGTGGAGCTGCCAGCACCTGCAGGAGTATGGTGTGGGGCTCCCAGCACCTGCAGGAGTACTGGAGTATGGTGTGGGGCTCCCAGCACCTGTAGAAGTATAGTGTGGAGCTCCCAGCACCTGCAGGAGTATGGTGTGGAGCTGCCAGCACCTGCAGGAGTATGGTGTGGAGCTGCCAGCACCTGCAGGAGTATGGTGTGGAGCTGCCAGCACCTGCAGGAGTATGGTGTGGGGCTCCCAGCACCTGCAGGAGTATGGTGTGGAGCTGCCAGCACCTGCAGGAGTATGGTGTGGAGCTCCCAGCACCTGCAGGAGTATGGTGTGGAGCTGCCAGCACCTGCAGGAGTATAGTGTGGAGCTCCCAGCACCTGCAGGAGTATAGTGTGGAGCTCCCAGCACCTACAGGAGTATGGTGTGGAGCTGCCAGCACCTGCAGGAGTATAGTGTGGAGCTGCCAGCACCTGCAGGAGTATGGTGTGGAGCTCCCAGCACCTGCAGGAGTATGGTGTGGGGCTCCCAGCACCTGCAGGAGTACTGGAGTATGGTGTGGAGCTCCCAGCACCTGCAGGAGTATGGTGTGGGGCTCCCAGCACCTGCAGGAGTACTGGAGTATGGTGTGGGGCTCCCAGCACCTGCAGGAGTACTGGAGTATGGTGTGGGGCTCCCAGCACCTGCAGGAGTACTGGAGTATGGTGTGGGGCTCCCAGCACCTGCAGGAGTATGGTGTGGAGCTGCCAGCACCTGCAGGAGTATAGTGTGGAGCTGCCAGCACCTGCAGGAGTATGGTGTGGAGCTCCCAGCACCTGCAGGAGTATGGTGTGGGGCTCCCAGCACCTGCAGGAGTACTGGAGTATGGTGTGGGGCTCCCAGCACCTGCAGGAGTACTGGAGTATGGTGTGGAGCTGCCAGCACCTGCAGGAGTATGGTGTGGAGCTGCCAGCACCTGCAAGAGTACTGAAGTATGGTGTGGGGCTCCCAGCACCTGCAGGAGTACTGGAGTATGGTGTGGAGCTCCCAGCACCTGCAGGAGTATGGTGTGGAGCTCCCAGCACCTGCAGGAGTATGGTGTGGAGCTGCCAGCACCTGCAGGAGTATAGTGTGGAGCTCCCAGCACCTGCAGGAGTATGGTGTGGAGCTCCCAGCACCTGCAGGAGTACTGGAGTATGGTGTGGGGCTCCCAGCACCTGCAGAAGTACTGGAGTATGGTGTGGGGCTGCCAGCACCTGCAGGAGTACTGGAGTATGGTGTGGGGCTCCCAGCACCTGCAGGAGTATGGTGTGGAGCTGCCAGCACCTGCAGGAGTACTGGAGTATGGTGTGGGGCTCCCAGCACCTGCAAGAGTATGGTGTGGAGCTGCCAGCACCTGCAGGAGTACTGGAGTATGGTGTGGGGCTGCCAGCACCTGCAGGAGTACTGGAGAATGGTGTGGGGCTCCCAGCACCTGCAGGAGTATGGTGTGGGGCTCCCAGCACCTGCAGGAGTATGATGTGGGGCTCTCAGCACCTGCAGGAGTACAGGAGTATGGTGTGGGGCTCCCAGCACCTGCAGGAGTATGGTGTGGAGCTGCCAGCACCTGCAGGAGTATGGTGTGGGGCTCCCAGCACCTGCAGGAGTACTGGAGTATGGTGTGGGGCTGCCAGCACCTGCAGGAGTATGGTGTGGGGCTCCCAGCACCTGCAGGAGTATGGTGTGGAGCTCCCAGCACCTGCAGGAGTACTGGAGTATGGTGTGGGGCTGCCAGCACCTGCAGGAGTACTGGAGTATGGTGTGGGGCTCCCAGCACCTGCAGGAGTATGGTGTGGGGCTGCCAGCACCTGCAGGAGTATTGGAGTATGGTGTGGGGCTCCCAGCACCTGCAGGAGTATTGGAGTATGGTGTGGGGCTGCCAGCACCTGCAGGAGTACTGGAGTATGGTGTGGGGCTCCCAGCACCTGCAGGAGTATGGTGTGGGGCTGCCAGCACCTGCAGGAGTATGGTGTGGAGCTCCCAGCACCTGCAGGAGTATGATGTGGGGCTCCCAGCACCTGCAGGAGTATGGTGTGGGGCTCCCAGCACCTGCAGGAGTACTGGAGTATGGTGTGGGGCTCCCAGCACCTGCAGGAGTATGGTGTGGGGCTGCGAGCACCTGCAGGAGTATGGTGTGGGGCTGCCAGCACCTGCAGGAGTATGGTGTGGGGCTGCCAGTACCTGCAGGAGTATGGTGTGGGGCTCCCAGCACCTGCAGGAATATGGTGTGGGGCTCCCAGCACCTGCAGGAGTATGGTGTGGGGCTCCCAGCACC
This sequence comes from Procambarus clarkii, assembly GCF_040958095.1. NCBI lineage: Eukaryota > Metazoa > Arthropoda > Malacostraca > Decapoda > Cambaridae > Procambarus > Procambarus clarkii. Next base: position 26,780,265 of record NC_091214.1, read on the forward strand.
TGCAGGAGTACTGGAGTATGGTGTGGGGCTCCCAGCACCTGCAGGAGTACTGGAGTATGGTGTGGGGCTCCCAGCACCTGCAGGAGTATGGTGTGGGGCTGCCAGCACCTGCAGGAGTATGGTGTGGGGCTGCCAGCACCTGCAGGAGTATGGTGTGGGGCTGCCAGCACCTGCAGGAGTATGGTGTGGGGCTGCCAGTACCTGCAGGAGTATGGTGTGGGGCTCCCAGCACCAGCAGGAGTATGGTGTGGGGCTCCCAGCACCTGCAGGAGTACTGGAGTATGGTGTGGGGCTGCCAGCACCTGCAGGAGTATGGTGTAGGGCTCCCAGCACCTGCAGGAGTATGATGTGGGGCTCCCAGCACCTGCAGGAGTACAGGAGTATGGTGTGGGGCTCCCAGCACCTGCAGGAGTATGGTGTGGGGCTCCCAGCACCTGCAGGAGTATGATGTGGGGCTCCCAGCACCTGCAGGAGTACTGGAGTATGGTGTAGGGCTCCCAGCACCTGCAGTAGTATGGTGTCGGGCTGCCAGCACCTGCAGGAGTATGGTGTGTGGCTGCCAGCACCTGCAGGAGTACTGGAGTATGGTGTGGGGCTCCCAGCACCTGCAGGAGTATGGTGTGGGGCTCCCAGCACCTGCAGGAGTATGATGTGGGGCTCCCAGCACCTGCAGGAGTATGATGTGGGGCTCCCAGCACCTGCAGGAGTACTGGAGTATGGTGTAGGGCTCCCAGCACCTGCAGTAGTATGGTGTCGGGCTGCCAGCACCTGCAGGAGTATGGTGTGTGGCTGCCAGCACCTGCAGGAGTACTGGAGTATGGTGTGGGGCTCCCAGCACCTGCAGGAGTATGGTGTGGGGCTCCCAGCACCTGCAGGAGTATGATGTGGGGCTCCCAGCACCTGCAGGAGTACTGGAGTATGGTGTGGGGCTGCCAGCACCTCCAGGAGTATGGTGTGGGGCTTCCAGCACCTGCAGGAGTATGGTGTGGGGCTGCCAGCACCTGCAGGAGTATGGTGTGGGGCTGCCAGCACCTGCAGGAGTATGGTGTGGAGCTCCCAGCACCTGCAGGAGTATGGTGTGGGGCTCCCAGCACCTGCAGGAGTACTGGAGTATGGTGTGGGGCTCCCAGCACCTGCAGGAGTATGGTGTGGGGCTCCCAGCACCTGCAGGAGTACTGGAGTATGGTGTGGGGCTGCCAGCACCTGCAGGAGTATGGTGTGGGGCTCCCAGCACCTGCAGGAGTACTGGAGTATGGTGTGGGGCTCCCAGCACCTGCAGGAGTATGGTGTGGAGCTGCCAGCACCTGCAGGAGTATGGTGTGGGGCTCCCAGCACCTGCAGGAGTACTGGAGTATGGTGCGGGGCTCCCAGCACCTGTAGGAGTATAGTGTGGAGCTCCCAGCACCTGCAGGAGTATGGTGTGGAGCTGCCAGCACCTGCAGGAGTATGGTGTGGAGCTGCCAGCACCTGCAGGAGTATGGTGTGGAGCTGCCAGCACCTGCAGGAGTATGGTGTGGGGCTCCCAGCACCTGCAGGAGTATGGTGTGGAGCTGCCAGCACCTGCAGGAGTATGGTGTGGAGCTCCCAGCACCTGCAGGAGTATGGTGTGGAGCTGCCAGCACCTGCAGGAGTATAGTGTGGAGCTCCCAGCACCTGCAGGAGTATAGTGTGGAGCTCCCAGCACCTACAGGAGTATGGTGTGGAGCTGCCAGCACCTGCAGGAGTATAGTGTGGAGCTGCCAGCACCTGCAGGAGTATGGTGTGGAGCTCCCAGCACCTGCAGGAGTATGGTGTGGGGCTCCCAGCACCTGCAGGAGTACTGGAGTATGGTGTGGAGCTCCCAGCACCTGCAGGAGTATGGTGTGGGGCTCCCAGCACCTGCAGGAGTACTGGAGTATGGTGTGGGGCTCCCAGCACCTGCAGGAGTACTGGAGTATGGTGTGGGGCTCCCAGCACCTGCAGGAGTACTGGAGTATGGTGTGGGGCTCCCAGCACCTGCAGGAGTACTGGAGTATGGTGTGGGGCTCCCAGCACCTGCAGGAGTATGGTGTGGAGCTGCCAGCACCTGCAGGAGTATAGTGTGGAGCTGCCAGCACCTGCAGGAGTATGGTGTGGAGCTCCCAGCACCTGCAGGAGTATGGTGTGGGGCTCCCAGCACCTGCAGGAGTACTGGAGTATGGTGTGGGGCTCCCAGCACCTGCAGGAGTACTGGAGTATGGTGTGGAGCTGCCAGCACCTGCAGGAGTATGGTGTGGAGCTGCCAGCACCTGCAAGAGTACTGAAGTATGGTGTGGGGCTCCCAGCACCTGCAGGAGTACTGGAGTATGGTGTGGAGCTCCCAGCACCTGCAGGAGTATGGTGTGGAGCTCCCAGCACCTGCAGGAGTATGGTGTGGAGCTGCCAGCACCTGCAGGAGTATAGTGTGGAGCTCCCAGCACCTGCAGGAGTATGGTGTGGAGCTCCCAGCACCTGCAGGAGTACTGGAGTATGGTGTGGGGCTCCCAGCACCTGCAGAAGTACTGGAGTATGGTGTGGGGCTGCCAGCACCTGCAGGAGTACTGGAGTATGGTGTGGGGCTCCCAGCACCTGCAGGAGTATGGTGTGGAGCTGCCAGCACCTGCAGGAGTACTGGAGTATGGTGTGGGGCTCCCAGCACCTGCAAGAGTATGGTGTGGAGCTGCCAGCACCTGCAGGAGTACTGGAGTATGGTGTGGGGCTGCCAGCACCTGCAGGAGTACTGGAGAATGGTGTGGGGCTCCCAGCACCTGCAGGAGTATGGTGTGGGGCTCCCAGCACCTGCAGGAGTATGATGTGGGGCTCTCAGCACCTGCAGGAGTACAGGAGTATGGTGTGGGGCTCCCAGCACCTGCAGGAGTATGGTGTGGAGCTGCCAGCACCTGCAGGAGTATGGTGTGGGGCTCCCAGCACCTGCAGGAGTACTGGAGTATGGTGTGGGGCTCCCAGCACCTGCAGGAGTATGGTGTGGGGCTCCCAGCACCTGCAGGAGTATGGTGTGGAGCTCCCAGCACCTGCAGGAGTACTGGAGTATGGTGTGGGGCTGCCAGCACCTGCAGGAGTACTGGAGTATGGTGTGGGGCTCCCAGCACCTGCAGGAGTATGGTGTGGGGCTGCCAGCACCTGCAGGAGTATTGGAGTATGGTGTGGGGCTCCCAGCACCTGCAGGAGTATTGGAGTATGGTGTGGGGCTGCCAGCACCTGCAGGAGTACTGGAGTATGGTGTGGGGCTCCCAGCACCTGCAGGAGTATGGTGTGGGGCTGCCAGCACCTGCAGGAGTATGGTGTGGAGCTCCCAGCACCTGCAGGAGTATGATGTGGGGCTCCCAGCACCTGCAGGAGTATGGTGTGGGGCTCCCAGCACCTGCAGGAGTACTGGAGTATGGTGTGGGGCTCCCAGCACCTGCAGGAGTATGGTGTGGGGCTGCGAGCACCTGCAGGAGTATGGTGTGGGGCTGCCAGCACCTGCAGGAGTATGGTGTGGGGCTGCCAGTACCTGCAGGAGTATGGTGTGGGGCTCCCAGCACCTGCAGGAGTATGGTGTGGGGCTCCCAGCACCTGCAGGAGTATGGTGTGGGGCTCCCAGCACCTGCAGGAGTACTGGAGTATGGTGTGGGGCTCCCAGCACCTGCAGGAGTACTGGAGTATGGTGTGGGGCTCCCAGCACCTGCAGGAGTATGGTGTGGGGCTGCCAGCACCTGCAGGAGTATGGTGTGGGGCTGCCAGCACCTGCAGGAGTATGGTGTGGGGCTGCCAGCACCTGCAGGAGTATGGTGTGGGGCTGCCAGTACCTGCAGGAGTATGGTGTGGGGCTCCCAGCACCAGCAGGAGTATGGTGTGGGGCTCCCAGCACCTGCAGGAGTACTGGAGTATGGTGTGGGGCTGCCAGCACCTGCAGGAGTATGGTGTGGGGCTCCCAGCACCTGCAGGAGTATGGTGTGGGGCTCCCAGCACCTGCAGGAGTATGATGTGGGGCTCCCAGCACCTGCAGGAGTACTGGAGTATGGTGTAGGACTCCCAGCACCTGCAGTAGTATGGTGTCGGGCTGCCAGCACCTGCAGGAGTATGGTGTGTGGCTGCCAGCACCTGCAGGAGTACTGGAGTATGGTGTGGGGCTCCCAGCACCTGCAGGAGTATGGTGTGGGGCTCCCAGCACCTGCAGGAGTATGATATGGGGCTCCCAGCACCTGCAGGAGTACTGGAGTATGGTGTGGGGCTGCCAGCACCTGCAGGAGTATGGTGTGGGGCTGCCAGCACCTGCAGGAGTATAGTGTGGGGCTGCCAGCACCTGCAGGAGTATGGTGTGGGGCTGCCAGCACCTGCAGGAGTATGGTGTGGAGCTCCCAGCACCTGCAGGAGTATGGTGTGGGGCTCCCAGCACCTGCAGGAGTACTGGAGTATGGTGTGGGGCTCCCAGCACCTGCAGGAGTATGGTGTGGGGCTCCCAGCACCTGCAGGAGTACTGGAGTATGGTGTGGGGCTGCCAGCACCTGCAGGAGTATGGTGTGGGGCTCCCAGCACCTGCAGGAGTACTGGAGTATGGTGTGGGGCTCCCAGCACCTGCAGGAGTATGGTGTGGAGCTGCCAGCACCTGCAGGAGTATGGTGTGGGGCTCCCAGCACCTGCAGGAGTACTGGAGTATGGTGTGGGGCTCCCAGCACCTGTAGGAGTATAGTGTGGAGCTCCCAGCACCTGCAGGAGTATGGTGTGGAGCTGCCAGCACCTGCAGGAGTATGGTGTAGAGTTGCCAGCACCTGCAGGAGTATGGTGTGGAGCTGCCAGCACCTGCAGGAGTATGGTGTGGGGCTCCCAGCACCTGCAGGAGTATGGTGTGGAGCTGCCAGCACCTGCAGGAGTATGGTGTGGAGCTCCCAGCACCTGCAGGAGTATGGTGTGGAGCTGCCAGCACCTGCAGGAGTATAGTGTGGAGCTCCCAGCACCTGCAGGAGTATAGTGTGGAGCTCCCAGCACCTACAGGAGTATGGTGTGGAGCTGCCAGCACCTGCAGGAGTATAGTGTGGAGCTGCCAGCACCTGCAGGAGTATGGTGTGGAGCTCCCAGCACCTGCAGGAGTATGGTGTGGGGCTCCCAGCACCTGCAGGAGTACTGGAGTATGGTGTGGAGCTCCCAGCACCTGCAGGAGTATGGTGTGGGGCTCCCAGCACCTGCAGGAGTACTGGAGTATGGTGTGGGGCTCCCAGCACCTGCAGGAGTACTGGAGTATGGTGTGGGGCTCCCAGCACCTGCAGGAGTATGGTGTGGAGCTGCCAGTACCTGCAGGAGTATAGTGTGGAGCTGCCAGCACCTGCAGGAGTATGGTGTGGAGCTCCCAGCACCTGCAGGAGTATGGTGTGGGGCTCCCAGCACCTGCAGGAGTACTGGAGTATGGTGTGGGGCTCCCAGCACCTGCAGGAGTACTGGAGTATGGTGTGGAGCTGCCAGCACCTGCAGGAGTATGGTGTGGAGCTGCCAGCACCTGCAAGAGTACTGGAGTATGGTGTGGAGCTCCCAGCACCTGCAGGAGTATAGTGTGGAGCTCCCAGCACCTGCAGGAGTATGGTGTGGAGCTGCCAGCACCTGCAGGAGTATAGTGTGGAGCTCCCAGCACCTGCAGGAGTATGGTGTGGAGCTCCCAGCACCTGCAGGAGTACTGGAGTATGGTGTGGGGCTCCCAGCACCTACTGGAGTATGGTGTGGGGCTCCCAGCACCTGCAAGAGTATGGTGTGGAGCTGCCAGCACCTGCAGGAGTATAGTGTGGAGCTCCCAGCACCTGCAGGAGTATGGTGTGGAGCTGCCAGCACCTGCAGGAGTACTGGAGTATAGTGTGGGGCTCCCAGCACCTGCAGGAGTACTGGAGTATGGTGTGGGGCTGCCAGCACCTGCAGGAGTACTGGAGAATGGTGTGGGGCTCCCAGCACCTGCAGGAGTATGGTGTGGAGCTGCCAGCACCTGCAGGAGTACTGGAGTATGGTGTGGGGCTCCCAGCACCTGCAGGAGTATGGTGTGGAGCTGCCAGCACCTGCAGGAGTACTGGAGTATGGTGTGGGGCTGCCAGCACCTGCAGGAGTACTGGAGTATGGTGTGGGGCTCCCAGCACCTGCAGGAGTATGATGTGGGGCTCTCAGCACCTGCAGGAGTACAGGAGTATGGTGTGGGGCTCCCAGCACCTGCAGGAGTATGGTGTGGGGCTCCCAGCACCTGCAGGAGAATGATGTGGGGCTCCCAGCACCTGCAGGAGTAGTGGAGTATGGTGTGGGGCTCCCAGCACCTGCAGTAGTATGGTGTGGGGCTGCCAGCACCTGCAGGAGTATGGTGTGTGGCTGCCAGCACCTGCAGGAGTACTGGAGTATGGTGTGGGGCTCCCAGCACCTGCAGGAGTATGGTGTGGGGCACCCAGCACCTGCAGGAGTATGATGTGGGGCTCCCAGCACCTGCAGGAGTATGATGTGGGGCTCCCAGCACCTGCAGGAGTACTGGAGTATGGTGTGGGGCTGCCAGCACCTGCAGGAGTATGGTGTGGGGCTGCCAGCACCTGCAGGAGTATGGTGTGGGGCTGCCAGCACCTGCAGGAGTATGGTGTGGAGCTCCCAGCACCTGCAGGAGTATGGTGTGGGGCTCCCAGCACCTGCAGGAGTACTGGAGTATGGTGTGGGGCTCCCAGCACCTGCAGGAGTATGGTGTGGGGCTCCCAGCACCTGCAGGAGTACTGGAGTATGGTGTGGGGCTCCCAGCACCTGCAGGAGTATGGTGTGGGGCTCCCAGCACCTGCAGGAGTACTGGAGTATGGTGTGGGGCTCCCAGCACCTGCAGGAGTATGGTTTGGGGCTCCCAGCACCTGCAGGAGTACTGGAGTATGGTGTGGGGCTCCCAGCACCTGCAGGAGTATGGTGTGGAGCTGCCAGCACCTGCAGGAGTATGGTGTGGGGCTCCCAGCACCTGCAGGAGTACTGGAGTATGGTGTGGGGCTCCCAGCACCTGCAGGAGTACTGGAGTATGGTGTGGAGCTCCCAGCACCTGCAGGAGTATAGTGTGGAGCTCCCAGCACCTGCAGGAGTATGGTGTGGAGCTGCCAGCACCTGCAGGAGTATAGTGTGGAGCTGCCAGCACCTGCAGGAGTATGGTGTGGAGCTCCCAGCACCTGCAGGAGTACTGGAGTATGGTGTGGGGCTCCCAGCACCTACTGGAGTATGGTGTGGGGCTCCCAGCACCTGCAAGAGTATAGTGTGGAGCTGCCAGCACCTGCAGGAGTATAGTGTGGAGCTACCAGCACCTGCAGGAGTATGGTGTGGAGCTGCCAGCACCTGCAGGAGTACTGGAGTATAGTGTGGGGCTCCCAGCACCTGCAGGAGTACTGGAGTATGGTGTGGGGCTGCCAGCACATGCAGGAGTACTGGAGTATAGTGTGGGGCTCCCAGCACCTGCAGGAGTATGGTGTGGAGCTGCCAGCACCTGCAGGAGTACTGGAGTATGGTGTGGGGCTCCCAGCACCTGCAGGAGTATGGTGTGGAGCTGCCAGCACCTGCAGGAGTACTGGAGTATGGTGTGGGGCTGCCAGCACCTGCAGGAGTACTGGAGTATGGTGTGGGGCTCCCAGCACCTGCAGGAGTATGATGTGGGGCTCTCAGCACCTGCAGGAGTACAGGAGTATGGTGTGGGCTCCCAGCACCTGCAGGAGTATGGTGTGGGGCTCCCAGCACCTGCAGGAGTATGATGTGGGGCTCCCAGCACCTGCAGGAGTACTGGAGTATGGTGTGGGGCTCCCAGCACCTGCAGTAGTATGGTGTGGGGCTGCCAGCACCTGCAGGAGTATGGTGTGTGGCTGCCAGCACCTGCAGGAGTATTGGAGTATGGTGTGGGGCTCCCAGCACCTGCAGGAGTATGGTGTGGGGCTCCCAGCACCTGCAGGAGTATGATGTGGGGCTCCCAGCACCTGCAGGAGTACTGGAGTATGGTGTGGGGCTGCCAGCACCTGCAGGAGTATGGTGTGGGGCTGCCAGCACCTGCAGGAGTACTGGAGTATGGTGTGGGGCTCCCAGCACCTGCAGTAGTATGGTGTGGGGCTCCCAGCACCTGCAGGAGTACTGGAGTATGGTGTGGGGCTGCCAGCACCTGCAGGAGTATGGTGTGGAGCTCCCAGCACCTGCAGGAGTATGGTGTGGGGCTCCCAGCACCTGCAGGAGTACTGGAGTATGGTGTGGGGCTCCCAGCACCTGCAGGAGTATGGTGTGGGGCTCCCAGCACCTGCAGGAGTACTGGAGTATGGTGTGGGGCTGCCAGCACCTGCAGGAGTATGGTGTGGGGCTCCCAGCACCTGCAGGAGTACTGGAGTATGGTGTGGGGCTCCCAGCACCTGCAGGAGTATGGTGTGGAGCTGCCAGCACCTGCAGGAGTATGGTGTGGGGCTCCCAGCACCTGCAGGAGTACTGGAGTATGGTGTGGGGCTCCCAGCACCTGCAGGAGTACTGGAGTATGGTGTGGGGCTCCCAGCACCTGCAGGAGTATAGTGTGGAGCTCCCAGCACCTGCAGGAGTATGGTGTGGAGCTGCCAGCACCTGCAGGAGTACTGGAGTATGATGTGGGGCTCCCAGCACCTGCAGAAGTATGGTGTGGAGCTCCCAGCACCTGCAGGAGTATGGTGTGGGGCTCCCAGCACCTGTAGGAGTATGGTGTGGGGCTCCCAGCACCTGCAGGAGTATGATGTGGGGCTCCCAGCACCTGCAGGAGTATGGTGTGGAGCTCCCAGCACCTGCAGGAGTATGGTGTGGAGCTCCCAGCACCTGCAGGAGTATGGTGTGGAGCTGCCAGCACCTGCAGGAGTATAGTTTGGAGCTCCCAGCACCTGCAGGAGTATAGTGTGGAGCTCCCAGCACCTACAGGAGTATGGTGTGGAGCTGCCAGCACCTGCAGGAGTATAGTGTGGAGCTGCCAGCACCTGCAGGAGTATGGTGTGGAGCTCCCAGCACCTGCAGGAGTATGGTGTGGAGCTCCCAGCACCTGCAGGAGTACTGGAGTATGGTGTGGGGCTCCCAGCACCTGCAAGAGTACTGGAGTATGGTGTGGAGCTGCCAGCACCTGCAGGAGTACTGGAGTATGGTGTGGGGCTCCCAGCACCTGCAGGAGTATGGTGTGGGGCTGCCAGCACCTGCAGGAGTATGGTGTGGAGCTGCCAGCACCTGCAAGAGTACTGGAGTATGGTGTGGGGCTCCCAGCACCTGCAGGAGTACTGAAGTATGGTGTGGAGCTCCCAGCACCTGCAGGAGTATAGTGTGGAGCTCCCAGCACCTGCAGGAGTATGGTGTGGAGCTGCCAGCACCTGCAGGAGTATAGTGTGGAGCTCCCAGCACCTGCAGGAGTATGGTGTGGAGCTCCCATCACCTGCAGGAGTACTGGAGTATGGTGTGGGGCTCCCAGCACCTACTGGAGTATGGTGTGGGGCTCCCAGCACCTGCAAGAGTATGGTGTGGAGCTGCCAGCACCTGCAGGAGTATAGTGTGGAGCTCCCAGCACCTGCAGGAGTATGGTGTGGAGCTGCCAGCACCTGCAGGAGTATGGTGTGGAGCTGCCAGCACCTGCAGGAGTATAGTGTGGAGCTCCCAGCACCTGCAGGAGTACTGGAGTATGGTGTGGGGCTCCCAGCACCTGCAGGAGTACTGGAGTATGGTGTGGGGCTGCCAGCACCTGCAGGAGTATGGTGTAGAGCTGCCAGCACCTGCAGGAGTATGGTGTGGAGCTGCCAGCACCTGCAGGAGTATGGTGTGGAGCTCCCAGCACCTGCAGGAGTACTGGAGTATGGTGTGGGGCTGCCAGCACCTGCACGAGTATGGTGTGGAGCTGCCAGCACCTGCAGGAGTATGGTGTGGAGCTGCCAGCACCTGCAGGAGTATGGTGTGGAGCTCCCAGCACCTGCAGGAGTACTGGAGTATGGTGTGGGGCTGCCAGCACCTGCAGGAGTATGGTGTGGAGCTGCCAGCACCTGCAGGCGTATGGTGTGGAGCTGCCAGCACCTGCAGGAGTATGGTGTGGAGCTGCCAGCAGCTGCAGGAGTACTGGAGTATGGTGTGGGGCTGCCAGCACCTGCACGAGTATGGTGTGGAGCTGCCAGCACCTGCAGGAGTATGGTGTGGAGCTGCCAGCACCTGCAGGAGTATGGTGTGGAGCTGCCAGCACCTGCAGGAGTATGGTGTGGAGCTGCCAGCACCTGCAGGAGTATGGTGTGGAGCTGCCAGCACCTGCAGGAGTATAGTGTGGAGCTCCCAGCACCTGCAGGAGTTTGGTGTGGAGCTGACAGCACCTGCAGGAGTATGGTGTGGAGCTGCCAGCACCTGCAAGAGTACTGGAGTATGGTGTGGGGCTCCCAGCACCTGCAGGAGTACTGGAGTATGGTGTGGGGCTGCCAGCACCTGCAGGAGTACTGGAGTATGGTGTGGGGCTCCCAGCACCTGCAGGAGTACTGGAGTATGGTGTGGGGCTGCCAGCACCTGCAGGAGTACTGGAGTATGGTGTGGGGCTCCCAGCACCTGCAGGAGTATGGTGTGGTGCTCCCAGCACCTGCAGGAGTACTGGAGTATGGTGTGGGGCTGCCAGCACCTGCAGGAGTACTGGAGTATGGTGTGGAGCTGCCAGCACCTGCAGGAGTACTGGAGTATGGTGTGGGGCTGCCAGCACCTGCAGGAGTACTGGAGTATGGTGTGGAGCTGCCAGCACCTGCAGGAGTACTGGAGTATGGTGTGGGGCTGCCAGCACCTGCAGGAGTACTGGAGTATGGTGTGGGGCTCCCAGCACCTGCAGGAGTATGGTGTGGAGCTGCCAGCACCTGCAGGAGTATGGTGTGGGGCTCCCAGCACCTGTAGGAGTACTGGAGTATGGTGTGGGGCTTCCAGCACCTGCAGGAGTACTGGAGTATGTTGTGGGGCTCCCAGCACCTGCAGGAGTATGGTGTGGAGCTCCCAGCACCTGCAGGAGTATGGTGTGGAGCTCCCAGCACCTGCAAGAGTATGGTGTGGAGCTCCCAGCACCTGCAGGAGTATGGTGTGGAGCTCCCAGCACCTGCAGGAGTATGGTGTGGGGCTCCGAGCACCTACAGGAGTATGGTGTGGGGCTCCCAGCACCTGCAGGAGTATGGTGTGGGGCTTCCAGCACCTGCAGGAGTACTGGAGTATGGTGTGGGGCTGCCAGCACCTGCAGGAGTACTGGAGTATGGTGTGGGGCTCCCAGCACCTGCAGTAGTATGGTGTGGTGCTCCCAGCACCTGCAGGACTATGGTGTGGTGCTCCCAGCACCTGCAGGAGTACTGGAGTATGGTGTGGTGCTCCCAGCACCTGCAGGAGTACTGGAGTATGGTGTGGGGCTGCCAGCACCTGCAGGAGTACTGGAGTATGGTGTGGGGCTCCCAGCACCTGCAGTAGTATGGTGTGGTGCTCCCAGCACCTGCAGGACTATGGTGTGGTGCTCCCAGCACCTGCAGGAGTACTGGAGTATGGTGTGGGGCTGCCAGCACCTGCAGGAGTACTGGAGTATGGTGTGGAGCTGCCAGCACCTGCAGGAGTACTGGAGTATGGTGTGGGGCTGCCAGCACCTGCAGGAGTACTGAAGTATGGTGTGGAGGTGCCAGCACCTGCAGGAGTACTGGAGTATGGTGTGGGGCTGCCAGCACCTGCAGGAGTACTGGAGTATGTTGTGGGGCTCCCAGCACCTGCAGGAGTATGGTGTGGAGCTGCCAGCACCTGCAGGAGTATGGTGTGGGGCTCCCAGCACCTGTAGGAGTACTGGAGTATGGTGTGGGGCTTCCAGCACCTGCAGGAGTACTGGAGTATGTTGTGGGGCTCCCAGCACCTGCAGGAGTATGGTGTGGAGCTCCCAGCACCTGCAGGAGTATGGTGTGGAGCTCCCAGCACCTGCAAGAGTATGGTGTGGAGCTCCCAGCACCTGCAGGAGTATGGTGTGGGGCTCCCAGCACCTGCAGGAGTATGGTGTGGAGCTCCCAGCACCTGCAGGAGTATGGTGTGGGGCTCCGAGCACCTACAGGAGTATGGTGTGGGGCTCCCAGCACCTGCAGGAGTATGGTGTGGGGCTTCCAGCACCTGCAGGAGTACTGGAGTATGGTGTGGGGCTCCCAGCACCTGCAGGAGTACTGGAGTATGGTGTGGGGCTCCCAGCACCTGCAGTAGTATGGTGTGGGGCTCCCAGCACCTGCAGGAGTATGGTGTGGGGCTGCCAGCACCTGCAGGAGTACTGGAAGTGATGATGAGTACACATGTGTGAGGTGTAGTGTTCTAGGCAGACAACATGAAGGCCTGGCAAGTGACTCCATACACAGTTCCAGATGCACACCTGAAAGAGCCCATTAATGTTCAAAGTAGCACAATTAAAATTAATAGGTTTCCGAATATAATTTGAGAAAAAGCAAAATAACTCCTTATCCATCATTATCTCACTTGACACTAACTTAGTGCCTTCTTTCTTTTTTCGAAATCCAAGTGTAATATTTACCCTACGCGGCTCGATTCTGGTCATGTTCCACAAGATCCCACCATGATATCACTGTTCTCTTCACCATGATCCTCACTCACCTGTTGTACTGTGACCTCGCTACGTTTCGGTGACTCTTCGTGGCCTTAGCCACGGTGAACTTCAACGGCAATCCACCTGGTCAATTTTTTTCAGAGACTTTTAATTTAGCAGCGCAGTCCTTCATACGTATATGATCAATACTCTGGGTTAATTTTTTCCCACGTGTCTTCACATGACTGTTTACATAACCAGCCTTCACACCCCCAGCCTTCACACCCCCAGCCTTCACACCCCCAGCCTTCACACCCCCAGCCTTCACACCCCCAGCCTTCACACCCCCAGCCTTCACACTCCCAGCCTTCACACCCCCAGCCTTCACACCCCCAGCCTTCACACCCCAGCCTTCACACCCCCAGCCTTCACACCCCCAGCCTTCACACCCCAAGCCTTCACACGACCCTTAACCTTTCTACCAGACCTTACAGAAGAGAGTGGAGTTGGCCTCTGCACAGACATTTCTACATCACTATCCCGCATGGTGTCATCCTCTATATCCAGTTGACAACCAATTACTTGTTCTATCGTCACCTCACCAAGGTCAGCACCACCGTCAGCATCGCAGCTCTGGGCAGCGTCAGTGACTATGTTATGGGCGTCCACATGTATATTGTCCTGACTTACCTCACCCTCACCAAGTTGAACGACAGCAGGTAAAGCGTCCTGAGCAGTGTCGTCTGCACCCGTCGATGTCTGCTTTACCTCTATCGTCCTGATCTAAGTTACCTGCACCGTCCTCACACCGTTATGTGAGGACGGTGAAAAATGGTTGTGTGAAAAATGTTGATCCGTTCTGATGCCTCCACCTGGCAGGCAGCAGCCATGTGACCAGTACGCCCACACTTAAAACAAGTTTGCCGTTGTCCACTGTATATAAATTTAATATAATGACTTGTTACTGACATTGATGAAGAAATACTACAGTGAAGTTCCATATTTACTGTTCTTGTTCCATTGAAACATCCTTTCCCTGGTCCATAGGCATATTTATTGAAACGAACATTGTCCACTTTCCCATATTGTTCCAGTATGTGTATAATAGTTCCATTCAACATTTCAAATGGCGCATCCCTCACAGAAACGTATGTAAACATTTTGCTCAAATTAATCACTTGTACTGATCCTTTCACATTAGGTAAACTTATAGTGTCATCATCATAAGATGATGATGACTTAAGAAACGCCACATTGTTTTCAAATTTCACCATCACTGTTCCCTGGCGGTGGTTGGTAACCAACTATTTCGTACGTCTTTATCTGTAACACATCGAAGATCGTCGTGCATACAAGGTCGGAATCAGCATTACAACTGAACTTGAGTACCTACGGACTCCTTCCGCTTGAGTGGAGGTGTGTAGGAGCCCGTGACGGCTCATATACCACCCCCAGCGTGACGTTATCCGCCCATCCGTCAACACGCCGGCCAACAGCGACGACAAACACGTCCACCCACCAGACGCCAGTAGCAGAGAGAAAACAAAACACGTCTGCTCACCACCACGTCCACGACGAGACTCCCGTTGATGTTCTCAGGCGGATTGGTAATATTGAGGGCTTTTTAATGATGAACAGTAAACAAGTGTATGATGTTATACTCCCAAATATAGTTCCTAGAGTAGAGGAGGCATATCCACTCTTTAGCTGGCAAGTAATATGGGCAAACCTTCATGGAAAGTTTATTGCCCCAAAGTAAGTAATTATTAAAAGAAGGCACCAAACCGGGACGGCTATGTAGCACCATCAAATGCGTGGGATAATCAGAGAGTGCTAACATCACCAAGTAGGCCAATACGAGAACAGAAACGCATAAGGCGATCCATATCAAAAGTATCCGAGTCGCCAAGAATACTATCGAGAGATGAGCGACTGCGGGAGACGGTCGGAAAACAAGACACACACTTGTCCCGGAAGTCAGGACATTCAACAAGGATATGCATGACTGTAAGAGGGCCAATGCAATTAGGACAATAAGGAGCAGGGCGGCGCTCCATCAAGTGACCATGAGTTAAACGAGTATGGGCAATAATGCAACCTCACCAGAGCCGTTTCCCATCGCCGGTTACGGTGGTATGAGAACGGCCACGAGGACACATAACTTTTAAGAGAACGTAGTTTGTTACCAGTAACAGACTACCAACAAGCCTGCCAACAGGTAAAGATGGAGGAATGGATTACCGGGTAAAAGTTGGAATAAGGAATACCTTTCCGAGAGATGGGACAAGAGCGGACAGCTTCCCTGGCGGCAGCATCCGCACACTCATTTAAAGACACACCAATATGGCTGGGAACCCAACAAAACTCAACCGTCTTAAATTTACTGTGAACAAGAAACAGCCAATGCTGGATCTCGACAACTACTGGATGAACCGGATTAAAGGACCCGAGAGCCATGAGGGCACTACGAGAGTCAAAAACTACAAAGGAAGACTGACAACGAGAAAGCAGAAGACGAAGAGCATAGAGAATAGCATAAAGCTCTGCTGTGAAGATGCTAGTTTCCGGAGGTAAGCGACACACAGAAGTGCGATCAGGAAAAACAACACAGTAGCCAACACTGTCTGCAGACGTAGACCCATCGGTGAAGACAGAAACGGAGCGGGAGTGAGAAGAAAAGTGCTCAAGGAAAAGGCGTTTTAGAACCGTAGGAGGGGTAAAAGCTTTAGGGATGCGGGTCAAGGACGTACAAAACTGCGGAAGGGGGACTCTCCACATAGGCAAAGATGGAACTACACAAGGAGAAATATTAGAAATACGAACTGAAAGAGAATCCTGTAAGCGAGATAACCGGACAGAAAGAGGGAGGTGGTGAAGAGGAACAGGAACCGCAGGAGGGGTAAAAGTTAAATCACGACAGAGGCGAGAGAAAGGATGTTGCAAGGACCATGCAAGATAGCGAAGACAGTAGCGATCATGGCGGTCCAGGAGAGATAGGAAGCCAGTATCAACATACAAGCTGAGGACGGGAGTCGAACGAAAGGCACCAGAACTGAGGCGCAACCCAGTATGGTGTAAAGCATCAAGACGGCGAAGAGTAGAAGGAGAAGCAGACGAGTAAGCAGGGCAACCATAATCGAACTTAGACAGGACGAGAGAGGAATGTTAAGCAAGGAGAGTGCGCCTATCCGCTCCCCAAGAAGTATGGTACAATACCCGAAGGAGGGTAAGGGCCTTAGAGCACTCAACACGGAGGTAAGAGATATGGGGAGACCAATACAAACGAGTGTCAAAGAATAACCCCGAAAGCAAAAGAGCAACAGAGCACGTTAAAGAAGATCAGGGTTGGGATAAGGGTCAGCAAAGTCAGGGTTAGGGGGCATGGGTACACTGAGCAAAGACGGAGGGAAGGAAGCGGGAGAACAGACCAGAGGTGAGCAGGTGGGGTCCGGAGGAGGAAAAGGCGGAGGCAACCTAGAAGAGTAGTCAATGGACAGCAGCAGGAAGAAGGGGAGTAGAAAGAGGGGAGCGCACCTCAGCAAGGGTACCAACCGAGAGGGAAGGGGGGCCAAAGAAACCTCAATAGCAGGAACAGGGGGCGCAACCACCGAAACTGGAGGGGAAGGAGCAATAGAGTCAGTAGTAGGGCCGAGAAAGAGAGCGAAGCCTTCTTACCCGCAGGGGAGGAGGAAGGAGAGGAGCCAGGCTTACGCTTCTGACTTAAAGAGACCGGTGTCCCAGCAACTACGTACTGGGCAACGGATTCCAGCGTCTCAACAGAAGCTGAACGAGAGCACACACGACGACTGTTAGGAGAGCAATGGACATCAGCCCGCACCGACAGGTGGTGGGGAGAGTAAATAGATGGAGAAGGATGGGAAGGAGGATCAGAGGGAGACAAGGAAGAAGACATAAGAGACATGACAGACCGGGCAGAAAGAAGGGGAACCCCAGACAGAGGAGCAGGAGGGGGACCCTTCGGGACAGAACTCAAAGGAACAGAGGAGGGGGCAATGGGCGTATCAGGGTCCAAGGCCCAGAAACGGTTGTGAGTCCGAGGAAGGTGGGAAAGACGAGGAGAGGAAGAGTGCAACATGCGAGCATTAGAGACGTTTGCATAAGGCGGGAGCCGGCGAACCTGGCGCCTTGCCTCAGGAAAAGATAAACGCTCCCGGTGCTTCAAGGTGAGGACGGTTGCCTCAAGCTTGTAATGGACACACGCACGGGAGAAGGTAGGATGGGCCTCACCGCAGTTGAGGCAGCGAACCTGGGGAGAAGTGCACTCCGACTTAGAGTGACCTTCGCCCCCACACAAAGGACAGACACACACAGTCCCAGAGCAGCGGAGGGCACCATGCCCACACCTCCAACACTTGTTACAGAGCCGAGGAGAAGGAATGTACTCCTGGACAGAGCACCTGGCACCAGCAAGAACGACAGAGGATGGAAGGGTCCTACCATCAAAGGTAATCTTCACAACCCGAAGGGGTTGACGGCGACGACCACGAGGGGGACGAGTAAACGAGTCTACCTGGAGAACAGAATGGCCTTGGGCATCAAGGATATGCCAAATATCCTCGTGGCAGTCCTGCAGATTCCAAACACCGGTCGCAACATGGGGCGGAAGGAGAATAGTGCCAACACTGGCATTCAACTGAGCGTTCTTTGAAACCCGAACAGGGATCTCGCCAAGGCAGGATAAGGCAGCCAAGTGGGAAGCTGCATCCTGAGAAGGAGCAGCAACGACACGTGTACCGAGACAAGTAGGGTTGAAAGTAACAGAGGCATCCACGGAATCAACAAGATGTCGATGGAGGGAGAAATCGTCAGGAGGCACAGAATCAAGAGGGAGGAGATCAAAGTATTTGGCCCAAGAAGCGGGACCAAACAAGGCCTGATACGCATCAGTACGGGAAGTAATGGAGCGAGTGCGGCCGTGGCGCGGACAGCGTTGAGAACCCCCAGAGAGAGAGGGGTTAAAAGGCACAGTAGCCACAACGAGAGACTTAGCCGCACCAGGGGACGAAGTGGTCACCACTGGGGGCTTGAGGCTGGACCCAACCAGAGGAGGGAGGGGAGCTGGGGGAAAAAGTCAGGAGGGTCAAAAGAGGAGCAAGGTCGGGGCCCAATGCAGCGGGAGTTACAGAGCCCGGTCTTCCAATACAGGCCGACTCCGGGGCTTGATCGCCCACCCCACGAGCCTGAGAGCGTACAACAGAAATATTCAATGACATACAGACGAAGAGTGATAAATTCATCCACGAATGTGCCCCCACACCCACCATGGAGCCACAATTAGAGGCAGGACACACAACAGGAAGCTATCGCCGATCATTCCGGGGCCCCCTTGGGGTGCGTCGTGAGTATACGCCCCACAAACGTCACCTTAAGAACCGTCAGTCCGTCGAGATCGGGTTCAGCGACGAAAGGGGGATTAACAATAAAAGGTTCCCCTCACTCGAGACGTTGGGTACAACAGTTCTACGGGTGCAAGAGTATGCTTCCTCAAGCACCCGGGCGTCAAAATAAAAGAAGTCCAAAGGAAAAACCAAACCAAGCAAAAGGTCGGCAGGAAACAACAAGCAGATAGGAGAAGAGGGCGAAAAAACGAAAGAGAAGGAAAAGGAAAAGTCGTTCAGCACAATTAGAGAGGACAGCAGCATGAGTACAAGGCTACAAAAGGACAGAGGACTGTCCCAAGGAGCATCACTCTCCGGCAGCCGCCCACTAAGCCCCCCTCACGGCGTCAACGGGTTGAACAGGGAGGGGGGTTATTGCCCCAAAACAGCGTGAGCTATTGTGTCAGTGTATTCATGAGACCCTTCCTACTAATGATAGGTTGTTGATGTTGGGCATTAAGGACAGCAATAGGTGTGACCAATGTACTGAAATTGAGAATATGCATATATTTTATTTCTGTAAGCAGAAAGTTGTTCTTGTAAACTGGATTAGAGACACTCTTAAAGCTTTATGTGGAGCAAATAATAGAGTGGAGTTTATGAGGTTTTTAATGTTTCATATTGACATGAAATGCAAGAAAATTAAGAATACAATAATTATGTTAATATCTGATTACATTTTTTGTGTGTGGCTAGGCAGGCAGGAGGGTTACTGTGTGTGGCTAGGGAGGCAGGAGGGTTACTGTGTGTGGCTAGGCAGGCAGGAGGGTTACTGTGTGTGGCTAGGGAGGCAGGAGGGTTACTGTGTGTGGCTAGGCAGGCAGGAGGGTTACTGTGTGTGGCTAGGCAGGCAGGAGGGTTACTGTGTGTGGCTAGGCAGGCAGGAGGGTTACTGTGTGTGGCTAGGGAGGCAGGAGGGTTACTGTGTGTGGCTAGGCAGGCAGGAGGGTTACTGTGTGTGGATAGGGAGGCAGGAGGGTCACTGTGTGTGGCTAGGGATGCAGGAGGGTTACTGTGTGTGGATAGGCAGGCAGGAGGGTTACTGTGTGTGGCTAGGCAGGCAGGAGGGTTACTGTGTGTGGCCAGGGAGACAGGAGGGTTACTGTGTGTGTGGCTAGGCAGGCAGGAGGGTTACTGTGTGTGTGGCTAGGCAGGCAGGAGGGTCACTGTGTGTGGCTAGGCAGGCAGGAGGGTCACTGTGTGTGGATAGGGAGGCAGGAGGGTCACTGTGTGTGGCTAGGGAGGCAGGAGGGTTACTGTGTGTGGCCAGGGAGACAGGAGGGTTACTGTGTGTGGCTAGGGAGGCAGGAGGGTTACTGTGTGTGGCTAGGGAGGCAGGAGGGTTACTGTGTGTGGCTAGGGAGGCAGGAGGGTTACTGTGTGTGGCTAGGGAGGCAGGAGGGTTACTGTGTGTGGCTAGGCATGCCGGAGGGTTACTGTGTGTGGATAGGCAGGCAGGAGTGTTACTGTGTGTGGCTAGGCAGGCAGGAGGGTTACTGTGTGTGGCTAGGGAGGCAGGAGGGTTACTGTGTGTGGCTAGGGAGGCAGGAGGGTTACTGTGTGTGGCTAGGCATGCCGGAGGGTTACTGTGTGTGGATAGGGAGGCAGGAGGGTTACTGTGTGTGGCTAGGGAGGCAGGAGGGTTACTGTGTGTGGCTAGGGAGGCAGGAGGGTTACTGTGTGTGGATAGGCAGGCAGGAGGGTTACTGTGTGTGGCTAGGGAGGCAGGAGGGTTACTGTGTGTGGCTAGGGAGGCAGGAGGGTTACTGTGTGTGGATAGGGAGGCAGGAGGGTTACTGTGTGTGGCTAGGGAGGCAGGAGGGTTACTGTGTGTGGATAGGGAGGCAGGAGGGTTACTGTGTGTGGCTAGGGAGGCCGGAGGGTTACTGTGTGTGGCTAGGGAGGCAGGAGGGTTACTGTGTGTGGCTAGGCAGGCAGGAGGGTTACTGTGTGTGGCTAAGGAGGCAGGAGGGTTACTGTGTGTGGCTAGGCAGGCAGGAGGGTTACTGTGTGTGGCTAGGCAGGCAGGAGGGTTAATGAGTGTGGCTAGGGAGGCAGGAGGGTTACTGTGTGTGGCTAGGCATGCCGGAGGGTTACTGTGTGTGGATAGGGAGGCAGGAGGGTTACTGTGTGTGGCTAGGGAGGCAGGAGGGTTACTGTGTGTGGCTAGGGAGGCAGGAGGGTTACTGTGTGTGGCTAGGGAGGCAGGAGGGTTACTGTGTGTGGATAGGCAGGCAGGAGGGTTACTGTGTGTGGCTAGGGAGGCCGGAGGGTTACTGTGTGTGGCAAGGGAGGCCGGAGGGTTACTGTGTGTGGCTAGGCAGGCAGGAGGGTCACTGTGTGTGGCTAGGCAGGCAGGAGGGTCACTGTGTGTGGCTAGGCAGGCAGGAGGGTTACTGTGTGTGGCTAGGGAGGCCGGAGGGTTACTGTGTGTGGCTAGGGAGGCAGGAGGGTTACTGTGTGTGGCTAGGGAGGCAGGAGGGTTACTGTGTGTGGCTAGGGAGGCAGGAGGGTTACTGTGTGTGGCTAGGGAGGCCGGAGGGTTACTGTGTGTGGCTAGGCAGGCAGGAGGGTTACTGTGTGTGGCTAGGGAGGCCGGAGGGTTACTGTGTGTGGCTAGGCAGGCAGGAGGGTTACTGTGTGTGGCTAGGGAGGCAGGAGGGTTACTGTGTGTGGCTAGGCAGGCAGGAGGGTTACTGTGTGGGGCTAGGGAGGCCGGAGGGTTACTGTGTGTGGCTAGGGAGGCAGGAGGGTTACTGTGTGGGGCTAGGGAGGCAGGAGGGTTACTGTGTGTGGCTAGGGAGGCAGGAGGGTTACTGTGTGTGGCTAGGCAGGCAGGAGGGTTACTGTGTGTGGCTAGGGAGGCCGGAGGGTTACTGTGTGTGGCTAGGCAGGCAGGAGGGTTACTGTGTGTGGATAGGGAGGCAGGAGGGTTACTGTGTGTGGCTAGGGAGGCAGGAGGGTTACTGTGTGTGGCTAGGCAGGCAGGAGGGTTACTGTGTGTGGCTAGGGAGGCCGGAGGGTTACTGTGTGTGGCAAGGGAGGCCGGA
>NC_091214.1:26808730-26846230 GCF_040958095.1 Procambarus clarkii
GGCTTAATGGTGGTGCTGGGTTAGTGAGACGAGGTCCCCCCCCCTGGCTTAATGGTGGTGCTGGGTTAGTGAGATGAGGCCCCTGGCTTAATGGTGGTGCTGGGTTAGTGAGACGAGGTCCCCCCCTGGCTTAATGGTGGTGCTGGGTTAGTTAGACGAGGTCCCCCCTGGCTTAATGGTGGTGCTGGGTTAGTGAGACGAGGTCCCCCCCTGGCTTAATGGTGGTGCTGGGTTAGTGAGACGAGGTCCCCCCTGGCTTAATGGTGGTGCTGGGTTAGTGAGGCGAGGCCCCCTGGCTTAATGGTGGTGCTGGGTTAGTGAGACGAGTAAGTAACTATCAAAAGAAGGCACCAAGCCAGGAAGGCTACATAGCACCATCAAATGTGCGGGATAATCAGAGGGCGCTAAATATCACCAAGGATGCCAATACAAGAACAGAAACGCATAAGGCGAACAATATCAAAAGTAGCCGAGTCACCAAGAATTCTATCGAGGGACAAGTGACCGCGAGGGACGGTCGGAAAGCAAGACACGCTTGTCCTGAAAGTGAGGACATTCAACAAAGATATGCACGACTGTAAGAGGGACAATGCAGTTTGGACAATAAAAAGCAGGGCGGCGTTCTATTAAGTGACCGTGGGTTTAGTGTGTATGACCAAGTCGCAAGAATGCCAGAGCCGTTTCCCACCGCCGGTTACAGTGGTAGGAGGAAGGCCACAAGGACACACTACTCTTAAGAGTACACAGTTTGTTACCAGTAACAGAACACCAACAAGCCTGCCAACGGGTAAGGATGGAGGAATGGATAACGGTAAAAGTCGGAATATGGAATACCTTTACGAGAGATGGGACAAGAGCGGACAGCTTCTCTAGCGGCAGCATCCGCATGCTCATTTAAAGAGACACCAATATGGCTGGGAACCCAACAAAACTCAAACGACTTAAATTTACTGTGAACAAGAAACAGCCAATGCTGGATCTCGACAACCACTGGATGGAACGGATTAAAGGACCCGAGAGCCATGAGGGCACTACGAGAGTCAACTACCACCACAAAGGAGGATTGACAATGGGAAAGCAGAAGACGAAGAGCATAGAGAATAGCATGAAGTTCTGCTGTGAAGATGCTAGTCTCCGGAGCAAAGCGACACATATAAGTGCTATCAGGTAAAACAACAGTAGCCTACACCGTCCCGAGACTTAGACCCATCGGTGAAGACAGAAACGGAGCAGGAGTGAGAAGAAAAGTGCTCAAAGAAAAGGCGTTTTAGAACCGTAGGAGGGGTAAAAGCTTTAGTGGTGCGGGTTAAGGATGTACAAAACTGCGGAAGGGGACTCCCCACAAGGGGCAAGGAAGGAACAACACCAGGAGAAATATTAGAAATACGAGCTGAAAGAGAATCCTATAAGCGAGATAACTGGACAGAAAGAGGGAGGTGGTAAAGAGGAACAGGAACCGCAGGAGGGGCAAAAGTTAAAGCATGACAGAGGCGAGAGGAAGGATGTTGCAAGGACCGCGCAAGATAGCAAAGACAGAGCGATCACAGCGGTCCTGGAGAGATAGGAAGCCAGTGTCAACATACAAGCTGAAGACGGGAGTCAAACGAAAGGCACCAGAACTGAGGTGCAACCCAGTTTGGTGCAAAGCATCAAGATGGTGAAGAGAAGCAGATGAGTAAGCAGGGCAACCATAATCGAGCTTAGACAGGACGAAAGAGGAATGTAAAGCAAGTAGAGTATGCCTATCTGCTCCCCAAGAAGTATGGGACAATACCTGAAGGAGGGTAAGGGCCTTAGAGCATTTAACACGGAGGTAAGAGATATGGGGTGACCAAGACAAACGAGTGTCAAAAGCCAACCTCAAAACCTTAGCGGAATCCTTGTACACAATGGGGTGACCATAAAGCGACAAAGAAGGACGAAGAATGAAACGCTTCCGAGTAAAAGTCATGGCATAAGTCTTAGACATAGAGAAACTGAAGCCATGATCGGTGGCCCAAGACGACACGGCATCAATCGTAAGTTGAAGCCGGCGCTGAAGGAGTGGCAAATCATCACCCTGACAACAAAGGGTAAGATCGTCGACATAGAGAGCAGAGAAGACCCCTGAAGGAAGAGAGGAAAGAAGTCCATTGAGGGCAACCAGAAAAAAAGTAGTGCTCATAACACAACCCTGGGGCACACCTTCGTATTGCTGAAAAGAGGAAGAGAAAGTGGTACCAAGCCTC
Source organism: Procambarus clarkii (assembly GCF_040958095.1). Taxonomy (NCBI): domain Eukaryota; kingdom Metazoa; phylum Arthropoda; class Malacostraca; order Decapoda; family Cambaridae; genus Procambarus; species Procambarus clarkii. The sequence continues at coordinate 26,810,959 of NC_091214.1, forward strand.
ACCCGAAAGGAACGACGAGAGAGGAAGCTGCGGAGAAAGAGAGGGAGATGACCACGAAGGCCAAAAGAATGAAGTTGGGATAGGATATGATAATGCCAAGTGGTGTCGTAAGCCTTTTCCAGGTCAAAAAGGACGGCAACAATGGAGGTCTTCGCAGCAAGAGCAGTACGAATATAGACCTCCAAGTTCACCAGGACATCTGTTGTGCTGCGGCACTTGTGGAAACCAAATTGAGAAGGGGAGAGGTGGTGATGGTGTTGTAAGAACCACATCAGACAAACGTTAACCATACATTCAATGAGTTTGCAGACACAACTTGTGAGGGCAATAGGGCGAAAGTCCTTAGGGGATGTTCCCAGAGACCCTGGTTTGCGAACAGCGAGGACAACGGCATCGAACCAGTCCGCAGGGAGTGACAACGACTCCCAGATCAGATTACATAGACTCGGTAAATACCGAGACGTGCACGGAGGGAGATGGCGAAGCATCTCATAATGAATGCCATCGGAGCCCACCACCGTAGAACAGCAGAGGGCCAGGGCAGACCGAAGTTCAGATAGAGAGAAGGGATCGTTATAGGGAAGCTGAAGACGAGTGCAGAAATCTAAAGGACGAGACTCGAGGACAGGTTTACGTAGAAGGAAAGATTGGGGAAAATGAAAACCAGAGTTAACAGAAGAAAAGTGGAAACCCAGTTCGGTAGCGACTTGCAACGGGTCCGCCACAGGATTACCACGGAGGTGAAGGACCGATGAAACATCAAGAACGAACTTACCCGCTATCTTGCGGATACACTTCCAGATCTGCGGCAGAGGAGTTTCGGATGTAATGGTGAAGACATAAGACGCCCATCATTCACGTTTAGCCAAACGGATGGGCCACCGCACTCACCTCCCGATATAAAAGAAAAGAATCGGCCGTCAGTCGGTGGCGGTGTCTCTTCCAGGCTGCACGCTTACAGCGGACAGCCTGAACACAGTCTGTATTCCACCAGGGAACGCACTTCCATGGGCTCCGAGAGGAAGAGCAAGTAATAGAGCGGAGGGCAGCATCGAAGACGGTGTCATGAAAGGAGGAGAGTGCGAGGGAGAGGCAGAAGGGAGAGGTCAGAGAGAGCAGCACTGAGGGTAAATAGGTTCTAGTCTGCCTTAGCAAACTGCCCCCTAGGGAAGGAGAGGGAAGGGTGAAAAGAGAAAAAGGTAACAAGGATGGGGAAATGGTCACTGCCATGGAGGTCATCAAGAACCTGCCACGTGAAATCTAAGTAAAGAGAAGACGAGCAAAGAGAAAGATCAAGACAGGAGAGCGTGCGAGTCCGAGAGCCCTAATGCGTGGGCTCACCAGAATTTAGAAGAGACAGGGAAGAAGAGAGGATAAATGGCTCAAGAAGGCGACCCTGAGTGTTCGTCGGAACATCACTCCAAAGAGAATGACGACAATTTAAATCACCTAGCAGGAGCACAATCTCCGGCAAGGAGTCCAGTACGTGTTTCAGATCGGGAAGAGAAAGCGGGACACTCGGGGAGGGGGGGGGGGAGAGATAAATGGAACAAACGGTGTACCATTTCCTCACAAAGATACGAGCAACAGAACAATAGAGAGGCGAAGGAAAAAGCATGGAGACAAAGGGAACATCAGAGCAAATCAAGAGAGCACAAGAGTTAGGAGCCCCAGCAACAGCTGGAGGGGGGGGGAGAGAAAGGAATAGCCACGAAAACGACCAGGACGAGCACCAAGCATCGGCTCCTGGAGACACACACAAAGGGGCGAAAACCGCGAAATCAGAAGCTGGAGTTCAAGGAAAATGGCGTAATAACCGTTAACATTCCATTGAAGAATAGACAAAGACGACAAGAGGAAGTATAGCAACAGAGAACAACGAAGAAACAAAGGCGAAAAGGGAACACAGCACGTTAAAGTAGCGCAGGATCAGGGTCAGTGTTAGGGGGCATGGGTAAACTGAGTAACAAAGGAGGGAAGGTAGCTATAGGACTGACCAGGGGCGGACACGTAGGGTCCGGAGTAGGAAGAGGGGGGGGGGGATAACCGAGGGTCAAGGACAGCAGCAGGTGGGGCAGAAACCAAGGGATGCACCTCAGCAAGGGCACCAACCGAGAGGGGGGAAGCGGGGGCCAAAGAGACCTCCATAGCAGGAACAAGGGGCATAACCACCGAAACGGGAGGAGACAGAACGAGAGTGTCAGAAGTATGGGGCAAGGAAGAAAGCGAAGCCTTTTTACCCGCCGGGGTGGAGGAAGGAGAGGAGCCAGGCTTACACTTCTGACTCAAAGAGACCGGTGTCCCAGCAACTATGTACTGGGCAATGGATTCTAGCGTCTCAACAGGAGAAGCAGAACGAGAGCATACACTACGGCCGTTGGGAGACCAATGGACATCAGCCCGTACAGACAGGCAGTGCGTAGAGCCAATAGACGGAGGAGAAGGATGGGAAGGAGGATCAGAGGGAGACGAGGAAGGAGGATCAGAGGGAGACGAGGAAGAAGACACAGGAGACATGACAGACCGGGCAGAAAGAAGGGGAACCCCAGACAGAGGACCAGGAGGGGGGACCCTTCGGGAAAGTACTCAAAGGAACAGAGGAGGGGGCGGTGGGCGTATCAGGGTCCAAGGCCTGGAAACGGTTTTGAGTCTGAGGAAGGTGGGAAGGACGAGGAGAGGAAGAGCGCAACACGCGAGCATAAGAGACCTTAGCATAAGGTGGGAGCTGGCAAACTTGGTGCCTCACCTCAGGAAAAGACAAACACTCCCGGTGCTTCAAGTTGAGGACGGCTGCCTCAAGCTTGTAATATATACAGGCACCTGAGAAGGTAGGGTGGGCATCACCGCAGTTGACGTAGCGAGCCTGGGAAGAAGTGCACTCTGATTTAGAGTGACCTTTGCCCCCAGACAAAGGACTGAGAGAGAGAGAGAGAGAGAGAGAGAGAGAGAGCAGCGGAGGGCACCATGCCCAATCCTCCAGCACTTGTTGCAGAGCCGAGGAGAGGGAATGTACTCCTGGACAGATCACCTGGCACCAGCAAGAATGACAGAGGGTGGAAGGGTCCTACCATCAAAGGTGATCTTCACAACCCGAAGGGGTTGACGGCGACGACCACGAGGGGGACGAGTAAACGTGTCCACCTGGAGGACAGAATGGCCCTGGACCTCGAGGATATGATGAACGTCTTTGTGGCAGTCCTAGAGATTCCAAACACCGGTAGCAACATGGGGCAGGAGGAGAATAGTGCCAACACTGGCATTCAACCGAGTGTTCTTGGAGACCCGAACAGGGGTCTCGCCAAGGCAAGACAAGGCAGCCAAGTGGGAAGCTGCATCCTGAGAAGGAGCAGCAACGACACATGTACTGAGATGGGTGGAGTGGAAAGTAACAGAGGCATCTACGGAATAAACAAGGTGCCTATGGAGGGAGAAATCGTCAGGAGGTACAGAGTCAAGAGGGAGGAGATCAAAGTATTTGGCCCATGAAGCGGGACCAAACAAGGCTTGATACGCATCAGTATGGGAAGGAATCGAGCGAGTACCGCCATGTCGAGGATGGCGTTGAGAACCCTGAGAGAGAGAGGGGTTAAAAGGCACAGTAGTCACAACTAGAGACTGAACCGTGCCAGGGGACGAGTTGGTCACCACTAGGGGCTTGGGGCTCGACCCAACCACAGAGGAGGGAGGGGAGCCAAGGGGAGTAGTCAGAAAGGCCAAAGGAGGAGCGAGGTCAGGGCCCAATGCAGCGGAGGCTACAGAGCCCGGTCTTCCAACACGGTCCGACTCGGGGAGCTTGGTCACCCACCCCACGAGCCAGAGAAGGTAAAAGAAGAACAGAATTTGACATAAGTTCGAAAAGAAAAACATCCATTCACAAATGTGCCCCAACACCCACCATGGAGCCACAATTAGAGGCAGGACACCCAACAAGAAGCTATCGCCGATCATGCTGGGGCCTCCTAGGGGTGCGTCATGAGTATACGCCCCACAAACGCCACCTTAAGAACCGTCAGTCCGTCGAGATCGGGTCAGTGACGAAAGGATGATTGACAATAAAAGGTTCCCCTCGCTCTCGACGTTGGGTACTACAGTTCTACGGGTGCAAGAGTATGCCTCCCCAAGCACCCGGGCGTCAAAATAGAAGAAGTCCAAAGGAATAACCAAAACAAGCAAAGGATCGGCAGGAAACGACAAGCAGATAGGAGAAGAGGGGGGAGAAAAACGAAACGTAAGGAAAAGAAAAAGCGATCCGGCACAATTGGAGAAGCCAGCAGCAGGAGCATATGGCCACAAAAGGACAGAGGACTGTCCCGTGGAGCATCACACTCCGGCAGCCGTCCATCAAGCCCCCTCACAGCGCCAACGGGCCAGATGGGGAGGGGGAAGTTAGAGGAAGCTAAGCAAAAATAATTAGAGGTTCAACAACAAATGGAGGCAGATAGAAATAGAGTTGAAGCACAGAGAATTGCAGCTGGACATTGTAATACCAACAATATTCCAAACAGTACCAACCTTCAGTCTAGAATTAATAAATATGTCGAATTGCCAAAATTTAATGAGGAAAATCCTGAGATCTTTTTCCTCTCATTTTTCTAAAATTGCAGTCAGCATGGACAGGCCTGTAGATCAGTGAGTTGCAATAATGCAAAGTCAATTAAGAGGCAAAAGTCAAGAGGTATTTGCATCATTTACTGATGCAAATAACTTTGACTATAATTTGGTTAAGAAGACATCTAGCATGTAAAATGCTTATCAATTAAATCCAGAGGCACATAGACAGAAACTCCTTAAAGAGGGCACATGATCAAACTATTGCCGATTTTACTAGGTCAAAAGTAAACTATTGTGAGAGATGGCTTAAATCACTTTCAATTACAGAGTTTGAGACTCTGAAAAACCTTCTAATTACTGACGAAGTATTATCTTGTCTCCCGGATATATTATCCACCTTTATGGCTGAACAAAAGATCATTACGGATGTATATGAGCTCTCAAAGCTCGCTGACTTACAAGAGTTACTTACAAGGGCACTATTTAAAGCCCAGTCTAATAATTTTCATAGTAAAGTAAATCTCAATGCTCATAAAAATGTTTACCAGATCAAACCCAGTTATAATTCCCCAGCTACTCCCATGAACCACCACCTACCTAAAACTAAACTTGAGAAATCTATGTTGTGGGGGGCAACATCCCAGTAATGTGACTCATAAACCTGCAGTGAGTCCAACTGGGTTGACCACTGGCAAATGTTGCACTCATTGTAAGAGGAGAGGTCATGTAAGTCAAACTAAGGTCTACTAAGGTCATGTAGTAAATTCACGTTTAAAATTAATAATTTAAAACATGAATTTAATTATGACTTACTGAATAAAGACCTACAGGTCTAATCATGAGCAGAGGGATGCAAGTTAATAATTCCCACCGTGTTCGTCACTCCCCATTGGATGACTGAATTTAAACCCCATATGTCCACAGGTACATTGTTGTGTAAGAATGGAAACTGTAAGACTGTACAATTACTCTCTGGCACTGGAGCTTCCCAGTTTCTTATATCCCACAGCGTTGTATCTGATGTTAGTACAAGGGATACTGGTGAGGTTCTTGTACTACGAGGTATTCTAGGTAGTGTACAACAAGTGCCTTTGATACAAGTTAGTCTTGAGTCAAGTTTTACTTCTGGGTGGTGCACTGTAGGAGTAAGCAAACAGTGGCCCATTCTGGGAGTAGACATTATTTTAGGTAATGATTTTGGGAACCGTAAGGTTGAAGGGACCGAGTGTCCAATAATGTTGCTTTACCCTAACAGTGTACTGGCTCAGCAGGATGCAGAGGATGGAATTACATACCCTGCATGTGAACAAATCCACAAGGGCCGTGACGAGGATTCGAACCTGCGGTCCGAGAGCATCCCAGACGCTGCCTTAATCGACTGAGCTACGATATGGCCAAATGAGTTGAAACCAAAGTTCTACTGAACTTACTAGATAATCCAGCCTCTCCGAGGTTTAGTAAGTTCAGTAGAACTTCGGTTTCAACTCTTTTGACCAGGTCATAGCTCAGTCGATTAAGGCAGCGTCTGGAATGCTCTCGGACGCAAGTTCGAATCCTCGTCACAGCTCTTGTGGATTTGTTCATTTGATGCATCACGCAATTGTGATTCCTGTGTGTAATACCCTGCTTGTGTTGTGACCAGGTCAATGGGGAAAAAGGGTGTTATCAGTCCTGCTACAAACAAGGTGGATGTTCCCAAAACCAGGACCCCTTCAGACAGGGAGTGGGAGGTGGATCTTGTGGCTTCATTCATGACTCAGTTGGATGACGTGAGCGAGTCATTTGTGGAGGCCCCGCCTAGCCCTAGCCTAGAGGATGGTGAAGGCGAAGAGACCAACTTAAACGTGACTTGCCTCGCTCGCTCCAGCCTCTGAACCAGGTATCGAGAGTGAGACTGTAGTGGCCATGACTCCGCTCTATTCTAACCAAAGAGGGTTGGGAAAGGATGTCAGGTTACCAGATACTTGTCCGTTCGCTCCTGATATCGAGTCATTGACCTTGAGTAAGTTGCAAAATACTGATCCCAGTTTACCTGAGAGTAGTGCTGAGGCCGCTGCTAATGTAGATACATTGGAGGATGGGACGGGTTTCTATTTCAAGGATCGCCTTCTGATGAGGCGATGGAGACCCATGGGAGCTCCCTTATCAGTTGACTGTGAGACAAGGACCCAGCTGATTGTTCCCAGTGATTATCGGGAGCATGTCTTGCAGGTTATCTTGAGGTTATCTTGAGATGATTTCGGGGCTTTTTAGTGTCCCCGCGGCCCGGTCCTCGACCAGGCCTCCACCCCCAGGAAGCAGCCCGTGACAGCTGACTAACACCTAGGTGCCTATTTTACTGCTAGGTAACAGGGGCATAGGGTGAAAGAAACTCTGCCCATTGTTTCTCGCCGGCGCCTGGGATCGAACCCAGGACCACAGGATCACAAGTCCCGCGTGCTGTCCGCTCGGCCGACAGGCTCCCTAGGTTGCACATAATGACCTTATGGGAGGTCTCCAAGGTATCACTAGTATGTATCAAAATCTGCAAGTATTTCTACTGGCCCAAATTAAAGAAAGATGTGGTCAGATACTGTCACAATTGTTTAGCCTGTCAAACGTGGGTAAGCCCAACCAAACTGTGCCAAGAGCACCATTACAATCCATTATAGTACCAGAGGAGCCTTTTTCACAAGTGGTTATGGATTGTGTGGTCCCTTTGTCAAAAGTAATTATCAATAGAAGGCACCAAACCGGGAAGGCTGTGTAGCACCATCAAATGTACAGGATAATCAGAGGGCGCTAAATGTCACCGAGGATGACAATACTAGAACAGAAACGCATAAGGCGAACGATATCAAAAGTATCTGAGTCACCAAGAATACTATTGAGGGACAATACTATCGAGGGAACTGCACCTCAGTTCGCTGGAAGACAGAAGAGCTCGGGGAGACATGATCACCACATACAAAATTCTCAGGGGAATTGACAAGGTAGACAAGGATGAACTATTCAACACTGGTGATATGCGAACAAGGGGACACAGGTGGAAACTGAGTACCCACATGAGCCACAGGGACGTTAGAAAGAACTTTTTCAGAGTCAAAGTAGTTAACAGGTGGAATGCATTAGGTAGTGATGTGGTGGAGGCTGACTCCATACACAGTTTCAAATGTAGATATGATTGAGCCCAATAGGCAGAGGAATCAGTTCACCAGTTGATTGACAGTTGAGAGGCGGGACCAAAGAACCAGAGCTCAACCCCTGCAAGCACAACTAGGCAAGTACTCACTGCGAGCGCGCACACCCGGCCATTTGTTGCCCTTAGGTGTTAATAAATCCTTGGTGAGACCTCACAACCCGTTCTCGCACTTGCTCTAGTCAATATTGGCTTATTAATAAGTGCATATGTGACATACTAATTTATTGTGAATATTTTAGTTTACCTTGAAAAGCTGAATGGAAAACACCGACCTAACCTAACCTTCTTAGTATGTTAAGATAAGCATCTTATTGCTTCTTAATTACAATTAGTACTTAACCTATACCTATATTGATATTACAGTTTTGTAAACAAATAAAACAAAATCAAAATATTTAAATAAATTGTAAAGTAACTCAGGATATTGTCAAATATTGTATAAAATCTCTATTGTTTAATAAAACTGAAAAATAAATTTCTAATATTAAAACTAGCAAATTTATAAGAAGAGTTTGTACCTTAAAACTAAATACATCGTGGCATATACCACATATGTGCTTATTAATCAGCCAAATAGTGACTATAAGCAATAAGTCATATATGTACTGTCTTGTGCGAGAGCGGGTTGCACCTCCAGCAGTATTGATACTTCCCTCCTACCTCACTCTCCCTGTTCTCCTCTCACCCCCCAGCCTCTCCACCCCCCTTTCCTCTTACACCTGCTCATCTCCCACACTCATCTCCCAGAGTGCAGCATCCTTCACTCTCGCCTCCTCTTCCTCCGCCTAGTTCCATAACGCTCCACACACACACACACACACACACCAGGAACACACACACACACCAGGAACACACACACACACCAGGAACACACACACACACACCAAAAACACACACACACACCAGGAACACACACACACCAGGAACACACACACACACACCAGGAACACACACACACACCAGGAACACACACACACACACCAGGAACACACACACACACACCAGGAACACACACACACACACCAGGAACACACACACACCAAAAACACACACACACACCAGGAACACACACACACACCAAAAACACACACACACACACACACACACACACACACACACACACACACACACCAGGAACACACGCACACACCAGGAACACACACACACACCAGGAACACACACACACACACCAAAAAAACACACACACACACCAGGAACACACACACACACACACACACACACACACACACACACACACACACACACCAGGAACACACACACACACCAAGAACACACACACACATACCAGGAACACACACACACACCAGAAACACACACACACACAAGGGGAACACGCACAAGAGGACAAAGGTGGAAACTGAGTGCCCAAATGAGCCACAGAGATATTAGAAAGAACTTTTTAGTATCAGAGTGGTTGACAAATGGAATGCATTAGGGGGTGATGTGGTGGAGGCTGACTCCATACGGAGTTTCAAATGTAGATATGACAGAGCCCGATAAGCTCTGAATCTGAACACCTGTTGATTGACGGTTGAGAGGCGGGACCAAAGAGCCAGAGCTCACCCCCGCAAACACAACTAGGTGAGTACACACACACCAGAAAAACACACACACACATACACACACACACCAGGGGCCTCGTAGCCTGGTGGATAGGGGCCTCGTAGCCTGGTGGATAGCGCGCAGGACTCGTAATTCTGTGGCGCGGGTTCGATTCCCGCACGAGGCAGAAACAAATGGGCAAAGTTTCTTTCACCCTAAGTGCCCCTGTTACCTAGCAGTAAATAGGTACCTGGGTGTTAGTCAGCTGTCACGGGCTGCTTCCTGGGGTGTGTGTGTGTGTGTGTGTGGTGTGGGAAAAAAAAAAAAAGTAGTTAGTAAACAGTTGATTGACAGTTGAGAGGCGGGCCGAAAGAGCAAAGCTCAACCCCCGCAAAAACACAACTAGTAAACACAACTAGTAAACACACACACCAGAAACACACACACACACCAAAAACACACACACACACACACACCAAACACACACACACACACACCAAAAACACACACACACACACACACACACACCAAAAACACACACACACACACCAGAAACACACACACACACACACACACCAAAAAAACACACACACACACACACACACCAAAAACACACACACACACACACCAAAAACACACACACACACACACACACACACACCAAAAAAACACACACACACACACCAAAAACACACACACACACACACCAGAAACACACACACACCAGAAACACACACACACCAGAAACACACACACACACACACACACCAGAAACACACACACACACATCAGAAACACACACACACACACCAGAAACACACACACACACACCAGAAACACACACACACACACACACACCAGAAACACACACACACCAGAAACACACACACACACACACACACCAGAAACACACACACACATCAGAAACACACACACACACACACCAGAAACACACACACACACACCGGAAACACACACACACACACCAGAAACACACACACACACACACACCAAAAACACACACACACACACACACCAAAAACACACACACACACACACACCAAAAACACACACACACACACACACCAAAAACACACACACACACACCAGAAACACACACACACACAAGAAACACACACACACACACAAGAAACACACACACACACACACCAGAAACACACACACACACACCAGAAACACACACACACACACACCAGAAACACACACACACCAGAAACACACACACACCAGAAACACACACACACACACCAGAAACACACACACACCAGAAACACACACACACACACACACACCAGAAACACACACACACACACCAGAAACACACATACACACCAGAAACACACACACACACACACACACACCAGAAACACACACACACACACACCAGAAACACACACACACACACCAGAAACACACATACACACCAGAAACACACACACACACACACCAGAAACACACACACACACACCAGAAACACACACACACACACACACCAGAAACACACACACACACACACACCAGAAACACACACACACCAGAAACACACACACACACCAGAAACACACACACACACACCAGAAACACACACACACACACACCAGAAACACACACACACACACACCAGAAACACACACACACACACACCAGAAACACACACACACACACACCAGAAACACACACACACACACACCAGAAACACACATACACCAGAAACATACACACACACACACACACACCAGAAACACACACACACACACACACCAGAAACACACACACACACACACACCAGAAACACAAACACACACACACACCAGAAACACACATACACCAGAAACACACACACACCAGAAACACACACACACACACACACACCAGAAACACACATACACCAGAAACACACACACACCAGAAACACACACACACACACCAGAAACACACACACACACACACACCAGAAACACACACACACACACACACCAGAAACACACACACACACACACACCAGAAACACACACACACACACACACCAGAAACACACACACACACACCAGAAACACACACACACACACACACCAGAAACACACACACACACACACACCAGAAACACACACACACACACCAGAAACACACACACACACACACACCAGAAACACACACACACACACACCAGAAACACACACACACACACCAGAAACACACACACACACACACACCAGAAACACACACACACACACACACCAGAAACACACACACACACACACACCAGAAACACACACACACACACCCACCAGAAACACACACAACGTCGGTAGAGGGGCGGAGGGCAAGAAAGTCATAACCCACAGAGAAACAAGTGTTAGTCAGTCACACACAAGTACACACAAACACTCGGTCCGGTGACACAAACACTCGGTCCGGTGACACAAACACTCGGTCCGGTGACACAAACACTCGGTCCGGTGACACAAACACTCGGTCCGGTGACACAAACACTCGGTCCGGTGACACAAACACTCGGTCCGGTGACACAAACACTCAGTCCGGTGACACAAACACTCGGTCCGGTGACACAAACACTCGGTCCGGTGACACAAACACTCGGTCCGGTGACACAAACACTCGGTCCGGTGACACAAACACTCGGTCCGGTGACACAAACACTCGATCCGGTGACACAAACACTCGGTCCGGTGACACAAACACTCGGTCCGGTGACACAAACACTCGGTCCGGTGACACATACACTCGGTCCGGTGACACATACACTCGGTCCGGTGACACAAACACTCGGTCCGGTGACACAAACACTCGGTCCGGTGACACATACACTCGGTCCGGTGACACATAACACTCGGTCAGGTGACACAAACTCTCCTAACACTGGACTGGAGTTTTGAAGAGATGGAATCTCTGGGCAGCGAAGGATTCAGAGACTCCATAACAGGAACTATAACAATGGGTGGACCTAAGATAATGGTGGCAGTCATTACAACCCTCCCCTAAATGACAGAAGACCTAGACAGGAGTTTGATAGGAACAACATGGCAACCATTAATATAATAGAGAGAGCAGCTTCAGTTGCCTGCAGGAATGGCTCAAGACTCTTAATCATGGGTGATTTCAACCATGGAAAGATAGACTGGGAGAATGGGGACCCACATGGTGGTGCAGATACGTGGAGAGCTAAACTCTTGGAAGTGGCAACAAGAAACTTTGAGCCAGCATGTCAAGGAACCCACAAGAGTGAGAGGCAATGATGAACCAGCTAGACTCGACCTGATATTCACCTTGAATGAGTCAGAAATAAGGGAAGTCAAAGTTGAAGCGCCCATAGGAACGAGTGACCACAGTGTACTGACCTTTGAGTATCTGGTGGAGGTAGGGATAACCTATCCAAGGATGGGATCAGAGCGAAAAAGGGCTAAATTACCGAAGAGGAAAATATGACGAGATGAAGGAACTTCCTAATGAGAATACCATGGGAAACAGAATTCAGAAAAAAAAGACTGTACAGGATATGATGGACTATGTCACCCAGAAGTGCCAGGAAGCTGCAGACAGGTTTATACCGGTCCAAAAGGAGAAAAATGAAAAGCAACAGAAGACTCCATGGTTCAACCAGGAATGCTAGGGAGCGAAGCAATTGAGTAAAAGAACATGGAGAAACTACAGGAATAACAGAACACCAGAGAGCAGGGAGAGATACCAGAGGGCCAGAAATGAGTACCTCAGAGTGAGAAGAGAAGCAGAGAGACAGTATGAAAATGACTTTGTGAGTAAAGCTAAGACCCAACCAAAGCTGCTTCACAGCCACATCAGGAGGAAAACAGCAGTGAAGGAACAAGTGATGAAACTGAGAAAAAGTGAGAACAGAAACACAGAAAATGACAAAGTGGTGTGTGAAGAACTCAAGAGATTCCAGGAGGTCTTCACAATAGAACAAGGAGAAGTCCCTGCATTAAATGAGGAGGCAAACCAAGCAACCTTGGAGGAATTTGACCTCACCAGTGATGAGGTCAAAAGGAATCTGTTGGAGCTGAATGTGACAAAGGCTGTTGGACCTGACAGAATCTCACCATGGATACTAAAAGAAGGTGCAGAAGCACTAAGCGTGCCACACTCTATGGTGTATAACAGGTCACTGGAAACAGGAGACCTACCGGAAAGCTGGAAGACAGCTAATGTGGTCCCAATATACAAGAAGGGTGACAGGCAAGAGGCACTGAACAACAGGCCAGTTTTCCTAACTTGTATACCATGCAAGGTGATGGAGAAGATCGTGAGGAAAAGGCTCGTAGAGCATCTGGAGGGAAATAACTTTGTAACGCACCACCAACACGGGTTCAGAGATGGTAAATCGTGCCTCGCAGGTTTAATAGAATTCTGTGACCATGCAACAAATATTAGGCAAGAAAGAGAAGGGTGGGCCGACTGCATTTTCTTGGGGTGTCAGAAAGCCTTTGACACAGTACCCCATAAAAGGTTGTTACAAAAGACAGAGAAACATGCAAGAGTAAAAGGTAAGGTGCTCCAGTGGATAAGGGAGTATCTAAGCAAAAGGAAAGAGCGAATAACTTTGTGAGGGGGGAGACATCAGAGTGGCGAGATGTCACCAGCGGAGTCCTACAGGGCTCTGTACTTGGACCCATCCTGTTTCTGATATAGGTAAACGATCTTCCGGAGGGTATAGACTCGTTCCTCTCAATGTTTGCTGATGATGCAAAATTTATAAGAAGAATCAAAACAGATGCAGATCGACAGAGACTACAGGACGACCTGAAACTGGTGGCATGTTCTAGAAAATGGCTACTAAAGTTCAACTCAGGAAAGTGCAAAGTAATGAAATTAGGCGAAGGGAGCAGAAGGCTGAACACAAGGTACCATCTGGGAGGTGATATCCTGCAAGAGTCAAATAGAGAGAAAAATCTGGGGGTTGACACCAAACCTGTCCCCAGAGGCCCACATCAAAAGGATATCATCAGCGGCATATGCTAGACTGGCCAACATAAGAACTGCATTTAGAAACTTGCGTAAGGAATCGTTCATGACCTTGCATACCACTTATGTCAGACCAATCCTGGAGTATGCAGCTCCACCCTGGAGTCCATACCTAGTTCAAAACAAGAAGTTCGAGAAGATTCAGAGGTATGCCACCAGGCTCGTCCCGGAACTATGGCATAACCATAACAATAAATTACACAATGAATAGCGCTCTATAAATCATTTAGTATCCTGTGTGGACACAATGACTTCCCTGGGAACGACGGTGTCATCTTGTGGTGTCTAACTTGCTCTTCCTCGTGTACTCAGGAGGGCAACACTTCACCTTCTAACGCTGCCGGCTCAAAATGCCTCGTACAAAGCGCATCGACTTTTCTCCAGATGCGTTTTTGTCGATAAGTAGAAAGAGGGCTTGTATTTGTTTTAGTGCTGATAATATAGTTCGTCCCAGGGAATTTTTTTTTATGATGTTTACAGTCCAGAGACTGATATTTTCAGAAGAATTCACATTATTATTTATTGGTGAATTTAATGGCGACATGGCAATGATAACCCCGTTTTCCTCCGAGGAAAATTCCACAGCAATCTCGTTTTCTTTGAATGAATAAAACATGCATCTACTTTGGGTTAATTTGTTAGTACAAAATAAGGAGCAATACTATCTGCATATTGTATTAAAGGTCGGTTTTTCCGACAGACTCCATACACAGTTTCAAGTGTAGATTTGATAGAGCCCAATAGGCTCAGGAACCTGTACATCAGTTGATTGACAGTTGAGAGGCGGGACCAAAGAGCCAGAGCTCAACCCCCGCAAGCACAACTAGGTGAGTACAACTGGTGAGTACACACGTTATTCCTGAGACATGTGGCTGAGAGCCTGTGTAAACACCAGACATGTGGCTGAGAGTCTGTGTAAACACCAGACATGTGGCTGAGAGTCTGTGTAAACACCAGACATGTGGCTGAGAGCCTGTGTAAACACCAGACATGAGGCTGAGAGTCTGTGTAAACACCAGACATGTGGCTGAGAGTCTGTGCAAACACCTACAATTATATTTATTAATAAATCTGTACGCAAGAGCCGGAGTATACAACATGTTTACATGATAATGTCGGCTGTAGACCGGGCCGCATGAACGTCCGGGCCCCGAGACGTGAAGCAGTATAGCGACGTGGGGTCAGATTCACGAAGCACTTACGCAAGTACTTACGAACGTGTACATCTTTCCTCAATCCTTAACGGCTTTGTTTACATTTATTAAACTGTTTACAAGCATGAAATCTTCATAATCAACTGTTGTTATTGTTATAAACAGCCTCCTGGTGCTTCGGAGCTCATTAACTGTTCAATAATTGTAAACAAAGCCGCCAAAGATTGAGAAAAGACATACAGGTTCGTAAGTGCTTGCGTAACTGCTTCATGAATCTGGCCCACATCTGCACCTCGCCCACAACAATGTGGCTGGAGCAGAAATATCGACTAGCAAGAGTAGCGCGCGGCCTCCGTCACTCCCTAGTCAATGGCGCATATTTCACTCTCTGAGTATATTACCTCGATATATCACACGCCAGACTCCGGCGTAACAATATCCGAAAATAAGAAACAGTCTCCTATGTCACGGGCGAACGGCGGGAGAGACAATCAGCGCCATCTGTTGGTTGAGATGTGAAGTGTCTGGGCGCGCAGCCGGGCCGCCGCCGCCGCCAGCCCGGCCACTCCGCCAGGGACAGAATTTATCACTCGGACTTTCCTTGTGTGCCAACGACAAGTTAAAGGCTTCATTTTCCCCTCTGGCGACGGCTTGGGTTCAGGCTTCAGACTGACCAGGGCGGGGGGGGGGCGCAGACTTTCACTCAGGGGACGTGTTTACCCTTCAAGCTGATTACATCACTAATACAGCTGCCACATACAACGCCAACACAGCTGCAGGCTACAACGCCAACACAGCTGCAGGCTACAGCAACAACACAGCTGCAGGCTACAGCAACAACACAGCTGCAGGCTACAACACCAACACAGCTGCAGGCTTCAACACCAACACAGCTGCAGGCTACAACACCAACACAGCTGCAGGCTACAACACCAACACAGTTGCAGGCTACAACACCAACACAGCTACAGGCTACAACACCAACACAGCTGCAGGCTACAACACCAACACAGCTGCAGGCTACAGCAACAACACAGCTGCAGGCTACAACACCAACACAGCTGCCGGCTACAACACCAACACAGCTGCCGGCTACAACACCAACACAGCTGCCGGCTACAACACCAACACAGCTGCAGGCTACAACACCAACACAGCTGCCGGCTACAACACCAACACAGCTGCAGGCTACAGCAACAACACAGCTGCAGGCTACAGCAACAACACAGCTGCAGGCTACAGCAACAACACAGCTGCCGGCTACAACACCAACACAGCTGCAGGCTACAGCAACAACACAGCTGCCGGCTACAACACCAACACAGCTGCAGGCTACAGCAACAACACAGCTGCAGGCTACAGCAACAACACAGCTGCAGGCTACAGCAACAACACAGCTGCAGGCTACAGCAACAACACAGCTGCAGGCTACAGCAACAACACAGCTGCAGGCTACAGCAACAACACAGCTGCCAGCTACAACGCCAACACAGCTGCAGCCTACAACACCTGTCGGAAAATCCGACACCATTTAATAATATACAGACAGATAATAAGTGTTGCTGTATTACCAACAAGTTACCCATAGAAAACGTAACTTGTAGTGGAATTACCGTCTAAAGAAAACGGGATATCATCACCACATACTATTATAATTCACCACCTATTATGGTGGGAATTATTCTTAAATACATTAGTCTTTGGACTTTACCATCATAAAAACATCTTATATAAATTAACTTAATTATCAATATTAAAGTAGAGTAAATGTGACCCTTCTATCACTTTCTGAAATCTGGACAAAGTAGGCCAGGCGTCAGTGGGGAAGGAGGGCAGCTGTTGTTATGAGACCAGAGGCTCACACGGGAGCAAATTCGGCTCCTGTTAAATTTACTTGGACGTAGTGTTATGGAACCCAAAGGTGTACCATTGTCAACACGCTGTCTACAAATACAAGTTAAGTGTCTATCCGAAACCCGTTTATCATTCATTTATGGCCATTAATGTCAGGATATAGGGTTAGCCGGTTAGAACGCGAAATCGCCTCATACTAAAGGTAATTAAGCCAGGTCTTTAATGTTCCATGTACTGTATAGTGTTTTCTCTGATATAGCTTGTCATATATAGGATTCTGGCTTCACAGCTAGCGCACTTTTGACAGGTCAAGACGAGGATGCAAGATTATGTGCACCAGTTACTGGGTGATAGAAGCTACCTCAAAGAGGATAATTTGGTGTCTACACTCTAGTTATACCTGGTGGACTAACCTGCTGTACTATAAGATAAGGAACCTCTTTAATGTATGTAGTTATTTCTGTAGTTTGATTGGCTGCATATATATTAATTTAATAACCCCCCCTAATGTGTAGAGGATCGATTTGTGAGATTAAGAGATTATTGCAGAAATACAGTCCACTTATCATTATACAAATTGCTATCGAAGTATACAAATTAACGTAAATATAAATTCATATAAATTAAATAAATATAAATCTCACAGGTCGGTTCCCACATTATTTGGTCCTTCGAACCGGATTATTCGGTCCTTTGAACCCACATTTGGTCATCTTAGTACCGGATGAACCAGTTAACCAGTGAATTCATTAAATATACTAGTGCAGTGTTATTTAAACAAAGCCAGCCAGTCATAGACGGCAGCGTAGCCTCGAGGGAGCTCAGGAGCCTCCCTCAGCCGAGTTCAGATCAGCCTTAGTCAGCGGTTTCATGCACACCCACAGATTTGGTGGCGTGTTATTTCGTGAAATGACAGCGCTAATATAGAATCCAGCCAAATTAGTGACTGTGTCTTCGCGAGATTGTTCACGGATTTCGTGGTGTTACATTTCGCGAGAGATTATCTACGAATTTTGTGGACTTTATTTCGCGAGGTCACTAATAATATTTAATACTTCTAGATAATATTAGAAGTTTCATAGAGGCTAATTAAGAGGCTATTATTAATAATTGTATATATTATTTCTCCAAATAGAGAATTATTTAATATATTGCACTAGTGTTCTCAATATAATATTTACTAATTGCCAACCCACAACAGGGTAGGATATGACTAGTTGAACTATTATTGTTCATCCTAGTCCCATTATTACCATAGTCAGTTGTACTATATTGATTAACCTAACACCATTAATGAATGGTCCAGACCCTATTTTGGGTGTAATTTTTATCAACTCGAGTTGAGTTGTATATATAATAATTTACTTATGATCATTACACCTTTGAGTGATTAATTAGTGTCTCTTCCATCCTAGGGTGATATAGAAGAGCTAACCTAAAGGTACTTCCAATGACACTGGTTTATCACTCAAATCATTAGTGTGTATGATTGTATATATATAATGTGTATTAATTTTAAGTGCTAACCTCTAGTAGAGGTAGGATTATTGCCTAGTGAGTGCAGAATTTAACCCTAGGCTACTATCAGTGCTTGTTCAGTATTATGAGCAGCCCAAGTACAAGCCCCACAAGGCTTCACCAACGAGCCAGTATGGATAATGCAGGGAGAATGAAAAGAACCCTTGCAGGTCTTAAAGGCCACTTAACAAGACAGATCAAGAAATGTGAAGATTTGTCACAACAATCTCAAGTTGATTATGCTGACCTGGAAAGCTATTATCAAGCAGCTGCAGGTAAATTTGAGCAAATCAAATGCCAAATAGCTGTCCTTGTGGGGACAGACTACTACCATCAATTCATCGGTAGCCCTACTAAATATCAGGGCATAACCATGTTAAAGTCTGCAGGAGGTAAATTACTCTCAGGCCCAGTATCAAGCCTGAGGAGACCTATGCCTGCAGATAAACAATACCAGTAGAGATCTAAATTTGTCAGCTGATTATATTTCTCCAGTAGCATTATACTAAGGAGATTACAGCTGACTATAGTAACAGAGGTTGATGTTAGTATCATCATTTAAAGCTGAAGATGAGTTCATGAGGCCTCAGTGGCAAATCAGTGAACAGTAGCCTAAAACAGCTACAAGTCACTGCGACCAATGTCACTGAACCCACTGCAGTCTCAGAACCATACTTTACTTTAATGATGAGCTATTCAATCTTCTGAATCAATTAACTAAATTAAACCCTAATAAATTTGATGACTGATTTGATACATTTATTATGTAATCAAGATGTATTCCATGGGCCTCAGTGTTTATATATCAGTGACCAGTTACCTGAAGAAACTTCAAGTTATATCTAATGTCACTGATCTCACTGCAGTCCCTGAATCATACTTGACTGTAGTACTTGATCACATTCAGTCTTCTGGGTTAAATAATATGTAATAAGGCTTGAATATTAGCCTTTCAAGAGTTGACAGGGAAATGAAATCGCATTAGACTTCTAACCCCTGCAACTCTAGTACGGGACATCCGTCCTGTACGAACAGACACACAAATGTGTGATTACTAACTACTAACATCAAATTAATCTAATAATTCGAAGGAGGAG
Source organism: Procambarus clarkii (assembly GCF_040958095.1). Classification (NCBI taxonomy): domain Eukaryota; kingdom Metazoa; phylum Arthropoda; class Malacostraca; order Decapoda; family Cambaridae; genus Procambarus; species Procambarus clarkii. The sequence goes on from NC_091214.1 coordinate 26,830,896, forward strand.
TATCGGTGTTCGTCTGTTCTAATTAGGACTTCGACCCGTGAGCAGCCCCTGGGGAATTATGTCGGAAAATCCGACACCATTTAATAATATACAGACAGATAATAAGTGCTGCTGTATTACCAACAAGTTACCCATAGAAAACGTAACTTGTAGTGGAATTACCGTCTAAAGAAAACGGGATATCATCACCACATACTATTATAATTCACCACCTATTATGGTGGGAATTATTCTTAAATACATTAGTCTTTGGACTTTACCATCATAAAAACATCTTATATAAATTAACTTAATTATCAATATTAAAGTAGAGTAAATGTGACCCTTCTATCACTTTCTGAAATCTGGACAAAGTAGGCCAGGCGTCAGTGGGGAAGGAGGGCAGCTGTTGTTATGAGACCAGAGGCTCACACGGGAGCAAATTCGGCTCCTGTTAAATTTACTTGGACGTAGTGTTATGGAACCCAAAGGTGTACCATTGTCAACACGCTGTCTACAAATACAAGTTAAGTGTCTATCCGAAACCCGTTTATCATTCATTTATGGCCATTAATGTCAGGATATAGGGTTAGCCGGTTAGAACGCGAAATCGCCTCATACTAAAGGTAATTAAGCCAGGTCTTTAATGTTCCATGTACTGTATAGTGTTTTCTCTGATATAGCTTGTCATATATAGGATTCTGGCTTCACAGCTAGCGCACTTTTGACAGGTCAAGACGAGGATGCAAGATTATGTGCACCAGTTACTGGGTGATAGAAGCTACCTCAAAGAGGATAATTTGGTGTCTACACTCTAGTTATACCTGGTGGACTAACCTGCTGTACTATAAGATAAGGAACCTCTTTAATGTATGTAGTTATTTCTGTAGTTTGATTGGCTGCATATATATTAATTTAATAACCCCCCCTAATGTGTAGAGGATCGATTTGTGAGATTAAGAGATTATTGCAGAAATACAGTCCACTTATCATTATACAAATTGCTATCGAAGTATACAAATTAACGTAAATATAAATTCATATAAATTAAATAAATATAAATCTCACAGGTCGGTTCCCACAACACCAACACAGCTGCCGGCTACAACACCAACACAGCTGCAGGCTACAACACGAACACAGCAGCAGCCTACAACACCAACACAGCTGCAGGCTATAACACCAACACAGCTGCAGGCTACAACACCAACACAGCTGCAGGCTATAACACCAACACAGCTGCAGGCTATAACACCAACACAGCTGCAGCCTACAACACCAACACAGCTGCAGGCTACAACACCAACACAGCTGCATGCTACAACACCAACACAGCTGCAGGCTATAACACCAACACAGCTGCAGGCTACAACACCAACACAGCTGCAGGCTACAACACCAACACAGCTGCAGGCTATAACACCAACACAGCTGCAGGCTACAACACCAACACAGCTGCAGGCTATAACACCAACACAGCTGCAGGCTACAACACCAACACAGCTGCAGGCTACAACACCAACACAGCTGCAGGCTATAACACCAACACAGCTGCAGGCTATAACACCAACACAGCTGCAGGCTACAACACCAACACAGCTGCAGGCTACAACACCAACACAGCTGCAGGCTACAACACCAACACAGCTGCATGCTACAACACCAACACAGCTGCAGGCTACAACACCAACACAGCTGCAGGCTACAACACAGCTGCCGGCTACAACACCAACACAGCTGCCGGCTACAACATTAACACAGCTGCAGGCTACAACACCAACACAGCTGCCGGCTACAACATTAACACAGCTGCCGGCTACAACACCAACACAGCTGCCGGCTACAACACCAACACAGCTGCAGCCTACAACACCAACACAGCTGCAGGCTACAACACCAACACAGCTGCAGGCTACAACACAGCTGCAGGCTACAACACCAACACAGCTGCAGCCTACAACACCAACACAGCTGCAGGCTACAACACAGCTGCAGGCTACAACATTAACACAGCTGCAGGCTACAACACAGCTGCCGGCTACAACACCAACACAGCTGCAGGCTACAACACCAACACAGCTGCAGGCTACAACACCAACACAGCTGCAGGCTACAACACAGCTGCAGGCTACAACACCAACACAGCTGCAGCCTACAACACCAACACAGCTGCAGGCTACAACACCAACACAGCTGCAGGCTACAACACCAACACAGCTGCAGCCTACAACACCAACACAGCTGCAGGCTACAACACCAACACAGCTGCAGCCTACAACACCAACACAGCTGCAGGCTACAACACCAACACAGCTGCAGCCTACAACACCAACACAGCTGCAGGCTACAACACCAACACAGCTGCAGGCTACAACACCAACACAGCTGCAGCCTACAACACCAACACAGCTGCAGGCTACAACACCAACACAGCTGCAGCCTACAACACCAACACAGCTGCAGGCTACAACACCAACACAGCTGCAGCCTACAAAACCAACACAGCTGCAGGCTACAACACCAACACAGCTGCCGACTACAACACCAACACAGCTGCCGGCTACAACACCAACACAGCTGCCGGCTACAACACCAACACAGCTGCAGGCTACAACACCAACACAGCTGCCGGCTACAACATTAACACAGCTGCAGGCTACAACACCAACACAGCTGCCGGCTACAACACCAACACAGCTGCAGCCTACAACACCAACACAGCTGCAGGCTACAACACCAACACAGCTGCAGGCTACAACACCAACACAGCTGCAGGCTATAACACCAACACAGCTGCAGGCTATAACACCAACACAGCTGCAGGCTACAACACCAACACAGCTGCATGCTACAACACCAACACAGCTGCAGGCTATAACACCAACACAGCTGCAGGCTATAACACCAACACAGCTGCAGGCTACAACACCAACACAGCTGCAGGCTACAACACCAACACAGCTGCCGGCTACAACACCAACACAGCTGCCGGCTACAACACCAACACAGCTGCAGGCTACAACACCAACACAGCTGCAGGCTATAACACCAACACAGCTGCAGGCTATAACACCAACACAGCTGCAGGCTACAACACCAACACAGCTGCATGCTACAACACCAACACAGCTGCAGGCTACAACACCAACACAGCTGCAGGCTACAACACCAACACAGCTGCAGGCTACAACACCAACACAGCTGCAGGCTACAACACCAACACAGCTGCAGGCTACAACACCAACACAGCTGCAGGCTACAACACCAACACAGCTGCAAGCTACAACACCAACACAGCTGCAGGCTACAACACTAACACAGCTGCATGCTACAACACCAACACAGCTGCATGCTACAACACCAACACAGCTGCAGGCTACAACACCAACACAGCTGCAGGCTACAACACCAACACAGCTGCAGGCTACAACACAGCTGCAGCCTACAAGACAGCTGCAGCCTACAAGACAGCTGCAGGCTACAACACAGCTGCAGCCTACAAGACAGCTGCAGGCTACAACACAGCTGCAGCCTACAAGACAGCTGCAGGCTACAACACAGCTGCAGCCTACAAGACAGCTGCAGGCTACAACACAGCTGCAGCCTACAAGACAGCTGCAGGCTACAACACAGCTGCAGCCTACAAGACAGCTGCAGGCTACAACACAGCTGCAGCCTACAAGACAGCTGCAGGCTACAACACAGCTGCAGCCTACAAGACAGCTGCAGGCTACAACACAGCTGCAGTCCTACAAGACAGCTGCAGGCTACAACACAGCTGCAGCCTACAAGACAGCTGCAGGCTACAACACAGCTGCAGCCTACAAGACAGCTGCAGGCTACAACACAGCTGCAGCCTACAAGACAGCTGCAGGCTACAACACAGCTGCAGCCTACAAGACAGCTGCAGGCTACAACACAGCTGCAGCCTACAAGACAGCTGCAGGCTACAACACAGCTGCAGCCTACAAGACAGCTGCAGGCTACAACACAGCTGCAGCCTACAAGACAGCTGCAGGCTACAACACAGCTGCAGCCTACAACACAGCTGCAGGCTACAACACAGCTGCAGCCTACAAGACAGCTGCAGGCTACAACACAGCTGCAGCCTACAACACCAACACAGCTGCAAGCTACAAGACAGCTGTAGGCTGCAACACGTCCCTCTCTCCTGTCTAGCCTGTGGAGGGTAGACAGGGGGAGAGGCTTGTGGAGGGTAGACAAGGGGGGAGGGAGGTAGGGTAGACAGAGGGGGAGCGGCTGTTGGAGGGACACACAACTTCTAAGAGCATGCAGTTTGTTACCAGCAACAGAAAACCAACAACCCTGTCACTGGGCATGGATGGAGGAATAAATAACTAGGTACAAGTCGGAATAGAGAGCACCTTTATGGGGGACACGGGAAAAGTGTGGATAACCCTGTCACTGGGCATGGATGGAGGAATAAATAACTAGGGTACAAGTCGGAATAGAGAGCACCTTTATGGGGGACACGGGAAAAGTGTGGACAACCCTGTCACTGGGCATGGATGGAGGAATAAATAACTGGGTACAAGTCGGAATAGAGAGCACCTTTATGGGGGACACGGAAAAGTGTGGACAACCCTGTCACTGGGCATGGATGGAGGAATAAATAACTGGGTACAAGTCGGAATAGAGAGCACCTTTATGGGGGACACGGGAAAAGTGTGGATAACCTTCTTAGTGGCCGCGTCCACACACTCCTTTAAGGACACACCAATATGGCTGGGATACCAGCAAAACTCCATTGTCTTAAACTTTATGGTGATAAAAAACAGCAAATATTGAATTTCAACTTCCACAGGACAGACATGATTATAGGACTCCAGAGCAATAAGGACACTGAGTGTCAACTGCAACAACGAAGGAAGATCGACAGCATGAAAGCCTTTTACAAAGAGCATACAAAATAGCATTAAAGTTCTGCCATGAAGATACTAGTCTCTGGAGGCAGGTGATACATATATGTGTTGTCAGGAAAAAAGAGAGTCGCCTACACTGTCTGCAGACTTAGACCCATCGGTGAAGACGGAGATGGAGCAGGAGTGTGAAGAAAAGTGTGCAGGGAAAAGGCACTTCAGAACTGTATGAGAGGTAAAAGCTTTAGTCACGTGGGTCAAGGTTTCGTAAAACTTCGGAAGGAAGACCCTCCATGTGGGCAAGGATGGAACGACACAAGGAGAAATATTGGTAACACGAACCGAAATAGAACCTTGCAAGCGAGACAACCATAGAAAGGGGTAGGAGGTGAAAGAGAACAGGGCCCACAGGAGAGGTAAGTGTCAAAGTCCGGCACAAGCGAGATTGAGGGTGTTGTAGGGAACATGCAAGGTAGCAAATACAGTAGCTATAACGGCGATCGTGTAGAGACAGGATGCCAGCTTCAACATATAGGCTTAAGGTAGCAGTCGAACGAAAGGCACCAGAGACGAGGTGTAACCCAGCATGGTGCAGAACGTCAAGACGACGAAGAGTAGATGGAGAGGCAGACGAGTAAGCAGAACAACCATAATCAAGTTTAAACATTACAAGAGAGAGAAATGTACAGAGGGGATCGTGCACCTATCCGCTCCCTAAGAAGTACGGGACAAGACCTTAAGTAAGGTAAGAGCTTTAAAGCACTCAACTCGGAGGTAAGAGATATGGGGTGACCAAGACAAACGAGTGTCAAAGATTAATCCCAAAACTTATCAGAATCTTTGTACAAAACGAGATTACCATAAAGCGACAAAGGAAGAAGAGTAACCTGCTTCCGAGTAAAAGTCATAGCACTAGTTATAGTTGTAGAGAACTTAGAACCATCATTGATGGCTCAGGATGACACGGCATCAATTGCAAGTAGAAGCCGCCATTGGAGGAAAGGCGAATCACCACCCTAACAGCAGAGGGCAAGATCATCAATATAAAAAACTGAGAAAATGCCAGAGGGAAGGTAGGAAAGAAGACCATTGAGGGCAACAAGAAAGAGTAGAGCTCAGAACACTACCTAGAGTTTCACCCTCGTATTGCCGAAAAGAGAGGAAAAAATGAAGGGAGATTACCATGAAGGTTAAAAAAACGGAATTGGGACATAATATCGAATCTCCAGGTGGTGTCATATGCATTTTCCAGGTCAAAAATGACTGCAACGGAGGTCTTCGCAGCAAAAGCAGTATGAATATAGACCTCCAAGTTCACCAAGCCATCAGTCGTGCTGCGACACTTGCGAAAGCCAAATTGAGAATGGGAGACGTGGTGATAGTGGTCTAAGAACCACATCAGATGGACATTGACCATACGTTCAAAGAGTTTGCAGATGCAACTTGTGAGGGCAATAGGGTGGAAGTCCTTAGGGGATGTCCCTAGAGAACCTGGTTTCCGAATAGGAAGAACAACTGCCTCAAGTTAGTCCCTCCAAGAAGGATGGCGACTCCCAGATTACAGTTATACAGATTCAGTAAATACTGAAATGTACATGGAGGGGGATGGCGAAGCAAGATGGGCTTACGAATAAGCAAAGGAGGAGGAAGATGAGAACCGGAGCTAACAGTGGAAAAGTAGGAACCCAGCTTGGTCGCCACCGAAACTGGATCCCCCACAATAGAACAACAGAGGTGAAGGACTGGTTAGACATCTGGAAAAACCTTACCTGCTATCATACGGATTTTATTCCAGATCAGGGGCAGAGGAGTGTCAGTTTTAGCGGTGGAGCCATAAGATTTCCAACTCTCACGTTTACCCATAAACCGTCCTCACCTTCTGAAACAAAAGAAAAGAAGCAGCCGTCTGTCGGCGTCGGTGTTTCTACAAGGCTTCACACTTTCAGCGGACAATCCGAGCACAGTCTGTATTCACCAGGGAAAGCACTTCCCCGTGTCTTGGGAGGTAGAGCGAGGAACAGAGCGGAGAGCAGCGTCTAATATGGTGTCATGAAAAAGGAGGAGGGCTCGAGGGAGAGGCAGATCAGAGAGGTCGGAAAGAGTAGCGCTTAAGGTGAATAGATTCCAGTCAGCCTCGGCAAACCTGCCACCTACCAGAGTTAGGTGGCGGTTTGCCAAGACTCCTTACCAGAGCACAGGCTCTGGTAAGCACAGGCTCTGGTAAGCACAGGCTCTGGTAAGCACAGGCTCTGGTAAGCACAGGCTCTGGTAAGGAGTCCAACAGGTATTTATGGTCAGGAAGAGAACGTGGGACATTTGGGGGGGGGAGACAAATGGAACAGACTGTATACTATTTACTCACAAAGATACGGGCCACAGGACACTGAATGTGCGACTGAAAAAGTAGGGGACGAAGGGAATATCATTACAAATCAAGAGAGCAGTAGAGTTATGGGCTCCAGCAAAAGCTAGAGTGGGGGAGAGAAAGGAATAACTATGGAAGTGACCAGGACGAAAGCCAAGCATCGGCTTCTGGAGACGTACACAAAGCGGTGAAACTGTATTATCAGAAGTTGGCATAAAATGCATGAATATTCCATTGAACAATAGACATTGTCAAGAATAGAGAACATAAACAGAGAACGGGGGATAAAAAAGGCAACGAAGAACACAGTATACCAAGTAAGATCAGGATCAGTGAAATTGGGGTAAAGGGGCATAGGTAAATCTAGCAAAGACGATGGAGTCAAGGGAGCGGTAGGATGGACCAGAGGTGGACTGAGTCCACAGTGGGAGGAGGCATCGGAGAGTGGCGGTCGAGGGGACGGGGGAAGGGAGGGGGCAGAAAAAGAGGAGCGCTCCTCAACAAGGGCAGCATCCGAGAGAGAATCGAGGATCAAGAAACTTCCATAGCTGGGACAAGGGGCTGGATACAGAGACAGAGTTTGAGTCAGAAGGTGAGGAAGAGAGAGAGAGGCCTTCTTACCCGCCAGGGAGGAGGAAGGAGAGGAGCCAGACTTACGTTTCTGATGGAAAGGGACAGGTGTACCAGCAGCTGTGTACTGGGCGACAGCCTCGACAGTCTCAACTTGAGAAGGAGAACAGAAGTGGGTAACATGAAAATTGTTAGGAGGAGGAAGGACAGCAGCCTGGAAAGACAGGCATTGTGGAGGACCAAAAGATTGAGGGGAGGGCTGAGAAGAAGGACTGTGTCGAGAAGGGAAAGAGGGCACAGGAGACTGAGAAGACTGGGAAGAAAGGCCGGAAACACCAGACGAAGAACCTTTGAGCAAGATCCTCTAGGTCAGAAAGCAAAGGAGCAGGGGGAGGTGGTGATGGAAGTGTTGGGAACCAAGGCCTGGAAATGGATGCGAAACTGAGAAAGTGGGTGAGGGCGAGGAGAAGTGTAATGCAACACACGAGTATAAGACATGCCAGAGAAAGAGAGAACATGGCACACTTGGCATCTTGTCTGATGAAACGATAAATGATCATGGTTTCAAATTGAGGATGGCTTCCTCAAATTTGTAGTGCATACAAGCGTGGGAGAAGGTAGGGTGGGCAATACCGCAATTAATGCAGTGAGCTTGGTAAAAAAAAAAGGCATTCCTTCTTAGAATGACTCGAGTCAGCACATAAGGTGCAAAGAGACACCTAACTTGTACATTTGAAGGGACAATGCCCAAATTTCCAGCACCTATTGCAAAGGCGTGGAGAGAGTATGTACTCCTGAACGGAGCATCTGGCACCAGCAAGAATTACTGAAGCCAAAGAAACCTACTATCAAAAGTGATCTTCACTATGTGAGGAGGCTGACGACGACGACGACCACGAGGGGGTCGAGTGGACGTAATCAGTAAGGAGGATAGAATGGCTTTGGGCCTCAAGAATATGTTTAATATCCTCGAGGCAGTTTTTGAAGTTCCCTGTCACCAGTTGCAACATGGTGCAGGAGAATAACTGCCAATGCTGGCATTTAACCAGGCCTTTTTGGAGATTCGAACAGGAGTCTCCCCAATGCAGGACAACGAAGCTAAGTAAGTAGTTATCAAAAGAAGGCACCAAGCCGGGAAGACTATGTAGTACCAAACAACGAGGCTAAGTGGGTAGACGCTTTTCAGGAAGGGGCTACAACGACCGGTGTACCAGCACAAGTTGGGTAAAGGTGACAAAAGTATCCACCAAATCAACTAGGTTGAATAAACAAATAAGTAAGTAATTATCAAAAGAAGGCACCAAACTGGGAAGGCTATGTAGCACCATCAAATGTGCAGAATAATCAGAGGGCGCTAAATATCACCAAGGATGCCAATACGAGAACAGAAACGCATAAGGTGAACGATATCAAAAGTATCCGAGTCACCAAGAATTCCATTGAGGGACAGGCGGAAAGCAAGACACACGCTGGTCCTGGAAGTCAGGACATTCAAGAAGGACATGCACGACCGTAAGAGGGACAATGCAATTAGGACAATAAGGAGCAGGGCGGCGCTCCAAGTGACCATGGGTTAAGCGAGTATGGCCAATACGCAACCTCGCCAGAGCTGTTTCCCATCGCCGGTTACGGTGGCAGGAGGACGGCCACGAGGAAACACAACATTTAAGCGTACGAAGTTTGTTACCAGTAACAGACGACCAAGAAGCCTGCCAACGGGTAAGAATGGAGGAATGGATAACCGGGTAAAAGTCGGAATATGGAATACCTTTATGAGAGATGGGACAAGAGCGAACAACTTCCTTGGCGGCAGCATCCGCACGCTCATTGAAAGACACACCAATATGGCTGGGAACCTAACAAAACTCAACCGACTTAAATTTACTGTGGACAAGAAACAGCCAATGCTGGATCTCGACAACTACTGGATGAACCGAATTAAAGGACCCGAGAGCCATGAGGGCACTACGCGAGTCAACAACAACTACACAGGAAGACTGACAACGAGAAAGCAGGAGACAGAGAGCATAGAGAATAGCATAAAGCTCCGCTGTAAAGATCCTAGTCTCCGGAGGTAAGCGACTCATATAAGTGCGATCAGAAAAAACAACAGAGTAGCCAACACCGTCCGCAGACTTAGACCCATCGATGAAGACAGAAACGGAGCGGGAGTGAAAAGAAAAGTGCTCAAGGAAAAGGCGTTTTAGAGCCGTAGGAGGGGTAAAAGCTTTATTGATGGGGGTTAAGGATGTACATAACTGCGGAAGGGGGACTCTCCAAGGGGGCAAAGAAGGAACAACACGAGAAACATTAGAAACACGAACGGAAAGAGAATCCTGTAAGCGAGATAACCGGACAGAAAGAGGGAGGTGGTGAAGAGGAACAGGAACCGCAGGAGGGGTAAAAGTTAAAGCACGACAGAGGCGAGAGGAAGGATGTTGTAAGGGCCACGCAAGATAACGAAGACAGTAGCGATCACGGCGGTCCTGGTGAGACAGGAAGCCAGTGTCAACATACAAGCTAAGGACGGGAGTCGAACGAAAGGCACCAGAACTAAGGCGCAACCCAGTATGGTGCAAAGCATCAAGACGTCGAAGAGTAGAAGGAGAAGCAGATGAGTAAGCAGGACAACCATAATCGAGCTTAGACAGGACGAGAGAGGAATGTAAAGCAAGGAGAGTGCGCCTATCCGCTCCCCAAGAAGTATGGGACAATACCCGAAGGAGGGCAAGGGCCTTAGAGCACTCAACACGGAGGTAAGAGATATGGGGAAACCAAGACAAACGAGTGTCAAGGAACAACCCCAAAAGCTTCGCAGAATCTTTGTACTCAGGGGATGACCATAAAGTGACAGAGGGACGAAGAACAACCCGTTTTCTAGTAAAAGACATGGCACAAATCTTAGAAGTAGAGAACTTGAAGCCATGATCGGTGGCCCAAGACAACACAGCATCAATTGCAAGTTGAAGCTGGTGCTGAAGGAGAGGCGAATCATCACCCTGACAGCAAAGGGTTAGATCATCAACATAGAGAGCGGAGAAGACACCTGAAGGAAGAGAGGAAAGAAGACCATTGAGGGCAACCAGAAAAAGAGTAGTGCTCAGAACACTACCCTGGGGAACACCTTCGTATTGCTGAAAAGAGGCAGAGAGAGCGGTACCAAGGCGCACCCGAAAGGAACGACGAGAGAGGAAGCTGCGGAGAAAGAGAGGGAGATGACCACGAAGGCAAAAAGAATGAAGCTGGGATAGGATATGATATCGCCAAGTGGTGTCGTAAGCCTTTTCTAGGTCAAAAAGGACGGCAACAACGGAGGTCTTCGCAGCAAAAGCAGTACGAATATAGACCTCCAAGTTCACCAGGACATCTGTCGTGCTGCGGCACTTGCAGAAACCATATTGAGAAGGGGAGAAGAGGTGATGGTGTTCCAGGAACCACATCAGACGAACGTTAACCATCCGTTCAAAGAGTTTGCAGACACAATTTGTGAGGGCAATAGTTCGAAAATCCTGAGGGGAAGTTCCTAGAGACCCCGGTTTGCGAACAGGGAGGTCAACGGCATCGAGCAAGTCCTCAGGGACTGACAACGACTCCAAAGCAAACTGCCACCTAGGGAAGGAGAGGGAAGGGCGAAAAGAGAAAAAGGAAACAAGGATGGGGAAATGGTCACTGCCATGGAGGTCATCAAGAACCTGCCACGTGAAATCTAAGTAAAGAGAGGAAGAGCAAAGAGAAAGATCAAGACAGGAAAGGGTGTGAGTCCGAGAGTCCAAATGAGTGGGCTCACCAGAATTCAGAAGAGTCAGGGAAGAAGAGAGGATAAACGGCTCAAGAAGGCGACCTCGGGATTTGTCAGAACATAACCCCAAAGAGAATGACGACAATTGAAGTCACCCAGCAGGAGCACGGGCTCCGGCAAGGAGTCCAGGAGGTGCTTCAGATCAGGAAGAGAAAGCGGGACACTCGGGGGGAGATAAATGGAACAAACAGTGTACCATTTCCCCACAAAGATACGAGCAGCAGAACAATAGAGAGGCAAAGGAAACAGTAAGGGGAAAAAGGGAACATCAGTGCGAATCAAGAGAGCAGAAGAATTAGGAGCCCCAGCAACAGCTGGGGGGGGGGGGGGGAGAGAGAAAGGAATAGCCACGAAAACGACCAGGACGAGCACCAAGCATCGGCTCCTGGAGACAGACACAATGGAGCGAAAACCGCGAAATCAGAAGTTGGAGTTCTAGGAAATTGGCGGTGCTTCAAGTACCGCCAATTCGAAACCACACCGCACCGAAACTCTCGGTGCTTCAAGTTGAGGACGGTTGCCTCAAGCTTGTAATGGACACACGCACGGGAGAAGGTAGGATGGGCCTCACCGCAGTTGAGGCAACGAGCTCGGGGAGAAGTGCACTCTGACTTGGAGTGCCCTTCGCCACCACACAAAGGACAGAGAGAGACAGTCACAGAGCAGCGGAGGGCACCATGCCCAAACCTCCAGCACTTGTTACAGAGGCGAGGAGAAGGAATGTACTCCTGGACAGATCACCTGGCACCAGCAAGAATGACAGAGGGTGGAAGGGTCCTACCATCAAAGGTAATCTTCACAACCCGGAGGGGTTGACGGCGACTACCACGAGGGGGACAAGTAAACGTGTCCACCTGGAGAATAGAATGGCCCTGGGCAGCAAGGATATGACGAATATCGTCGTGGCAGTCTCGCAGATCCCGAACACCGGTCACAACATGGGGCGGGAAGAGAATAGTGCCAACACAGGCGTTCAACTGAACGTTCTTTGAGACCCGAACAGGGGTCTCGCCAAGGCAGGATAAGGCAGCCAAGCGGGAAGCTGCATCCTGAGAAGGAGCAGCAACGACTCGTGTACCGAGACGAGTGGGGTTGAAAGTAACAGAGGCATCCACGGAATCAACGAGATGTCGATGGAGGGAGAAATTCGTCAGGAGGCGCAGAATCAAGAGGGAGATCAAAATATTTGGCCCACGAAGCGGGACCAAACAAAGCTTGATAGGTATCAGAACGGGAAGGAATCGAGCGAGGGTGGCCGTGATGAAGACAGCGGGTGAGAACCCCCAGAGAGAGAGGGGGTTAAAAGGCGCAGTGGTTACAACTAGAGATGGAGCCGCGGCAAGGGACAAGGTAGTCACCACTGGGGGCTTGGGGCTCGACCCAACCACAGAGGAGGGAGGGGAGCCGAGGGGAGGAGTCAGAGAGGCCAAAGGAGGAGCAAGGTCGGGGCCCAATGCAGCGGAGGCTACAGAGCCCAGTCTTCCAACACGGACCGACTCGGGGGCTTGGTTGCCCACCCACGAGCCTGAGAAGGTAAAGGGTAAACAGCAGAAACAGTAGATATCATTGCTACGAAAAATCAACATTCATTCACGAATGTGCCCCAACACCCACCATGGAGCCACAATTAGAGGCAGGACACCCAACAAGAAGCTATCGCCGATCATGCCGGGGCCCCCTAGGGGTGCGTCTTGTGTATATGCCCCACAAACGCCACCTTAAGAACTGACCGTCGAGATCGGGTTCAGTGACGAAAGGGGGATTGACAATAAAAGATTCCCCTCGCTCTCGACGTTAGGTACTACAGTTCTACTGGTGGAAGAGCATGCCTCCTCAAGCACCCGGGCGTCAAAATAGAAGTAGTCCAAGGGAAGAACCAGAACGAGCAAAAGGTCGGCAGGAAACGGCAAGCAGATAGGAGAAGAGGGGGAAGAAAAACGAAACAAAAGGAAAAGGTGCTCAGAACAATTGGAGAGGACGGCAGCAGGAGCACAAGGCTAGAAAAGGGCAGAGGACTGTCCCAAGGAGCATCACACTCCGGCAGCCGCCCACTAAGCCCCCCTCACAGCGTCAACGGGCTGAGCAGGGAGGGGTGAATAAACAAATAAATGAATAAATCATCAGGACGTGTAGAATCAACATGACTGAGATCAAAATACTCAGTCCATGTAACAGGATCAAACACTTAGAATGTAGTAGAACTGGAATGAAACGAGTGCATGCGATTGTGGAAGTGACGGCGCCGAGTACCCCCAGTAGGAGGGGGGAGGGGGTTAAAGGTGCAGGCGATGAGTCACAATAACGTGGCTGAAGGATGTTGACCGAGACCACATACTAAAAGTTGAAGGGACGACGACGTTTCGGTCCGTCCTGGACCATTCTCAAGTCGATTGTGCAGTTGCAGTTGCAGTGCAGTTAAAGGTGCAGTTGTTACAATGAGAGGTGGACCCACTCCAGGTGATGAGGTGGTCGCCACTGGAGGATTGGGGCTCAACCCTTCCACAGAGATATAAGGGGAGCAGAGAGAGGTAGTTGGGAGAGTTAAAGAGGTAGCTTGGTCTGGGCCCAATGTAGTGATGGCTACAGAGCCCGGCCTTCCATCACAGTCTGGCTTGGGGGCCTGGTCAGTCCACCCCTCGAGTCTGAAGTTGAAAGAGGTCTGATATCGGCATATTAACGAACAGGTAAAAAATTAATCCACGAATGAGCCTCCATACCCACCATAAAGCCACAATTAGAAGATAAGACTCCCGACTAGATGGGGCCCACCCAGGGGTACATTGTGGGTATAAGCCCCACAATTGCCATCTTAAGAACAGTTATTCCATCGAGATCGGGATCAGCAACCAAGGCAAAGATTGACAATAACAGTGTCGTCTCGCTTGACAATGTTGAGTACCACAGTTCTATGGGTAAGAGTGAGCACCTCCCCAAACACCCGGCGTCAAACAGAAGAAAACTTCTGATAGAATAATCAAGAATTGTAAAAAGTCGGCATGAAATAACAATCAGAAAGAAGGAGAAGAGGTGGGGAGGAAATATTAAACATAAGGAAGATGAAAAGGCATCCAGCATAATCCGTGAGGACGGCAGCAGGAACATAAGGCCACAAAAGGACAGAGGACTGTCCCAAGGAGCATCACACCCCAGCAGCCGCCCACCAAGCCCCCTCACCACGACAACGGGCCTGAAAAGGGAGGGTGTTCACACGATGTTATCACCACTAGGTTTTTGCAATTGTTAATTCGATGCAAAGTCATAAGAAAGCTGTATTTAAACTGGGATAATACGAACAGCGGTAAAACCAGTTTAAGAACTCTGGAAAAACGAAACATCCATTTTTAGACTTCGTAGGAGTCGCATATATAAAAAATATACATAATATATATACATAATATATATATACATATAATATATATTTTTATAATATTATAATATATATAAGAGCGGCCAGTTTCATGTTCCAGCGCCTCAGTGTCGCTGTTCAGAGGGGAAATGCGTGCTGTATCTTGGGTACACACCCGACCCCCGAAGAGCTGGACGAGGTCTTCGAACACTGATTGGTATTTTGTTATATAAGTGTGTGTTTTCTGTAAAGTGTAGCATTGCAATAAAATAAAATAAAAAAAATAATAGGGGTGGTAGGAGAGGAAAAGATTAAAGAATTCAGTGAGACTCTACAAGGTCATCTCTGAACACTATTTATTTTCTTCTTCGAGGATGTGGGTCCCCTTAATTAAAC
>NC_091214.1:26848730-26878730 GCF_040958095.1 Procambarus clarkii
ATGACATACAAGGGACCCATTTTGGACCTCGCATGTGCACTTGGGTATTGCCGCCTTCTACATTACCCTCACTCACACTTCCTCTCTCCCTCCCTCTCCTGCACACACACACACACACACACACACACGCACACGCATACGCGCGCAAGCACACACGGTCTGTCTGTCTAGGTCATCTTGTAGCCTCCTACTATCATCCTCAGTTTCAATCCTCCTCATAATTTTTGCATCATCGGCAAACGTTTCTCTCAATGTTTGCCGATGATGCAAAAATTATGAGGAGGATTGAAACTGAGGACGATAGTAGGAGGCTACAAGATGACCTAGACAGACTGAGTGAATGGTCCAACAAATGACCGTTGAAGTTCAACCCGAGTAAATGCAAAGTAATGAAACTAGGCAGTGGAAACAGGAGGCCAGACACAGGATACAGAATAGGAGATGAAGTACTTAATGAAACGGACAGAGAGAAAGACCTAGGAGTTGATATCACACCAAACCTGTCTCCTGAAGCCCACATAAAAAGAATAACGTCTGCGGCATATGCGAGGCTGGCTAACATCAGAACAGCGTTCAGAAACCTGTGTAAGGAATCATTCAGAATCTTGTACACCACATATGTAAGACCAATCCTGGAGTATGCAGCCCTAGCATGGAGTCCATATCTAGTCAAGCATAAGACTAAACTGGAGAAGGTTCAAAGGTTTGCCACCAGACTAGTACCCGAGCTGAGAGGTATGAGCTACGAGGAGAGACTACGGGAATTAAACCTCAACGTCACTGGAAGACAGAAGTTAGAGGGGACGTGATCACCACATACAAGATTCCCAAAGCAATTGATAAAGTAGATGAAGACAGGCTATTTAACGCAAGGGGGCAGACGCACTAGGGGACACAGGTGGAAACTGAGTGCCCAAATGAGCTACAGAGATATTAGAACTTTTTTAGTGTCAGAGTAGTCGACAAAAGAAATGCATTAGGCAGTGATGTGGTGGAGGCTGACTCCATACACAGTTTTAAATGTAGATATGATAGAGCCCAGTAGGCTCAGGAACCTGTATATCAGTTGATTGACAGTTGAGAGGCGGGACCAAAGAGTCAGAGTTCATCCCCTGCAAGCACAGCTAGGTGAATACTTAGGTGCCACACCTCAGTGTTAGACCAGGCCAATCCTGTGTTTGGGTCGACCCCCCCCCCCTTTAAGGGTAGCGTTGGGGCCGACCTCCCCCCCCCCCCACTTTAAAGGTAGCATAGGGGCCGACCTCCCCCCCCCCTTTAAGGGCAGCATAGAGGCCGACCTCCCCCCCACCTTTAAGGGTAGCATAGGGGCCGACCTCCCCCCCCCCTTTAAGGGTAGCATAGGGGCAGACCTCCCCCCCCCTTTAAGGGTAGCATAGGGGCCGACCTCCCCCCCCCCTTTAAGGGTAGCATAGGGGCAGACCTCCCCCCCCCTTTAAGGGTAGCATAGGGGCCGACCTCCCCCCCCCCCTTTAAGGGTAGCATAGGGGCAGACCTCCCCCCCCCCTTTAAGGGTAGCATAGGGGCCGACCTCCCCCCCCCCATTTAAGGGTAGCATAGGGGCAGACCTCCCCCCCCCCTTTAAGGGTAGCATAGGGGCAGACCTCCCCCCCCCCTTTAAGGGTAGCATAGGGGCCGACCTCCCCCCCCCCCTTTAAGGGTAGCATAGGGGCAGACCTCCCCCCCCCTTTAAGGGTAGCATAGGGGCCGACCTCCCCCCCCCCCTTTAAGGGTAGCATAGGGGCAGACCTCCCCCCCCCCTTTAAGGGTAGCATAGGGGCAGACCTCCCCCCCCCCCTTTAAGGGTAGCATAGGGGCAGACCTCCCCCCCCCCTTTAAGGGTAGCATAGGGGCAGACCTCCCCCCCCCCCTTTAAGGGTAGCATAGGGGCCGACCTCCCCCCCCCCCCTTTAAGGGTAGCATAGGGGCCGACCTCCCCCCCCCCTTTAAGGGTAGCATAGGGGCAGACCTCCCCCCCCCCCTTTAAGGGTAGCATAGGGGCAGACCTCCCCCCCCCCCCTTTAAGGGTAGCATAGGGGCCGACCTCCCCCCACCCCCCTTTAAGGGTAGCATAGGGGCCGACCTCCCCCCTCCCCTTTAAGGGTAGCATAGGGGCCGACCTTCCCCTTCCCCCATGTTGGTGACCCAGTTGACCAACAGGTATACGCCCCAACTTCATATCAGGTGTGTGGGAAAAGCCTAGCAGGCATTTATTATATTTTTTTTAACTTCAATATTGAATTAGTATAATTCTAAGCGGACTGTATATTTGATTCAACCTGCCAGAACTTACCTGCACATAGTCTGGAGGGATATTTCTAGCTTATATCACAATTTGTGGTCATATAAAAACTTAAAATATTTACCTTATTACTAATATAAATTATACCACATATGGTGGTAATTAGATAACAGGTATGATTAATTCTAGTTATCTACTGTCTTAAATAAAAGAAACTGAGGCCTTAGCTGTATGGTTGCTGTGGCCTGATTAGGCTGTGTGTGTTTCTTCCAACATCTGTTTAGTGTGTGGCTACAGGTGATCGAGGGGCCTTGTAATGGCGTCTCTGTAGTAGCTACAGTAGCAAGAAACATCACAGGTTATGTTGGTCAGCACACTGATGTCTCCAAGTCACAAACTTACCTGTAAAATGTTAGGGCTTAATAATGGCTCCATTAACAGTATAAAGTACATGTGTGACATGAAATATTTAGGCGTTTCAGAGTAAACCACAACTCACTCTGGGTTTTCGTCTGCTAATAACCGGCTAACCTATCAAATATTTAATAGTGATCACTACCAATAAAGATATTAGACAGTCGGGAACTTAGCTCTTCTCTTTGTTAATGAGATCTTCGGTTGGTGGGATCGTAATGGATCCTGAGTCGAAGCTCTTGAGAGGAACTTTTCGGCGTTGTTAGAGGTTGTCAGGGAGTTCCTCCCTGTCTCGTGTCTCTGTTTACAAGTTCTGGCCCTCCCTCGCCTGGCTGGCGTTCCAACAATATCTGACGGTTCCCACTCTGATTTTATTTAACAGTAACAAGGGAACTGAGCTATATTTTCTGGTGTATTTATTTATATTCAGTCCTAGTGAACACTATTTTATTAAGTTTAAACACTAGATTGATGTTTAAAAGAATAATTGGAGTTTAATATATATGTGTTGTTGTGATGACATCACGGAAAAATCTCATTTTCTATAAATTCTTAATGGGTAACTATATTATGTTAACATGTGTCGGGTTTAGGACACAGGGAGGAGTGGGTTGCCCACCTGCGTTAGATTCTCTCTCTCCCTCTTTTTCAAGTTCACTCATCTATCGTTCTCTATCCCCTACCTTCTCCCTCTTTCCATCTTCTACTTTCCTCTCCACCCTTTCTCCCACTTTCTCACTCTCCACTTTTCTCCACCAACATTCTCCCTCTCACTTCTCTCTCCTCTTCTCTCTCTCTCTCTCTCTGCATTCTCTTTCCCTCAAACATCCCCCTCTCAATCCTCCTCCTCTCCTCTCTCTCCTCTCATCCATTTTTCTCTCTCTTTCTTACTCTCAGAAAAATTATTTAACTAAAAAGTGAACCAACTGCAAAATCAACATTTCAGTCTTGACTTCAAGAAAATCGCTGGAGGGGTATGAGGTTAGATGCAGTTATTTCAATAATGTGCGGCACCGGGGCCGACCCCAGATAACCTATGACATTCCAATACCACACATGCTTCATGTTGAGTAAGTTGAGCAAGTTTGATCCAGGTTGCCGAGAGGTGGCATGAATGTGAGTACAGATAAACACAACAGCTGTATGTAGTCCATGCCTGTGTGTTCGGCGTTAATCAAGTATTGAGTTCTCATTGGTCGGCTGTGGGTGGAGCATCAGCTGGCGGTTCTCTCCTGCTCGATATGCAGGAAGTATGAACTGTTCCTAAGTGGAAAAATGTTTGGTGTGAAAGGATTCTGCTATGAGAAGTATCTTATCGTCGCGATGTTGTGTTTATTATCTTAATGTTACCACTTAGGATATCTATGATGGCCATCCTGCGCATGTTTTCATATGCGCAGGATGTTTTCTCCAAGTCATGTTTTCATGTGACTTTTCAGTGGAGTCTCGTTGTTTGTGCATAGTTAAGCTCCTCTAAAGAGACGACATGCTGGCTCACAATGCACATGTAAGAACCCTAACACAACAGGACCATCACCAGAGTCCACTCACCTGGGCTGTAGCAGTTTCGAAGTGTGGACCCCACGTGTGTGAGGCCGAAGCTCTATCGACTGGGCTATGAGTAGTCTTAATAAGGAAAATTTCCAGCAACAGCGTCCTGCTGCCAAACTGTAATTTTCTGCTTAACCTGACTCCTACACCCCAGGTGAATGGAATTTTTATTTCCACGGAAGTGTGAATGACAATTTATAACACCATAGATTTCCTAAACTAGAAAAAGTTTGTCGGAATAATCGACATATAGTCACAATAACATTACCCGTTACAAGAGTGCTGCATAACACGTCGAGGCAGCAGCCCGCGGTAATAACGGGAGCTTGAGTGACTGTTCTTTGTGAGTGAGAGCATCTCAGGCGGTCAATGCCTCAGGCTAGGCAGTGGCTCAGCGGGACATGCTAGCCGCTGGAGTCAATCCTCTCATCTCATTCCACTCTCATAGAAATCAATGGACTGTCTTTCCTCTCCATTCCTTTCCCAGTGCTTATTTTTTTTTTTGGGGGGGGGGATAGTGGGTATGAAGACCCATCCCAAACTGAGTATTTTGGATCCCAGTTTGGGATACGCTGTCCGGAGTTTTAGGGAAAGTAAGTAATAATCAAAAGAAGGCACCAAGCCGGGAAGGCTATGTAGCACCATCAAAGTGTGAAATAATCAGAGGGCGCTAAATTTCACCAAGAATGCCAATACGAAAACAGAGACGCATAAGGCGAACGATATCAAAGGTATCAGTTTCACCAAGAATTCTGTCGAGGGACAAGTGACCGCGAGGGACGGTCGGGAAGCAAGACAAACGCTCGTCCTGGAAGTCCAGACATTCAATAAGAAAATGCACGACTGTAAGAGAGAGAATGCAGTTAGGACAATAAGGAGCAGGGCGACGCTCCAATAAGTGCTCACGAGTTAAGCGTGTATGGCCAATATGCAATCTTGCCAGAGCCGTTTCCCATCGCCGGTTACGGTGGCAGGAGGACGGCCACAGAGACACGCTACCCTTAAAAGTATGCAGTTTGTTACATGTAACAGAAGACGAACAACCCTGCCACAGGGCAAGGGCGGAGGAATGAATAACGGGAAAACTGTCAGTCCCTAATGAAAAATAAGGAAGAGGAAAAGCCATCCAGCACAATTAGTGAAGACTTCAGCAGGAACCTAAGGCCATAAAAGGACAGAGGACTGTCCCATGGAGCATCACACCCCAGCAGCCACCTACCAAGCCCACTTACCACGACAACGGGCTGGAAAGGGAGGGAATGTCTGTTTGGACACGTTGTCAGGGTTTTAAGGAAATTTTTGTCTGTTTTAGTTTGCGATATACTACCACCTGCATTAAGACAATTTTTTCAGAGTCCGGTTTTCGTAAAATCGTATCAAGTCCATGTTCAGAGAATTGTTTATTAGGAGTTTGTTAAAGTAAGTAATTATCAAAAGAAGGCACCAAACCGGGAAGGCTATGTAGCACCATCAAATGTGCAGAATAATCAGAGGGCGCTAAATATCACCAAGGATGCCAATAAGAGAACAGAAACGCATAAGGCGAACGATAAAAGTATCTGATTCACCAAGAATTTTATCGAGGGACAAGTGACCGCGAGGGACAGTTGGAAAACAAGACACACGCTCGTCCCGGAAGTCAGAACATTCAACAAGGATATGCATGACCATAAGAGGAACAATGCAATTTGGACAATAAGGAGCAGAGCGGTATTCCATTAGGTGACTATGAGTTAAGCGAGTATGGCCAATACACAACCTTGCCAGAGCCGTTTCCCATCGCCGGTTATGGTGGTAGGAGGACGGTCACGAGGACACACAATTCTTAAGATTATGCAGTTTGTTATCAGTAACAGACGACCAAGAAGCCTGCCAACGGGTAAGGATGGAGGAATGGATAACCGGGTAAAAGTCGGAATAAATAAGAAATACTTTTACGAAAGATGGGACAAGAGCGGACAGCTTCCTTGGCGGCAGCATCCGCACGCTCATTTAAAGACACGCCAATATGGCTGGGAACCCAACAAAACTCAACCGACTTAAATTTACTGTGAACAAGAAACAGCCAATGCTGGATCTCGACTACTGGATGAACCGGATTAAAGGACCCGAGAGCCATGAGGGCCCTACGAGAGTCAACAACATCTACAAAGGAAGATTGACAACGAGAAAGCAGGAGACGAAGATAAAGCAGCATAGAGAATAAAGTTCCGCTGTGAAGATGTTAGTCTCCGGAGGTAAGCGCCACACACAAATGCGGTCAGGAAAAACTACAGGCCTACACCATCTGCAGACTTAGACCCATCCATGAAGATGGAAACGGAGCAGGAGTTTGAATTAAAGTGCTTAAGGAAAAGGCGTTTTAGAACCGTAGGAGGGGTAAAAGCTTTAGTGGTGTGGGTCAAGGACGTACAAAACTGCGGAAGGGAGACCCTCCACGGGGGCAAAGAAGGAACAACACGAGGAGAAACATCAGAAATACGAACAGAAAGAGAATCCTGTAGGCGAGATAACCGGACAGAAAGAGGGAGGTGGTGAAGAGGAACAGGAACCGCAGGAGGGGTAAAAGTCAAAGCACGACAGAGGCGAGAGGAAGGATGTTGTAAGGACCGCGCAAGATAGCGAAGACAGTAGCGATCATGGCGGTCCTGGAGAGACAGGAAGCCAGTGTCAACATACAAGCTGAGGACGGGAGTCGAACGAAAGGCACCAGAACTGAGGCGCAACCCAGTATGGTGCAAAGCATCAAGACGGCGAAGAGCAGAAGGAGAAGCAGAAGAGTAAGCAGGGCAACCATAATCGAGCTTAGACAGGACGAGAGAGGAATGTAAAGAAAGTGCGCTTATCCGCTCCCCCCCCCCCCCCAAGAAGTACGGGACAAAACCTTAAGAAGGGTAAGGGCCTTAGAGCATTTAACTCGCAGTTAAGAGATATTAGGGTTAAGGAAAAAGGCTAGCATAAAGCGCAACAGTTTACTGGGCCATGTCAAACAGGTCGCCGTAAAACAATAAGAAACTAAAGTTCTCTACAACTGATACTCTATCACAATAATCCAGCTTTAATCAAAGCTCTTCTAAATCATCAACAGGAATTAAACTGCACACCCTCGGAACTAGCTGTCACCAGGCGCTATCCTGGCTATGTGGTACACTGACCCCTACCATGCTGTTAATGATTCATATTATGCTGCATGTTGTTAATCATCATATCTACTTGACATGGTAATACTGGTATAAAAATGTATACATTATACAACATAATACACAGCACGCCACATAAAGCAACACATAGAATTCCATACTATAGAAACATAATGGTATTTTCAAGATACAGAACATTAGGCTTCTGCTATTTACTCTACTTCAAATATCTCTACAAATACATGGAGTATACATTTGTAATGATACATAATATGTATAGGTATATCAAACACACAATGGCAATATGTAATATATACTAGAGTATTGTCACGAATAGATTATAGATAGAAAGTAATATCTGCAATACTAGGCTAATCGGCCTAGATATCACTATACAGTATGACCCGAGCATGCACCAGCTACAGGATGATCATACTGGTGTATGCGGTCAGAACACTTACCCATCTCGACCTGACCTAACTTACTAATTTAACTTGCATAACGTAACTACCAACCTCTCTTACATGATGTAACTTACCTAACCTAGGCGACCTGACATAACTTACCTATCATGATCTAACTTACATAACGTAACATAACTTATCTACTCTCACGTACTAAACCTCCCCCCCCCATCTAATTCAACTTACCTAACCTACCCTACCTGATGTAACTTACCTATCCTGACAACTTGTATAACTTACCAAACCTACCTAACTTAACAGAACTTATTTATAACATCATCTTATTCTCTCTGAAACATCAACTTCATTTATTCACCCAGACAACCCTCTTTCACACTTATAGTTACAAACCTGAACTTAAACATCGAGAATCAATTGCAGCAAAACAGCCTACTCGGTCAGGTATTATCCCTCAAAAAATTACAAATTATTATATTATATTTTTTTCCACCAGAAACATGATATATTTTTTAACATGTATCTACCAAGGGAGAGAGTGAGTGAGAGGGAGAGGAAGATGGGGGAATGAGGGGGGGGGGGGGGTCCCACGGAGGGTCCCAGACCACCGGGGCTCGTGGGAGGGGGAGAAAGCCACACACCACTGGACTAACAGATGTGCCGTGCACCAGGGACCAGATTCACAAAAGTACTTACGAACGTTTACATCTTTTCTCAATCTTTGGCGGCTTTGTTTACAATTATTAAACAGTTAATGAGCTCCGAAGCACCAGGAGGCTGTTTATAACAATAACAACAGTTGATTGGCAAGTTTTCATGCTTGTAAACTGTTTAATAAATGTAACCAAAGCCGTCAAAGATTGAGGAAAGATGTACACGTTCGTAAGTACTTGCGTAAGTGCTTTCGTGAATCTGGCCCCAGGTTTGTAAGTAGGGGAGACAGGCCTACGTGATTCACTTACCATGACAGTTGAACATCGCCAGTCTCTACACACGACCTCCTTTGCTCTCTCTCTCTCTGGCTACACACGACTTCTCTCTGGTAGCCACTGTCTACCATATTTAATAAATCAATAGTCAGGTAGAGTGCGAGAGTCATGGAAGGTTGCTAATGTGGTACCAATTTGGTACCACATTATATTGGTATTGGGGGATTGGGGGGAGGATGATTTCTGGTTTCTGGGGGTGCTATATTAAGTTGGATTAGTGCATGGGTATTCCAGAGGAAACATAGTAAAAATGGGGTTAAGTCAGAATGGGATAATGTTGTTAGTGGAGTGCCTCAAGGCTCTGTTCTGTCACCTCTGTTGTTTATAATATATATAAATGATTTAGATTCAAGTTTGAGTAGCAACATTTGCAAATTTGCCGATGATACAAAAATCGGTAGGGAAATTAACTCGGAAGAAGACTCACTATCACTTCAAGTTGATCTAAATAGGGTTTTGAAATGGTCAAAAGATTGGCAGATGCAGTTCAATGCTGATAAATGTAAAGTTTTGAGGCTAGGTAATCATGATAGAGTTACAAGATACGAGCTAGATGGTGTTGAGATTGCGAAGTCAGATTGCGAAAGGGATCTGGGAGTTATGATTAGTAAGAATTTAAAACCAAAGGATCAAAGCATGAATGTTCATAATAAGGCAAATAGGACATAAGAACATAAGAACATAAGAACAAAGGTAACTGCAGAAGGCCTATTGGCCCATACGAGGCAGCTCCTATTCTATAACCACCCAATCCCACTCATATACTTGTCCAACCCGTGCTTGAAACAATCGAGGGACCCCACCTCCACAATGTTACGCGGCAATTGGTTCCACAAATCAACAACCCTGTTACTGAACCAGTATTTACCCAAGTCTTTCCTAAATCTAAACTTATCCAATTTATATCCATTGTTTCGTGTTCTGTCCTGTGTTGATACTTTTAATACCCTATTAATATCCCCCCGGTTATGTCCATTCATCCACTTGTAAACCTCTATCATGTCACCCCTAACTCTTCGCCTTTCCAGTGAATGCAACTTAAGCTTTGTTAATCTTTCTTCATATGAAAGATTTCTAATTTGGGGAATTAACTTAGTCATCCTACGCTGGACACGTTCAAGTGAATTTATATCCATTCTATAATATGGCGACCAAAACTGAACTGCATAATCTAAATGGGGCCTAACTAGAGCAAGATATAGCTTGAGAACCACACCAGGTGTCTTGTTACTAACGCTGCGATTAATAAATCCAAGTGTCCGATTTGCCTTATTACGAGCATTTATGCATTGATCCTTTTGTTTTAAATTCTTACTAATCATAACTCCCAGATCCCTTTCGCAATCCGACTTCGCAATCACAACACCATCTAGCTCGTATCTTGTAACTCTATCATCATTACCTAACCTCAGAACTTTACATTTATCAGCATTAAACTGCATCTGCCAATCCTTTGACCATTTCAAAACCCTATCTAGATCAACTTGAAGTGATAGTGAGTCCTCCTCCGAATTAATTTCCCTACCGATTTTCGTATCATCGGCAAATTTGCAAATGTTGCTACTCAAACCTGAATCTAAATCATTTATATATATTATAAACAACAGAGGTCCCAGGACAGAGCCTTGAGGCACTCCACTTACAACATTTTCCCACTCTGACTTGATTCCATTTATACTAACTCTCTGTTTCCTTTGGTATAGCCATGCCCTAATCCAGCTTAATATAGCACCCCCAATACCATGAGACTATTTTTTTAATCAGTCTTTCATGTGGCACTGTATCAAAAGCTTTGCTAAAGTCAAGGTATACAACATCGCAATCCTTACCACTATCAACTGCCTCAACAATGCTAGAATAAAAAGATAACAAATTTGTTAAACATGAACGGCCATTTATAAAACCATGTTGCGACTCAATTATTAATTTATGTTTTTCAAGATGAAGACGAATTTTATTTGCTATTATAGATTCGAGTAACTTTCCCACAATAGACGTTAGGCTAATTGGTCGATAGTTAGACGCAAGTGATCTATCTCCTTTCTTAAAAACTGGTATCACATTAGCAACTTTCCAAAACTCTGGCACTCTGCCTGACTCTATTGATTTATTAAATATGGTTGACAGTGGGTCACAAAGCTCCTCTTTGCATTCTTTAAGCACCCTAGCAAACACTTCATCCGGCCCTGGGGATTTGTTTGGTTTGAGTTTTACTATTTGTTTAAGAACATCCTCCCTGGTAACTGCTAAACTCGTCAACCTGTCCTCGTCCCCACCCACATAGACTTGTTCGGCTGAAGGCATATTGTTAAGTTCCTCTTTAGTAAATACAGATACAAAATATTTATTAAAAATACTACTCATCTCTTCATCACTATCTGTTATTTGACCTGTCTCAGTTTTTAATGGACCTATCCTTTCCCTAGTCTTAGTACGATATAACTGAAAAAACCCTTTAGGATTTGTCTTTGCTTGCCCTGCTATGCGAACTTCATAGTTTCTTTTTGCTTTCCTTATCTCTTTTTTAACATTTCTAACCAGTTGTACGAATTCCTGTTCTAAAGGACACTGGGATTTATTAATCGAAGCGTTAGTAACAAGACACCTGGTGTGGTTCTTCAGCTATATCTTGCTCTGGTTAGGCCCCATTTAGATTATGCAGTTCAGTTTTGGTCGCCGTACCTTAGAATGGATATAAATTCACTTGAACATGTCCAGCGTAGGATGACAAAGTTAATTCCCCAAATTAGAAATCTTTCATATGAAGAAAGATTGACAAAGCTTAAATTGCATTCACTGGAAAGACGGAGAGTTAGGGGTGACATGATAGAGGTTTACAAGTCGATGAATGGACATAACAAAGGGGATATTAATGGAGTACTAAAAGTATCAACACAAGACAGAACACGAAACAATGGGTATAAATTGGATAAGCTTAGATTTAGGAAAGACTTGGGGTAAATAATGGTTCGGTAACAGGGTTGTTGATTTCTGGAACCAATTACCGCATAACTTAGTGGAGGTGGGGTCCCTTGATTGTTTCCAGGTTGGGTTGGACATGTATATGAGTGGGATTTGGTGATTATAGATAAGAGCTGCCTCGCATGGGCCAATAGGCCTTCTGCAGTTACCTTTGTTCTTATGTATATAACACTATGAAAAACATATATAGCATTATGAATAACATGCATAGCACTATGACAAGTTTTTCATAGTGCTGTGGGGTTTTATTCATAGTGCTATATATGTTTTTTATAGTGATATATTTAACGCTATGAAAATGAAAAACATATATAGCACTATGGTCGTGTGTAGCCAGAGAGAGATGGGTCATGTTCATTCATGTTCAAGTGAATATAAATTCACTTGAACATGTCCAGCGTAGTATGACAAAGGTAATTCCACAAATTAGAAACCTAATTTCTCAGTTTGGATTCCTTCTTTGAGACTTCATTTCAAATTTCCGTAACATATATGGCTACTCCCACTCCTCGTCAAACATATCTGTGTGAAGTAGTTTAAATCCATTAACTTGATATTCAGCTAATAGTTCTCTATTTTCTACATTCATCCACGTTTCGGTAAGTGCAATAATATCAATTTTTTCCTGTGCAGACAAGAGCAATTTTGTTTCTTAAACTTCTACTGTTAGTGTAATATACCCTAAGTGTATAGTTATTTTGAGGTCCTTCTCTTTCCTTGATCATTTTACCAGTTTGTTTCTCCCACAAACACATACTTTTATTACCTCCTCTTTCCATCTCAATTCCCATACCACTATCTACTAACAGTTTAAACCCAAACAAACGCCTCCAACCACTGGTTCCAACGAGTTCGCAACAACAACAACCACAGCTCTCGATAGATGCACCCCATCTTGAGCATACATTTCATTTGTTCCATAGAAGTGTTCCCAGTTATCCGTGAAAGATATTGCATTTGATTTGCAATATTTTTCCAGCCTGTCAGTAGACATCAAGTGCCCTCGACAACCATTCATTTCCAACTCCCTTGTTTGGAAGAATGCCACACATGATCAGGATTCCTCCTTTGCTCCTAACTAAGTCTCTGGATGTCTTAAACCTCTGTATCAGTGCCTCAGTCCTAACTCGTCCAACATCATTACCACCAGGACTAATACAAATAATGAGTTTGTTCACATTTCTAGTCATATCATCAATCATGTTGTTAATAATATCACCAATTCCAGCTCTCAGATAGCAAACCCTTAACCTGGTCCCCCTATCTCTGGCACAAAAAGTTCTATCCAAATACCTCACCTGGGAATCTCCCACAACCAAAATTCGCTTAGGTACTTCCTTTACTTTGTGAGCACTTTGAGGGACCTGCGCTCCATTACTCTTCGTTGCTTCCCATTTCGAACGAACTGCAGGCTCACCACAGCACTCGTCTTCCAACACGGCAAATTCCAACAGTCTCCGTGGTGTAGTGGTAAGACACTCGCCTGGCGTTCCGCGAACGCTATGTCATAGGTTCGTATCCTGGCCGGGGAGGATTTACTGGACGCAATTCCTTAACTGTAGCCTCTGTTTAACGTAACAGTAAAATGTGTACTTGGATGAAAAAACGATTCTTCGCGGCAGGGGATCGTATTCCAGGGACCTGCCCGAAACGCTTCGCATACTAGTGGCTGTACAAGAATGTAACAACTCTTGTATATATCTCAAAAAAAAAAAAAAAAAAAAAAAAAAAAAAAAAAAAAAAAAAAAAAAAAAAAAAAAAAAAAAAAAAAAAAAAAGTTAGATGTCCTTAGGATATCTGTAGGCGGCTTCGTCAAAATCTTCTTAAGACCCCTGTCCTTTACGAATTTCCAAGATGAGGTCCTTTTAATACTGGTCTCCTTTGTTTCTTCCTGATGTTGCTTCAGCTGTCGTAGCTCCTCCCATAGGGCATCCAACTCTGTCCTCAGAGCTCCAACTAGATTCATCAGTTCTTTCACTACACCTTCCATTATTACTATGATAATATTACTACAATCGAAGCTCCAGCTAACACACCCTCTCATTGTGACTGCCTGCACCTGACTGAAACTGAGATACGAACACCATCAAGCTCGTATCTTTTAACTCTATCGTCATTACTGAGCCTCACAACCTTACATTTATCAGCAATAAACTGCATCTGCCAATGTTTTGACCATTTCAAAACCCTATTTAGATCTCCTTGAAGTGATAGCGAGTCTTTTCCCGTGTTTATTTCCCTTCCCTTCCACTCGAGCCGCCGTGACTCCACCACACACTCCTTATTGTGGGATGATCTCCTGTATCCCTTTTTATGATTTACTGACCACTGTCACCCAATTTGCAACTGTCTCTCTCTCACTATGAAGGAAGCCTCACCAGGACAAGGGCAAAAATGAGCAGTTGGCATGCGAACATTTATTACATAAAGACACAGACAAAAAATATATAAAAGTAATATTACAGTGCAGCACCCTAGGTTGCTACCAACCGATAACACTCCAAAGTTATCTCTGACCTTCATCACATAAGTAATTATAAAAAAAGGCATCAAACCGGGAATGCTATGTAGCACCATCAAGTGGACGGAATAATCAGAGGGCGCTAAATATCACCAAGGATGCCAATTCGAGAACAGAAACGCTTAAGGCAAACGATATCAAAAGTATCCGATTCACCAAGAATTCTATTGAGGGACAAGTGACCGTGAGGGACAGTCGGAAAGCAAGACACTCTCATCCCAGAAGTCAGGACATTCAAGAAGGACATGCACGACCGTAAGAGGGACAATGCAACTAGGATAATAAGGAGCAGGGCGGCGCTCCATCAAGTGACCATGGGTTAAGCGAGTATGGCCAATACGCAACCTCGCCAGAGCTGTTTCCCACCGCCGGTTACGGTGGAAGGAGGACGGCCACGAGGAAATACAACATTTAAGAGTACGTAGCTTGTTACCAGTAACAGACAACCAAGAAGCCTGCCAACGGGTAAGGACTGAGGAATGGATAACCGGGTAAAAGTCGGAATACGGAATGCCTTTATGAGAGATGGGACAAGAGTGGACAGCTTCCTTAGCGGCAGCATCCGCACGCTCATTTAAAGACACATCAATATGGCTGGGAACCCAACAAAACTCAACCGACTTAAATTTACTGTGAACGAGAAACAGCCAATGCTGGATCTCGACAACTACTGGATGAACTGGATTAAAGGACCCGAGAGCCATGAGGGCACTACGAGAGTCAACAACAACCACAAAGGAAGACTGACAACGAGAAAGCAGGAGACGAAGAGCATAGAGAATAGCATAAAGTTCCGCTGTAAAGATGCTAGTCTCCAGAGGCAAGCGACACATAAGTGCGATCAGGAAAAACAACAGAGTAGCCAACACCGTCCGCTGACTTAGACCCATCGGTGAAGACAGAAACGGAGCGGGAGTGAGAAGAAAAGTGCTCGAGGAAAAGGCGTTTTAGAACCGTAGGAGGGGTAAAAGCTTTAGTGATACGGGTCAAGGAAGTACAAAACCGCGGAAGAGGGACCCTCCACGGGGGCAAAGAACGAACAACACGAGGAGAAACATCAGAAATACGAACGGGGAGAGAATCCTGTAAGCGAGATAACCGGACAGAAAGAAAGAGGTGGTGAAGAGGAACAGGAACCGCAGGAGGGGTAAAAGTTAAAGCACGACAGAGGCGAGAGGAAGGATGTTGCAAGGACCGCGCAAGATAGCGAAGACAGTAGCGATCACGGCGGTCCTGGAGAGACAGGAAGCCAGTGTCAACATACAAGCTAAGGATGGGAGTCGAACGAAAGGCACCAGAACTGAGGCGCAACCCTGTATGGTGCAAAGCATCAAGACGGCGAAGAGTAGAAGGAGAAGCAGACGAGTAAGCAGAGCAACCATAATCGAGCTTAGACAGGACGAGAGAGGAATGTAAAGCAAGGAGAGTGCGCCTATCTGCCCCCCAAGAAGTATGGGACAAGACCCGAAGAAGGGTAAGGGCCTTAGAGCACTCAACACGGAGGTAAGAGATATGGGGAGACCAAGACAAACGAGTGTCAAGGAATAACCCCAAAAGCTTCGCGGAATCTTTGTATTCAAGGGGATGACCATAAAGTGACAAAGAGGGACGAAGAACAACCCGTTTCCGCGTAAAAGTCATGGCACAAGTCTTAGAAGTAGAGAACTTGAAGCCATGATCTGTGGCCCAAGACGACACGGCATCAATTGCAAGTTGAAGCCGGCGTTGAAGGAGAGGCGAATCATCTCCCTGACAGCATAGGGTAAGATCATCGACATAGAGAGCGGAGAAGACGCCTGAAGGAAGAGAGGAAAG
The DNA here is from genome assembly GCF_040958095.1 of Procambarus clarkii. Taxonomy (NCBI): domain Eukaryota; kingdom Metazoa; phylum Arthropoda; class Malacostraca; order Decapoda; family Cambaridae; genus Procambarus; species Procambarus clarkii. Next base: position 26,864,825 of record NC_091214.1, read on the forward strand.
AATACCATTGAGGGCAACCAGAAAAAGAGTAGTGCTCAGAACACTACCCTGGGGCACACCTTCGTATTGCTGAAAAGATGCAGAGAGAGCGGTACCAAGGCGCACCCGAAAGGAACGACTAGAGAGGAAGCTGCGGAGAAAGAGAGGGAAATGACCATGAAGGCCTAAAGAATGAAGCTGGGATAGGATATGATATCGCCAAGTGGTGTCGTAAGCCTTTTCCAGGTCAAAAAGGACAGCAACAATGGAGGTCTTCGCAGCAAAAGCAGTACGAATATAGACCTCCAAGTTCACCAGGACATCTGTCGTGCTGCGGCACTTGCAAAAACCAAATTGAGAAGGGGAGAAGAGGTGATGGTGTTCCAGGAACCACATCAGACGAACATTAACCATACGTTCAAAGAGTTTGCAGACACAACTTGTGAGGGCAATAGGGCGACAGTCCTTAGGGGATGTTCCCAGAGACCCTGGTTTGCGAACAGGTAGGACAACGGCATCGAGCCAGTCCTCAGGGACTGACGACGACTCCCAGATCCGATTATATAGATTTGGTAAATACTGAGGCGTGCACGGAGGGAGATGGCGAAGCATCTCATAATGAATGCCATCGGAGCCCGCCGCCATAGAACAGCAGAGGGCCAGGGCAGAACGAAGTTCAGAGAGAGAGAAGGGATCGTTATAGGGAAGTCAGAGATGAGTGCAGAAATCTAAATGACGAGATTCAAAGACAGGTTTAAGAAGAAGGAAAGATTGGGGAAGATGAAGACCAGAGCTAACAGAAGAAAATTGGGAACCCAGTTTGGTAGCGACCTGCAACGGGTCCGCAACAAGAGAACCACGGAGGTGAAGGACCGTTGAAACATCGCGAACGAACTTACCTGCTATCTTGCGGATACGCTTCCAGATCTGTGACAGAGGCGTTTCGGACGTAATGGTGGAGACGTAAGATGCCCAACATTCACGTTTAGCCGTATGGAAGGCCATATTGGCCACGGCACTCGCCTCCCGAAAGAAAAGAATCGGCCGTCTGCCGACAGCGGTGTCTCTTCCAGGCTTCATGCTTACAGCGGACAGCCTGAACACAGTCCGCATTCCACCAGGGAATGCACTTCCATGGACCCCAAGAGGAAGAGCGAGGAATAGAGCGGAGGGCAGCGTCGAAGACAGTGTTATGAAAAGGAGGAGAGAGCGAGGTAGAGGCAGAAAGGAGGGGTCAGAGAGAGCAGCACTGAAGGTAAATAGGTTCCAGTCCGCTTTAGCAAACTGCCACCTAGGGAAGGAGAGGAGGAGGGTGAAGAGAAAAAAAGTAACAAGGATGAGGAAATGGTCACTGCCATGGAGGTCATCAAGAACCTGCCACATGAAATCTAAGTAGAGAGAAGACTAGCAAAGAGAAAGATCAAGACAGGAAAAGGTGCGAGTCTGAGAGTCCAAATGCGTGGGCTCACAAGAATTCAGAAGAGACAGGGATGATGAGAGGATAAGCGGCTCAAGAAGGTGACCTCGGGTGTTCGTCAGAACATCACCCCCAAAAGGAATGACGACAATTGAAATCACCCAGCAGGAGCACAGGCTCCGACAAGGAGTCCAGTAGGTGTTTCAGAGCAGGAAGAGATAACGGGACACTCTGGGGGAGATAAATGGAAAAAACGGTATACCATTTCCCCACAAAGATACGAGCAGCAGAACAATGGAGAGAAGAAGGAAAAAGTAAGGGGACAAAGGGAAAATCTGAGCGAATCAAGAGAGCAGAATACTTAGGAGCCCCAGCAAAAATTGGGGGGGGGGGGGGTGAGAGAGAAAGGAGTAGCCACGAAAGCGACCAGGACGAGCACCAAGCATCGGCTCCTGGAGACAGACACAAAGGGGTGAAAACCGTGAAATCAGAAGTTGGAGTTCAAGGAAATTGGCGTAATAACCCCGAACGTTCCATTGAAGAATAGACATCGACGAGAAGAGAAAGGACAACAACAGAGAACAAGGAAGAAACAAAGGCGAAAGAGCAACATAGCACATTAAAGAGGATCAGGGTCAGCAAAGTCAGGGTTAGGGGGCATGGGTAAACTGAGCAAAGACGGAGGGAAGGAAGCGGGAGAACAGACCAGAGGTGGACGGGCAGGGGTATGGAGGAGGAGGAGGAAACCGAGAGGAGCAGTCAAGCACAGCAGCAGAAGGAGGGGGAGTAGAAAGAGGGAAGCGCACCTCAGCAAGGGCAGCAACCGAGAGAGAAGCGGGGGGGGGGGGCAAAGAAACCTCCATAGCAGGAACAGTGGGCGCAACCACCGAAATGGGATGGGAAGGAGCAATAAAGTCAGAAGTAGGGGCCGAGGAAGAAAGTGAAGCCTTCTTACCCGCCAGGGAGGAGGAAGGAAAGGAGCCAGGCTTACGATTCTGACTTAAAGAGACAGGTGTCCCAGCAATTATGTACTGGGCAAAGGATTCTAGCGTCTCAACAGGAGAAGCTGAACGAGAGCACAGACAACAGCTCTTAGGAGAGCGATGGACATCAGCCCGCACCGACAGGCAGCGGGGAGAGTCAATAGGACGGAGGAGAAGAATGGGAAGGAGGATCGGAGGGAGACGAGGAAGAAGACACAGGAGACATGACAGACCGGGTAGAGAGATGGGGAACCCCAGACAGAGGACCAAGAGGGGGACCGTTTGGGACAGAACTCAAAGGAACAGAGGAGGGGGCACTGGGCGTATCAGGGTCCAAGGCCTGGAAACGGTTGTGGGTCTGAGGAAGGTGGGAAGGACGAGAGGAAGAGCGCTACACGCGAGCATAAGAGACGTTAGCATAAGGCGGGAGTCGGCGAACCTGGCGCCTCGCCTGAGGAAAAGATAAACGCTCCCGGTGCTTCAAGTTGAGGACGGTTGCCTCAAGCTTGTAATGGATACACGCACGGGAGAAGGTAGGATGGGCCTCACCGCAGTTGAGGCAGCAAGCCTGGGAAGAAGTGCACTCCGACTTAGAGTGACCTTCGCCCCCACACAAAGGACAGAGAGAGAGTCCCAGAGCAGCGGAGGGCAAGATGCCCAAACCTCCAGCACTTGAGCCTAGGAGAAGGAATGTACTCCTGGACAGAGCACCTGGTACCAGTAGGAATGACAGAGGGCGGAAGGGTCCTACCATGAAAAGTAATCTTCACAACCCGAAGGGGCTGACAGCAACGACCACGAGGGGGACAAGTATACGTGTCTACCTGGAGGACAGAATGGCCCTGGGCCTCAAGGATAGGCTGAATATCATTGTGGCAGTCCTGCAGATTCTGAACACCGGTCGCAACATGGGGCAGAAGGAGAATAGTGCCAACACTGGCATTCAACCGAGCGTTCTTGGAGACCCGAACAGGGGTCTCGCCAAGCCAGGATAAAGCAGCCAAGTGGGAGGCCGCATCCTGAGAAGGAGCAGTAATGACACGCATACCGAGACGAGTGGGGTTGAAGGTGACAGAGACATCTACGGGATCAACAAGGTTCCTATGAACGGAAAAATCGTCAGGAGGCGAAGAATCAAGAGGGAGGAGATCAAAGTATTTGGCCCACGAAGCGGGACCAAACAAGGCCTGATAGACATCAGAAAGGGAAGGAATCGAGCGAGTGCGGCCGTGTCGAGGACGGCGTTGAAAACCCCCAGAGAGAGAGAGGTTAAAAGGCACAGTAGTCACAACTAGAGACTGAGCTGTGTCAGGGGACGAGGTTGTCACCACTGGGGGGCTTGGGGCTCGACCCAACCACAGAGGAGGGAGGGGAGCCAGGGGAAGGAGTCAGAGAGGCCAAAGGAGGAGCAAGGTTGGGGCCCAATGCAGCGGAGGCTACAGAGCCCGGTCTTCCAACACGGACTGACTCGGGGACTTGGTCGCCCACCCCACGAGCCTGAGAAGGTAAAGGAGAAACAGAATTCGACATGAGTACGAAAGAAACACATTCATTCACGAATGTGCCCCCACACCCACCATAGAGCCACAATTAGAGGCAGGACACCCAACAAGAAGCCATCGCCGATCATGCCGGGGCCTCCTAGGGGTGCGTCGTGAGTATACGCCCCACAAACGCCACCTTAAGAACCCTTAGTCCGTCGAGATCGGGTTCAGTGACGAAAGGAGGATTGACAATAAAAGGTTGCCCTCGCTTTCGACGTTGGGTACTACAGTTCTACGGGTGCAAGAGTATGACTCCTCAAGCACCCGAGCGTCAAATAGAAAAAGTCCAAAGGAATAACCAAAACAAGCAAAAGGTCGGCAGGAAACGACAAGTAGACAGGAGAAGAGGGGGGGAGAAAAACGAAACAGAAGGAAAAGGAAAAGTTATTCAGCACAATTAGAGAGGACAGCAGCAGGAGCTCAAGGCTACTAATGGACAGAGGACTGTCCCAAGGAGCATCACACTCCGGCAGCCGTCCACTAAGCCCCCCCCCCCCCCTCACGGCGTCAACGAGCTGAACAGGGAGAGGGGGGGGGGGGGGTATATGCTTTCAAGTCACTCACTGACGTTTGCTTAATATATTTCCCTCCTCTGACATCTTAATCTGTGGTCAGGCGTGCAGAATAACTCTCACCTGGTAGACTCCCTTCACCAGGCTACCTGGGGTCATAACACTGCATGTTTATCATAGTGCTGATGTAGTGGTGGTGACCACACGGTATAGTGGTGGTGGTGGTGACCGCACGATGATGTGGTGGTGGTGGTGACCACACGATGATGTGGTGGTGGTGACCACACGATGATGTGGTGGTGGTGACCACACGATGATGTGGTGGTGGTGACCACACGATGTAGTGGTGGTGACCACACGGTATAGTGGTGGTGGTGGTGGTGACCACGAATGAGAGTGTTGGAGAGTGAGACTGAGAGTGTTGGAGAGTGAGACAGAGTGTTGGGGAGTGAGACTGAGAGTGTTGGGGAGTGAGACTGAGAGTGTTGGAGAGTGAGACTGAGAGTGTTGGAGAGTGAGACTGAGAGTGTTGGAGAGTGAGACTGAGAGTGTTGGGGAGTGAGAATAGTGGCGACCATCCAACAACTATCTCCCGCTCTCCACCATTTACATATTCATAAGAACAACCTCCCAAAAGTGCGCCATTATTCCCGTGGAAGAGGAAGCGATCACACTGCCTTTATCATGTTATAATAGGCCATTAATATTCAGCCTGGGCCTAACGGTCCTGTTATTGACGCCCGAGCGCCTCCGTGGTGGCACTCCTCCCTGGTCTCAGCCAATCACAGCGCTCGTAACAATGTTATCCGGAGGTCTTAACAAGGACTACTATGGTCATCAAGATGGTTGTTGCCACTGCTGTTATTACCACTGATACTACCGTAATTCCCGCCATTGCACCTGCGATCATTGTCGCAGCAACAAGTAATGTTTCAACCGTTACACAAGCAACTAATATTTCCACCACTATCACACCGTAACGAGTAGTAATAGCTCCTCTGATCACACAATGAAGAGACGACGACGTTGTGGTCCATCCTGGGCCATTATCACGTCGTGTGGTCCTCTGGAGTCACCACCACACACACTACCATGACTGATGCCACGTCAACTGATACCTCTACTGTCATCTGGCTACTGACACTCACGAAAAGTTAAACCTACAAGTGTTACTACCACTGATGATCAGTAACACCCCGTCATCTTCTCTCACTAATATAATCACTGCTTCTACACCAACTAAACTGCTGCCACAAGTACCTACGATAGATACTACTAGATACTACAACTACCACTCCATTAACCTGGGCTCTAGGAGACTCGAACCGTGGACCCCACACGTGTAAGGCCGCACCTCTATCGACCAAGCTATTGAGTTGTCCTAATCAGGAAAGTTACCGGTAATATTGCATCTATCACTTAAGCATCACCTGCCACCTTGCCTACATTATTCACTCTTATATTCATTGACCTCATGCTTCGCCAGAACTGCCTGCTGTCCAGTGCCCCACATCCTGCTATACAGACCACTGTTCAACTGGAACCTTAAGACCCAGAATGACGAAATACTGTCTGGAAACTAAGCTTCCTCCCTCGGAAGATGGCAAACTTTTCCTGGAACCTATACCTATTCCCCAGCGAGCAACAGCTGCCTGGAAGCCTATTTCCACTCCACAAGATTACGGGTCGCCTGGAAACCCATGCCCTTCTCTGGAAGATGACCACACGATGATAACCCGCCCTGAAATCAATGACCCGCTCTGGAAGACAATAGCCTGACTGGAAATCCGTGCCTGCTCTGGAAGATGGCAGCCTGCCTGGAAACCCATACACAAATCTGAGAGAACTCAGCCCACCTGAAAGCCCATGAATCACTACAGAAGACGGTAGCCCGCCTGGAAACCCATGCCCCGCTCAGGTAGACAATAGTAAGTAATTATCAAAAGAAGGCTCCAACTGGAAGACTATGTAGCACCCACAAATGTATGGGATATTCATAAGGCGTTAAATATTACTAAGGATGCCAATATGAGAACAAAAGTGCATAAGGCGAGTGATATCAAAGGTATCCAATTCACCAAGAATTCTAAAATGGGACAGGTGACCGCGAGGGACTGTTGGGAAGCGAGACGCTCGCACATCCTGAAAGTCCAGACATTCAACAAGAATAAGCATAACCGTAAGAGAGAGAATGCAGTTTGGACAGTCAGGAGCACAGTGGTGCTATTAAGTGCCTGCACGCTTAATCGTGTATGACCAATATGTAACCTCGTTAGAGCCGTTTCCCAACGCCGGTTACGGTGGTATAAGGAAGGCCACAGAGGGACACTATCCTTAAGAGCACACAGTTTGTTACAAGTTATAGAAGACCAACGACCCTGTCAACAGGCAAGGGTTGAGGAATGAATAACCAGGTAGAAGTCTGAATAAGGAACACCATTATGGGAGATGTGCGGAGCCTCCTTATTGGCAGTGTCTGCATGCACATTTGAGTTCACACCAATATGGCTATGAATCCAGCAAAACGTACAGAAAGAGGTAGGTGGTGAAAGGGAACAGGGGCCACAGGAAGGGTAGTGGTCAAAGAATGGCTTAAACGAGAGTGAGGGTGTTGTAGAGACCGGGCAAGGTAGAGAAGACAGTAGTGATCACGGTAATCCAGTTGAGACAGGAGGTCAGTTTCAGCATATAGGTTTAAGGTAGGAGTCGAACGAAAGGCACCAGAGATGAGGCATAACTCAGTATGGTGCAGGGCATCAACACGGGGAAGAGTAGAAGGAGAGGCAGACGAACAAGCAGGACAACCATAATCGAGTTTGGACAATACGAGAGAGGAATGTAAAGAGAGGAGAGTGAGCCTATCCCCAAGTAGTATGGGACAAGACCTTAAGTAAGTTAAGGACCTTAAAGCATTCAACTCAGAGGTAAGAGATATGGGGCGATCAAGAGAAACGAGTGTCAAAGATGAACCCCAAAAAGCTTATCAGAATCTTTGTACAAAAAGGAGATTACCATAAAGCGACAAAGGGGTACGAAGAACGACATGCTTCCGAGTAAAAGTCAGAGCACAAATTTCGTTGCAAATCAAATGCAATATCTTTCATAGATAATTGGGAACACTTCTATGGAAGCAATAAAATGTATGCTCGGAATGGGGTGCATCTATCAAGGGCTGAGTTTTTTTTTTGTGAGATATATACAAGAGTTGTTACATTCTTGTACAGCCACTAGTATGCATAGCATTTCGGGCAAGTTCTTAATTCTATGGTCCCTGGAATACGAGCCCCACGAAGAATCGCTTTTACAACCAAGTACCCATTTTATTGTTGAGTTAAACAGAGGCTACAGTTAAGGATATGCGCCCAGTAAATCCTCCCCGGCCAGGATACGAACCCAGGACAAAGCACTCGTGGAACGCCAGGCGAGTGTCTTACCACTACACCACGTTGACTGGTTGTGAAGTCGCTGGAACCAGTGGTTGGAGGCATTTGTTTGGGTTTAAACTGTTAGTAGACAGTAGGTATGGGAATTGATATGGAAAAATGAGGTAATAAAAGTATGTGTTTGTGGGGAAAAACAAATTGGGAAAATGGTCAGGAGAAAGAGAAGGACCTCAAAATAACAATACACTTAGGGTATATTACACTAACAGTAGAAGTCTAAGAAACAAAATAAACGATTTAAATGCTCTTATCTGCACAGAAAAAATAGATATTATTGCACTTATTGAAACATGGATGAATGTAGAAAATAGAGAACTATTAGCTGAATATCAAATAAATAGATTTAAACTATTTTACACAGATATATTAAACGAGGAGGTGGAGTAGCCATATATGTTAGGGAAAATTTGAAATGTAGTGTCAAAGAGGGAATTAAAACTGAGCCAAACACAGAAACTATTTGAATAGAATTAAACGAAAAAGCAAATAATCTTATAATTGGAGTTATATACAGGCCACCAAACTTAGACAGGATGGAAGCAAAGCATCTATGTGGATGAAATATCTAGAGCATCTAGGTCTAGCAGTATTTGTGTCATGGGTGACTTTAATTAGTGGAATAAATTGGTTTAACAGAACAGAGAATAATGAAGCAGAAGATTTTCTAGAATTAATTGAAGATTGCTTTCTTATCCAATACATTATTAAGGAACCAACACGGAATATTTTAAATTTAGCGTTAACTAACTGGGAAACAAATTAATGACATCGAAATAGGGAGTGAGCTAAGGAACAGTGATCACAAAGAAATCTAATTTATCACAGAATGGAATAGATCTGTAGGAGAAAATTCTGTAAAAGTACCAGATTTTCGAAAAGTTGATTTTAATAGCCTTAGAATTTTTTGGGGTCAAATAGATTGGAAAATCTTGGGCATGGGGAGTGGGCCGGTCTTGGAGCGAGACGTTAACCCAGCGATAGGCTGACGTTAAAGGGATTTCGATGTGGATTCAAAATATATCTTATTTAAAAATATTCTAAGTAAAGCACAGGAATGTAGTATATCATACACATTGAATAGATCGAGTACTAATGATCCAAAGTGGATAACAAAGGATCTGAAGAACCTTATAGGTAGAAAGAGAGTTTGGTACAAAAGGATTAAGAATGCGGAAGTCAGTTTAGAACAGGAATTCGTCCAACTGGTTAGAAATGTTAAAAAAAGAGAGATAAGGAAAGCTAAAAGAAACTATGAAGTTCGCATAGCACGGCAAGCAAAGACAAATCCTAAAGTTTTTTTTCAGTTATATCGAACAAAGATTAGGGAAAGGATTGGTCCATTAAAAACTGAGACAGGTCAGATAACAGATAATGACGAAGAGATGAGTAGTATTTTAAATAAATATTTTTATATCTGTATTTACTAAAGAGGATCTTAACAATATGCCTTCAGCCGAACAAGTCTATGTGGGTTGGAATGAACACAGGTTGACTAGTTTAGCAGTTACCAGGGAGGATGTAATTAAACAAATAGTAAAACTCAAACCAAACAAATCCCCAGGGCTAGATGAAGTGTTTGCCAAGGTGCTTAAAGAATGAAAAGAGGAGCTTTGTGAGCCATTGTCTACCATATTTAATAAATCAATAGTCAGGCAGAGTGCCAGAGTCATGGAAGGTTGCTAATGTGGTACCAACTTTTAAGAAAGGAGATCAATCACTTGCATCAAACTATCGGCCAATTAGCCTAACGTCTATTGTGGGAAAGTTACTTAAATCGATAACTGCAAATACAATTCGTCTTCATCTTGAAAAAGAAAACATTGGATAGGCGTCGGAAATGTAGGGGAATGAGGGAATATCAGTACGAATCAAGAGAGAGGTAGAGTTATGGGCTCCAATAAAAGCTGAAGGGGGCAAGAGAAATGAATAACCACGAAAGTGACCAGGACGAGCACCAAGCATCACCTCCTGGAGACAGACACAAAGTGGTGAAAACTGTTATCAGAAGTTGGAGTTTATGGATGTTGGCATAAAATCCACGAATATTCCATTGAAGAACAGACATTGTGAAAAGAAGAGAGAACAGCAACAGAGAACAATGAAGAGATAAAGGAAAAGAAGAACACAGAAGTTAGAGGGCATGGATAAATTAAGCAATGACGATGGAGGCAAGGGAGCGGGAGGACGGACGGACCGGGTCTGGAGCTAGAGGAGGCAATGGAGAGGGCGATCAAGGGCACCAGGAGTAGAGGGGAAAGAGGCAAAAACAGTGAAGCGCACCTCAGCAAGGGCAACAACCAAGAGAGAATCGAAGGCTAAAGGAACCTCCAAAGCTTGGGGGGCTCGACCACCAAAATGGGAGGAGATGCAGTGACAGAATTGAAGGTGTTAGAAGGGGAAGAAAGTGGCGCCTTCTTACATGCCGAGGAGGAGGAAGGAGAGGAGCCAAGCTTACGTTGGCTCCTCAAACCAAATTGAGAAGGGGAGAGGTGGTGATAGAGTTCTAAGAATCATATCAGACGAACGTTAACCATACGTTCAAAGAATTTCCAGACAACTCGTGAGGGCAATGGGCGAAAGTCCTTAGGGGAAGTCCTCAGAGACCTTGGTTTTCGAACGGAGGACAACGGCATCGAGCCAGTCCTCAGGGACTGGCAAGAACTCCCAGATCTGATTATACAGAATCAGTAAATACACAGTTTCAAATATGGATATGATAGAGCCCAATAGGCTCAGGAATCTGTACACCAGTTGATTTACAGTTGAGAGGCAGAACCAAAGAGCCAGAGCTCAACCCCCGCAAACCCAACAAGGTGAGTACAACTAGGTGAGTAGTAAATGCTGAGACAAGCATGGAGGGAGATGGCGAAGCCTCTCAATGAATGCCATCGGAATCAGCTGCCGTAGAACCACAAAGGGCCAGGGCAGACAAAAGTTCAGAGAGCGCAAAGGGATCGTTATAGGGAAGACAGAGACGAGTGCAGAAATCTAAAGGACGAGATTCAAGGACAGGTTTACAAAGAAGGAAAGATTGAGGAAGATGAGACCCAGAGCTAATAGAAGAAAAGTGGAAATCCAGTTCGGTGGCGACCTACAATGGGTCCACCACAAGAGCACCATGGAGGTGAAGGACTGGCGAGACATCGGGAACGAACTTACCCGCAATCTTGAGGATACACTTCCAGATCTGCGGCAGAGGAGTTTCGGACGTAATGGTGGAACCAGAAGAGACCCAATATTCACATTTAGTCGTACGGATGGCACTATAGGCCACCGTACTCGCCTTCCAAAACAAAAGAAAAGAATCGGCCGTCTGCCGGCGGCGGTGCCTCTTCTAAGCTGCACGCTTACAGCAGACAGCGCGAACACAGTCTGCATTCCACCAGGGAACGCACTTCCGTGGTTCCCGAGAGGAAGAGTGAGGAATATATCTTAGGGCAGCGTCGAAGATGGTGTCATGAAAAAGGAGGAGAGAGTGAGGGAGTGGCAAAAGGGAGAGGTAAGAGAAAGCAGCACTGAGGAAAAAACTGCCCTCGGTCAAGGACAGCAGCAGGAGGGGCAGAAACCAGGGAGTGCACCTCAGCAAGGGCAGCAACCGAGGGGGGAAACATGAAGCGAGACTGTCAGAGGTAGGGGGCGAGGAAGAAAGTGAAGCCATCTTGCCTGCCAGGAAGGAGGAAGGAGAGGAGCCAGGCTTTTGCTTCTGACTCAAAGAGACAGGCGTCCTAGCAACAATGTACTGGGCAACAGATTCAAGCGTCTCAACAGGAGAAGCAGAACGAGAGCAAACATGATGGCCGTTGGGAGAGCGATGGACATCAGCCCGCACTGACAGGTGGCGTGGAGAGCTAAGAGATGGAAAAGAAGGACGGGAAGGAGCATCTGAGGGAGACGAGGAAGAAGACACAGGAGACATGACAGACTGGGTAGAAAGAAGGGGAACCCCAGACAGACGACCAGGAGGGGGACCCTTCAGGACAGAACTCAAAGGAACAAAGGAGGTGGCAGTGGGCGTATCAGGGTCTAAGGCCTGGAAACGGTTGTGAGAATGAGGAAGGCGGGAAGGATGAGGAGAGGAAGAGTGCAACATGCGAGCATAAGAGACGTTAGCATAAGGCGGTAGACAGCGAACCTGGTGCCTCGCCTCAGGAAAAGACAAACGTTCCCAGTGCTTCAAGTTGAGGACGGCTGCCTCAAGCTTGTAATATATACATGTGTGGGAGAAGATAGGGTGGGCCTCAACACAATTGAGGCAGTGAGCCTGGGGAGAAGTGCACTCTGACTTAGAGTGACCCTCATCCCCACACACAGGACAGAGAGAGATAGTATCAGAACAGCTCCATGCCCAAACCTCCAGCACTTATTACAGAGCCGAGGAGAGAGAACGTACTCCTGGACGGAGCACCTGGCACCTGCAAGAATTACAGAGGGCGAAAGGATCCTACCATGAAAGGTAATCTTCACAACACGAAGGGGTTGACAACGACAACCACGAGGGGGACGAGAAAAGAGTCTACCTGGAGGACAGAATGGCCTTGCTTCGAGGATATGGCCAAGGCCAATATCTTCGTGGCAGTCCTGTAGATTCCGAACACCAGTTGCAACATGGAGTGGGAGGAGAATAATGCCAACACTGGCATTCAACCGAGCATTCTTGGTGACCTGAACTGTGGTCTCGCCAAGGCAGGATAAGGCGGCCAAGTGAGAAGCTGCATCCTGAGGAGCAGCAGCAACGACACGTGAACCGAGATGGGGTTAAAGGTAACAGAGGCATCAACTGAATCAACAAGGTGTCTAAGGAGGGAGAAATAGTCAGAAGGCACAGAATCAAGAGGAAAGAGATCAAAGTATTTGCCCACGAAGTGGAACCAAACAAGGCTTGATGTGCATCAGTATGGGAAGCAATCGAGCAAGTGCGGCCGTGGCGAGGACGTCGTGGAGAACTCCCAGAGAGAGAGAGCTGTTAAAAGGCGCAGTAGTCTCAACTAGAGACTGATCCGTGCCAGGGGACGTGGTGGTCACCACTGGGGCCTTGGGGCTCGACCCAACCACAGAGGGAGGGGAGCCGAGGGTAGTAGTCAGGAGGGTCAAAGGAGGTGCAAGGTTGGGGCCCAATGTAGTGGGGGCTACATAGCCCGATCTTCCAACACAGGCCGACTCGGGGGCTTGGTCCCCCACCCCATGAGCCCGAGAAGGTATAAGAGGAACATTAATTGACATACAAATGAGGTAAGATATTCATTCACGAATGTGTCCCCACACCCAGCACACAGCCACAATTAGAGGCAGGACATCCAACGAGAGACTTATTGCCGATCTTGCCGGGGACCCCCCAGGGGTGCGTCGTGAGTATACACCCCACAAACGCCACCTTAAGAACCGTCAGTCCATCGAGATCGGGTTCAGTGACGAAAGGATTGACAATAAAAGGGTCTCCTCGCTGAAGACGTTGGATACTACAGTTCTACGGGTGCAAGAGTATGCTTCCTCAAACACCTGGATGTCAAAACAAAAGAAGGCCGAAAGAATGATCCAAACAGGCTAAAGATCGGTGGGAAATGACAATTTGAAAGGAGAAGAGGGGGAGAAAAATGAAACATGTGGAAGAGGAGAAGATGTCTGGCACAATTGGTAAAGACAGCAGCAGGAGCATAAGGCTGCAAAAGGAAAGAGGACCGACGCACGGAGCATCACACTTCGGCAGCCACCCACTAAACCCTCTCACGGAGACAACGGGCCAGACTGGGAGGTGGGATTAAGGCAGAAAGCCTAAATAAGGGAATTAAGACGAGGGAGCCAGCAGGAGGGACAAGCGTTGCATCCTTCCTCGCCGAGCTCCTGAGGGCAACTGACAGGGCCAGCTGCCTCAAGAGCGAGGAGCCGGCAGGGCGGAGAATGGATCAGCCCAAATGTAGGGGAGTCCCCTCACAACATGTGGGAAGCAGAGATATGTTGGATGAAGACATTTACTGTGTAGTTTTAGTTATTTGTTTATAGGGAAACATTTTCATTGGCGTATCAATGGGTT
>NC_091214.1:26886230-26926230 GCF_040958095.1 Procambarus clarkii
GAGAGAGAGGAAGAAGGAACAGAGTTAAGGATAGATGTAGGGAGGGATGGATAGATAGATGTAGGGAAGGATGGAGAGAGAAGAGAGGGATGAATACAGGGAGAGAGGGATGGATCGAGGGAGGGAAGGAGGGAGAGAGGGATGGATAGAGGGAGGGAAGGAACGGTAGAGTTGAGAGAGTATGGGGAGGAGTAGAATATCACTATGAGAATAACATACATATAGCCATCTACTCGCCCACTTAACTACTAACCTTACTACCTATTTACCTACTCCTCTACCTACCCAATAACTTTCCTGCCGAAATGCCTAATTATCTCGTTACCTAACAATTTTGTTCTAACTGGTTTGCTACTTAACTACCAGTCTACCTACGATGTATACCTACAGCCTGCCTGCCTGCCTACTTAACTACCAATCTACTAACATACCTTCCATGTTGCTATTACTATCTATGAACGAAGCTGCTTACCTACCTGCCCATACTCTTATTTACCTATCTGCCTACCAGTCTTTTTGCCTTTCTACAAGACAGACGAACAACAAATCTACTTAAGGAGGGATCTACCTACATATTACCTCCTTGTCTACCAACATATCATACGCCGTCTTGTCTACTGCTGGGACAAAAGGTAATTTCTCTCACCTTTCTTGGCAGCAATATTTTTACCTTGAAAAGATCTATAAAACCTTTCCTGGACTCGCTCAACAAAGGTCACGAAATGAAGAGGAAGGATGCGTTTTATTTTTGACAGGAGGTCGGCAAAATGCCTTTGTCCTGGTCCACCGAGTCCATGCCCCGGCCCCCCGAGTCCATGCCCCGGCCCCCCGAGTCCATGCCCCGGCCCCCCGAGTCCATGCCCCGGCCCCCCGAGTCCATGCCCCGGCCCCCCGAGTCCATGCCCCGGCCCCCCGAGTCCATGCCCCGGCCCCCCGAGTCCATGCCCCGGCCCCCCGAGTCCATGCCCCGGCCCCCCGAGTCCATGCCCCGGCCCCCCGAGTCCATGCCCCGGCCCCTGGCATCCCAACATGGTGATTCCTACAGTCACTGTACGTGTTCCTGCATGTTTAGTGAATACCACAGTGTTGCCTGGTGAGGCCAGGCACTCTGGACCCCTCGGTGGCCGCCCCGTGCGACAGGTCCGGCGGTTCCCGGGTCGCCAACCTCGTTCATGCCCCAAACACCGCCGGAAGCGATCTAGAGACTACTCTAGGAGCAGCACTAATTTGGAGGAGTCGACGATGAACCTGTGCAAGAAGGCGGGGCACCAGGAGCTAGACCTCACTCCCCCGTAGTCACTGATAGGCGAGCTCTGTCTGGGAACCCAGCTGGATACACAGCGATCAACCAGGTTAGTGTGGTTGGTGTAGGGTGAAGAAGGAAGAGCCTACCCGGAACCTCACCCCGGCAGGGTGTCGGTGTTAGGCTTACTGTGGAAAGTTTTGTGATGGAGTTATTCTGCAAACTTATATAACCTTTATGTTGAAAGGTGTGAGGTATGAAGATGAGGAGACACACTCCTCTCATGCTTACACTGTCTATAGAACAGGATGAAGGAGGAGAGAGGAGGAGGAGGAGAAATAGGAAGCATAGAGAGAGAAGGACTGGAAGGAAGGAGGAGAGGTGTTAGAGAAGAGACGCGAGGAGGAAGCAGAGTTGTAATATATGTGGATGTGTTATGAGGGAGTGTTGTGTAATCCCCAGAGTGGCGAGATGGGAGAGACGCACGCGGGATTATGGCAGTGAGGGAAGGCAAGGAAGAGAATTACAGAATATTAAGATGAGAGGAGCCAGGAGAGGCGTCTTGGGCAGATGAGAATGTGGAGAGATTAGCAGGAAAACGGAGGCAGGACAGCAGAAGAGGGAGACCAAGTAAACTGTTTACTCATGTGTGGTAAACCGTTGCCAAGACGCTACTAGGAAGAGTGGGAAGTAAATTCTCTCGTACAGGTCCAAGTCCAGAAAAATGGGATTCTGAAGGAGCTTTTCCTCCGCCATTCCCATATTAAAGCATACAGTAGTGAAGGTGGTGGTGGTGGTGGTGGTGGTGGTGGTGGTATGGGGCCAGAGACAGCTTGGTGGTGGTGGTGTGGGGCCAGAGACAGCTTGGTGGTGGTGGTGGTGGTGGTGGTGTGGGGCCAGAGACAGCTTGGTGGTGGTGGTGTGGGGCCAGAGACAGCTTGGTGGTGGTGGTGGTGGTGGGGGGGCCAGAGCCAGCTTGGTGGTGGTGGTGGTGGTGGTGGTGGTGGTGGTGGTGGTGTGGGGCCAGAGACAGCTTGGTGGTGGTGGTGGTGGTGGTGGTGGTGTGGGGCCAGAGACAGCTTGGTGGTGGTGGTGGTGGTGGTGGTGTGGGGCCAGAGACAGCTTGGTGGTGGTGGTGGTGGTGGTGGTGTGGGGCCAGAGACAGCTTGGTGGTGGTGGTGGTGGTGGTGGTGTGGGGCCAGAGACAGCTTGGTGGTGGTGGTGGTGATGGTGGTGGTGTGGGGCCAGAGACAGCTTGGTGGTGGTGGTGGTGGTGGTGGTGGTGGTGTGGGGCCAGAGACAGCTTGGTGGTGGTGGTGGTGGTGTGGGGCCAGAGACAGCTTGGTGGTGGTGGTGGTGGTGGTGTGGGGCCAGAGACAGCTTGGTGGTGGTGGTGTGGGGCCAGAGACAGCTTGGTGGTGGTGGTGGTGTGGGGCCAGAGACAGCTTGGTTTTGGTGGTGTGGGGCCAGAGACAGCTTGGTGGTGGTGGTGGTGGTGGTGTGGGGCCAGAGACAGCTTGGTGGTGGTGGTGGTGATGGTGGTGGTGGTGTGGGGCCAGAGACAGCTTGGTGGTGGTGGTGGTGGTGGTGGTGGTGTGGGGCCAGAGACAGCTTGGTGGTGGTGGTGGTGATGGTGGTGGTGGTGTGGGGCCAGAGACAGCTTGGTGGTGGTGGTGGTGGTGGTGTGGGGCCAGAGACAGCTTGGTGGTGGTGGTGGTGGTGGTGTGGGGCCAGAGACAGCTTGGTGGTGGTGGTGGTGGTGGTGGTGTGGGGCCAGAGACAGCTTGGTGGTGGTGGTGGTGGGCCAGAGACAGCTTGGTGGTGGTGGTGGTGGTGGTGGTGGGCCAGAGACAGCTTGGTGGTGGTGGTGGTGGTGGTGGTGGTGGTGGGCCAGAGACAGCTTGGTGGTGGTGGTGGTGGTGGTGGTGGTGGTGGTGGGCCAGAGACAGCTTGGTGGTGGTGGTGGTGGTGGTGGTGGTGGTGGGCCAGAGACAGCTTGGTGGTGGTGGTGGTGGTGGTGGTGGTGGTGGTGGTGGGCCAGAGACAGCTTGGTGGTGGTGGTGGTGGTGGTGGTGGTGGGCCAGAGACAGCTTGGTGGTGGTGGTGGTGGTGGTGGTGGTGGGCCAGAGACAGCTTGGTGGTGGTGGTGGTGGTGGTGGGCCAGAGACAGCTTGGTTGGTGGTGGTGGTGGTGGTGGGCCAGAGACAGCTTGGTGGTGGTGGTGGTGGTGGTGGGCCAGAGACAGCTTGGTGGTGGTGGTGGTGGTGGTGGTGGTGGGCCAGAGACAGCTTGGTGGTGGTGGTGGGCCAGAGACAGCTTGGTGGTGGTGGTGGTGGTGGTGGTGGGCCAGAGACAGCTTGGTGGTGGTGGTGGTGGTGGTGGTGGTGGTGGTGGTGGTGGTGGGCCAGAGACAGCTTGGTGGTGGTGGTGGTGGTGGTGGTGGTGTGGGGCCAGAGACAGCTTGGTGGTGGTGGTGGTGGTGGTGTGGGGCCAGAGACAGCTTGGTGGTGGTGGTGGTGTGAGGCCAGAGACAGCTTGGTGGTGGTGGTGGTGGTGATGGTGGGCCAGAGACAGCTTGTTGTTGGTGGTGGTGGTGGTGGTGGTGGTGGTGTGGGGCCAGAGACAGCTTGGTGGTGGTGGTGGTGGTGGTGGTGGTGTGGGGCCAGAGACAGCTTGGTGGTGGTGGTGGTGGTGGTGGGCCAGAGACAGCTTGGTGGTGGTGGTGGGCCAGAGACAGCTTGGTGGTGGTGGTGGTGGGCCAGAGACAGCTTGGTGGTGGTGGTGGTGGTGGTGGGCCAGAGACAGCTTGGTGGTGGTGGTGGTGGTGGGCCAGAGACAGCTTGGTGGTGGTGGTGGTGGTGGGCCAGAGACAGCTTGGTGGTGGTGGTGGTGGTGGGCCAGAGACAGCTTGGTGGTGGTGGTGGTGGGCCAGAGACAGCTTGGTGGTGGTGGTGGTGGTGTGGGGCCAGAGACAGCTTGGTGGTGGTGGTGGTGGTGGTGGTGGTGTGGGGCCAGAGACAGCTTGGTGGTGGTGGTGGTGGTGGTGGTGTGGGGCCAGAGACAGCTTGGTGGTGGTGGTGGTGTGGGGCCAGAGACAGCTTGGTGGTGGTGGTGGTGTGAGGCCAGAGACAGCTTGGTGGTGGTGGTGGTGTGGGGCCAGAGACAGCTTGGTGGTGGTGGTGGTGTGGGGCCAGAGACAGCTTGGTGGTAGTGTGGGGCCAAGTCTAGCCTAGCCTTAACAAGCCTAGCCAATGCTAAAATGCCAGGCCAATCCTAGCGAAGCTTAGCCTAGTCCAGCCCAGTTCTGCGAACCCTAGCAAAGCTTTGCCTAGCCAGCTTTTGGCTTGTGTCATGTGTGGATGTCCGAGCGTGTCGTTAAGTACAAGTGTTACTTGAGGCTTCGAGTAAATAACTTGTTCACACCAGCAACTGTAATGGGTAAAGTCTGGAGGCAGAGTCTGGTGCAGGCGGCATTAACTGCGTCACAACACAGCTCTCGCCGCTAAAATGACGGGATGACCCTAGTGTCCGCGGAGCTATCAGGTAGGATGAGGCCCCGGCGGGTGAGGTGTAACTAGATATATAAATACCAGCAGATGGCCGAAATCCGACACACAAAATAACATAAGTTACCCATTACAGAAAAGGAGAATGGATTATTCTGTGACGTCATTCAACAAGATTTGGTTATATCTCATATTTTTTTAAACACAGTCTAGTGTTTAAACTTAATAAAGTGTTCACTAGGACTGAATATAATTTCCAAGAACAAGAGGTACAGCTTGACTCCCTTGCTACTGTTCAATAAAATCAGAAGTAGAACCGACACATGGGGCCAGATTCACGAAAGCACTTACGCAACCACTTACGAACGTGAACATCTTTCCTCAATCTTTGACGGCTTTGGTTACATTTATAAAACAGTTTACAAGCATGAAAACTTCCCATTCAACTGTTGTTTCTTGTTATAAACAGCCTCCTGGTACTTCGGGGCTCATTAACTGCTTAATAATTGGAAACAAAGCCGCCAAAGCTTATGAAAAGATGTACCGGTTCGTAAGTGTTTGCGTAAGTGCTTTCGTGAATCTGGCCCCTGGGCTAGAAGCGTCGGCACGTGCACCACAGAACTTGTCAACACAACATGAGAGTGCTGCTGGAGAACTGTGACACGAGTCTTCCACCACAGACATTTTACTGTCCTAAGGGAACTACCACAGCAGTTCTTCCACCCAACACAACACTTGAGTATCCGACTGCCTAATAACTTTTTTATTGGTAGTGTGCACTTGTTAATATTAGTTAGGTAGCCGGTTATAAGAGAGCTTTAAAGCTCAACCAAGTGCTTTTACTCAGCTCTGCTCTACACACATTCGATGTCATATCTGTACTTATGTTTAGGGAACCATTATCAATTCTAAACATTCGGCAGGAATAAGTGATGTGAAGTTACCTTGGATTACAGCTGGCTCTCAACATAATTATAGAAATTTGTTACTCTGCTGTACATCAAGCCTTCCAGGCCTCCAGATAGCCGCCATTACGTGGCACTCTGAGGCACAGGGCCACACCCTAATCTGATGCTACAATTACATAGCCTCTCCTGATACTGTAGTTCTCCTAACTACAGTGTCAGCTTAGGCCCCCCTTTTACTTTATACTGTAGATAAATTAACTATAACAGTAGATTAGACCACCATATGTGGTATGATTTATAATTTATATATTAAAGACTTGGTAAACAATTTGTGGTTTATGAAGGATCCACTTCAAGTGGTTTAAGCTACAAATTGTCCCCCCAAACTGTGTGTGAGAAATTCTAGCACCTGAATCACAATATACAGTCCACTAACTAAGAACAATAATTCAATATTGAAGTTTAACTAAAAATTAATCAAATAATAATAATAATATAATTATAAGTCAATTAAAAAATAAAATAAAGTAAATATTTAATATTTCATAAAAAGAAAAGGAATTAAAGCCTGCTAGGATTTTCCCGCAGCAGACGTGTCTTCACGTTCCTACAACCCGTCCTCGACTCAAGTCCATTCCATCCAGCGGTCGACCCCACAGACGCATTCATATATTTTAACATGCTCTTCATTCAAAACGGGAATTTTCTCAAGTATAAATTAATATTATAATATATTAGCATATTGTGTATAGATAGGCATAGGTTAGGTTAGGTGTTTAGGTTCTGTTGGTGATTATTTGTATTTGTAGTACGTGGGTGAAGCATTTACAGCGTTGTGGTTCGAACAAATTTCGTCAGTGAAACACTTGTTCCGGATATGTTCGAACGTCAGCAGTTGTGAGTCGTGTGTAAACCGCTTTTCATTCATAAACAGGGGGTTTGGCGGGTGCATGGAATCACTTTTGGATCTTTGTTTGGAGGACGGGCTGACCTGAAGGTTCACTTGCTCACGACTGATTACCTCAAGGTTCACTTGTTCACGACAGATTACCTCAAGGTTCACTTGTTCACGACTGATTACCTCAAGGTTCACTTGTTCACGACTGATTACCTCAAGGTTCACTTGTTCACGACAGATTACCTCAAGGTTCACTTGCTCACGACTGATTACCTCAAGGTTCACTTGTTCACGACTGATTACCTCAAGGTTCACTTGTTCACGACTGATTACCTCAAGGTTCACTTACTCACGACAGATTACCTCAAAGTTCACTTGCTCACGACAGATTACCTCAAAGTTCACTTGCTCACGACTGATTACCTCAAGGTTCACTTACTCACGACAGATTACCTCAAAGTTCACTTGTTCACGACTGATTACCTCAAGGTTCACTTACTCACGACAGATTACCTCAAAGTTCACTTGCTCACGACTGATTACCTCAAGGTTCACTTGTTCACGACTGATTACCTCAAGGTTCACTTACTCACGACAGATTACCTCAAAGTTCACTTGCTCACGACAGATTACCTCAAAGTTCACTTGCTCACGACTGATTACCTCAAGGTTCACTTGTTCACGACTGATTACCTCAAGGTTCACTTGCTCACGACAGATTACCTCAAAGTTCACTTGCTCACGACAGATTACCTCAAGGTTCACTTGCTCACGACAGATTACCTCAAGGTTCACTTGTTCACGACAGATTACCTCAAAGTTCACTTGCTCACAACAGACTGCCTGAAGGTTCACTTGCTCACGACAGACTTCCTGAAGGTTCACTTGCTCACGACAGACTGCCTGAAGGTTCACTTGCTCACGACAGACTGCCTGAAGGTTCACTTGCTCACGACAGACTGCCTGAAGGTTCACTTGCTCACGACAGACTGCCTGAAGGTTCACTTGCTCACGACAGACTGCCTGAAGGTTCACTTGCTCACGACAGACTGCCTGAAGGTTCACTTGCTCACGACAGACTTCCTGAAGGTTCACTTGCTCACGACAGACTGCCTGAAGGTTCACTTGCTCACGACAGACTGCCTGAAGGTTCACTTGCTCACGACAGACTGCCTGAAGGTTCACTTGCTCACGACAGACTGCCTGAAGGTTCACTTGCTCACGACAGACTGCCTGAAGGTTCACTTGCTCACGACAGACTGCCTGAAGGTTCACTTGCTCACGACAGACTGCCTGAAGGTTCACTTGCTCACGACAGACTGCCTGAAGGTTCACTTGCTCACGACAGACTGCCTGAAGGTTCACTTGCTCACGACAGACTGCCTGAAGGTTCACTTGCTCACGACAGACTGCCTGAAGGTTCACTTGCTCACGACAAACTGCCTGAAGGTTCACTTGGGAAACGCAAAACAACGACTAAATCATCACAGAGGGTGTTCAGGGAGCCCAACCTGTCCTCTTACAAATTACGTCAAGTTACATATATGACCGTCAGCCCGTATGGCCAAAAATAGACGTAATTTCAAAATGAAAACCAATTTAAAAAAATATTTGAATTTTTTGTCCAAAACAGCATGTTAAGGGTCCTCTGGTAGGTTAGGAGGGCAGGAAGTTCTCCCAAGGTTTCAAAACGTCATAAAAACAGTTAATTGATAGTTTCCTCTCCTAACCGAGTAAGGTCGACTAGGACTCAGAACAGAAAACGGGACAGTACGTCACTTGCGTGAGCCGATTTCATTTCAAATTACGTCCGTTTTTAGCCATAGCGCGCATACGGGCGAAAAGCGACGTTACTTTAAGAGGACGGGTTGGTGCGTCCGCGCTCCGTTAAAATCTCGAAATAAAACTTTTTTTTAGGATTACAGCCATGGATTACTGGTCATAGTCACCACGAAGTGCATAGTGACCCGTAGGAAAGTTGAACACAGTCATCAACAATGGAACTTTGAGGTAAATAGTGACTAATCGGGGGAGTCACTGCCACGAGGCTCATGTAGATATGTGTATATAATGAACAGTTAAGTGGAACGTGTAACAAAACACACATGTAGGTTGAAAGTGTAGGATAATTGCACATGGACAATTAGCAACATATCATAGTGCCAGAATGATCCAACCCACGAGGCCGTGTTTACACCCGCCACGAGGCCGTGTTTACACCCGCCACGAGGCCGTGTTTACACCCGCCACGAGGCCGTGTTTACACCCGCCACGAGGCCGTGTTTACACCCGCCACGAGGCCGTGTTTACACCCGCCACGAGGCCGTGTTTACACCCGCCACGAGGCCGTGTTTACACCCGCCACGAGGCCGTGTTTACACCCGCCACGAGGCCGTGTTTACACCCGCCACGAGGCCGTGTTTACACCCGCCACGAGGCCGTGTTTACACCCGCCACGAGGCCGTGTTTACACCCGCCACGAGGCCGTGTTTACACCCGCCACGAGGCCGTGTTTACACCCGCCACGAGGCCGTGTTTACACCCGCCACGAGGCCGTGTTTACACCCGCCACGAGGCCGTGTTTACACCCGCCACGAGGCCGTGTTTACACCCGCCACGAGGCCGTGTTTACACCCGCCACGAGGCCGTGTTTACACCCGCCACGAGGCCGTGTTTACACCCGCCACGAGGCCGTGTTTACACCCGCCACGAGGCCGTGTTTACACCCGCCACGAGGCCGTGTTTACACCCGCCACGAGGCCGTGTTTACACCCGCCACGAGGCCGTGTTTACACCCGCCACGAGGCCGTGTTTACACCCGCCACGAGGCCGTGTTTACACCCGCCACGAGGCCGTGTTTACACCCGCCACGAGGCCGTGTTTACACCCGCCACGAGGCCTACCCAGTGTAAGGCACGCCCCTCACTGATAATATTCTGTGAACATATTCTATAATACAGGAATATGGGTCTAGGAGCTAGTAATAGACTAAGTTACTTTAAGTTAATATATCATTGCAAGCTGGAAATTAAGCAGAAAGTTTCCTATGTAATACATAATTAAATCAAAGTTATTAATAAAGGAACTGGCAACTGGTCACATCCGCTCCGCGACCCGGGACATCAACTCTTCATCCCACTGGGACCACAACGGTCAACTGTTCATCCCACTGGGACCACAACGGTCATCTGTTCATCCCACTGGGACCACAACGGTCAACTGTTCATCCCACTGGGACCACAACGCTCAAGTGTTCATCCCACTGGGACCACAACGGTCAACTGTTCATCACCCTGGGACCACAACGGTCAACTGTTCATCTCACTGGGACCACAACGGTCAACTGTTCATCCCACTGGGACCACAACGGTCAACTGTTCATCTCACTGGGACCACAACGGTCAACTGTTCATCCCACTGGGACCACAACGGTCAACTGTTCATCACCCTGGGACCACAACGGTCAACTGTTCATCCCACTGGGACCACAACGGACAACTGTTCATCCCACTGGGACCACAACGGTCAACTGTTCATCACCCTGGGACCACAACGGTCAACTGTTCATCCCACTGGGACCACAACAGTCAACTGTTCATCCCACTGGGACAACAACAGTCAACTGTTCATCACCCTGGGACAACAACAGTCAACTGTTCATCCCACTGGGACAACAACAGTCAACTGTTCATCACCCTGGGACCACAACAGTCAACTGTTCATCCCACTGGGACAACAACGGTCAACTGTTCATCCCACTGGGACAACAACGGTCAACTGTTCATCCCACTGGGACAACAACGGTCAACTGTTCATCCCACTGGGACAACAACAGTCAACTGTTCATCCCACTGGGACAACAACAGTCAACTGTTCATCACCCTGGGACAACAACAGTCAACTGTTCATCCCACTGGGACAACAACAGTCAACTGTTCATCCCACTGGGACAACAACAGTCAACTGTTCATCCCACTGGGACAACAACAGTCAACTGTTCATCCCACTGGGACAACAACAGTCAACTGTTCATCACCCTGGGACAACAACAGTCAACTGTTCATCCCACTGGGACAACAACAGTCAACTGTTCATCACCCTGGGACCACAACAGTCAACTGTTCATCCCACTGGGACAACAACGGTCAACTGTTCATCCCACTGGGACAACAACGGTCAACTGTTCATCCCACTGGGACAACAACAGTCAACTGTTCATCCCACTGGGACAACAACAGTCAACTGTTCATCCCACTGGGACAACAACGGTCAACTGTTCATCCCACTGGGACAACAACAGTCAACTGTTCATCCCACTGGGACAACAACAGTCAACTGTTCATCCCACTGGGACAACAACAGTCAACTGTTCATCCCACTGGGACCACAACGGTCAACTGTTCATCCCACTGGGGCAACAACAGTCAACTGTTCATCCCACTGGGACAACAACAGTCAACTGTTCATCCCACTGGGACCACAACGGTCAACTGTTCATCCCACTGGGACAACAACAGTCAACTCTTCATCCCACTGGGACAACAATGCTCAACTGTTCATCCCACTGGGACCACAACGGTCAACTGTTCATCCCACTGGGACAACAACAGTCAACTGTTCATCCCACTGGGACCACAACAGTCAACTGTTCATCCCACTGGGACCACAACAGTCAACTGTTCATCCCACTGGGACCACAACAGTCAACTGTTCATCCCACTGGGACCACAACAGTCAACTGTTCATCACCCTGGGACAACAACAGTCAACTGTTCATCCCACTGGGACCACAACGGTCAACTGTTCATCACCCTGGGACCACAACGGTCAACTGTTCATCACCCTGGGACCACAACGGTCAACTGTTCATCCCACTGGGACAACCTTCCTCTACCATATGATAAGTACCTGCACAAAGTTTGAACATATAAACATATACAATATTATAAATATATACATGGTATTTTACTATTTATAATATAAGGTCAACAAGGGATCTCCAACTCCGGTCAACTCCGGCAACCAGGAGGCCTGGTCGACGACCGGGCCGCGGGGACGCTAAGCCCCAGAAGCACCTCAAGGTAACCTCAAGGTAAGGGATACATACCGTAAAGAACAAATACAATACAATACCTAAGACAATGGAAGTGAGAGGCAAGTGTTGTGAAGCCTTTGGAAGAGGCATTGTAGTCGTCAAGTGTTGCATCTGTCATGCAACATATCACCTGAGCTATGCACAATTATCTACAGCATGCACAGACAATATACTGAATTAGCAACAATGACGGGTTAATATGGGAAAACATAGCCAAACTGATGAAGGCCAGACCCGAGACACTCAGATTAACATTCACAGAAAAGTTACCAGCGATATTTGCGGATTGTGAAAAACACTGGACAATGACCAAACTCAGGAACTGGTAGTTTAGAGAACCACAGCACAAGTGTGGAGGGAGAATGTATTGTGGCGCATAACAGCAGTAATATAGCAGAATCAGGTAATATTGTTGGAAATACCGACATTAACAACCTCAAATACTAACATATAACAGCCATAAGCTACTTTTAATTTATTAGTTAGTCATAAGGTAAGGTAAGGAAATTATCAAAAGAAGGCACCA
This sequence comes from Procambarus clarkii, assembly GCF_040958095.1. Lineage (NCBI taxonomy): Eukaryota > Metazoa > Arthropoda > Malacostraca > Decapoda > Cambaridae > Procambarus > Procambarus clarkii. Next base: position 26,898,407 of record NC_091214.1, read on the forward strand.
TACCGGGAAGGCTGTGTAGCACCATCAAAGTGCGAAATAATCAGAGGGCGCTAAATATCACCGAGAATGCCAATACGAGAACAAAAACGCATAAGGCGAACGATATGCTCGTCTTGGAAGTCAGAACATTCAACAAGGATATGCACAACTGTAAGAGGGACAACGCAATTCGGACAATAAGGAGCAGGGCGGCGCTCCATTAAGTGACTGTGGGTTAAGCAAGTATGACCAACCCGCAGCCGTGCCAAAGCAGTTTCCCACCGCCGGTTACGGTGGCAGGAGGAAGGCCACGGGGACACACTACGTTTGAGAGTACACAGCTTGTTACTAACCACAGAGGCCCAACAACTCTGCCAACGGACAAGAATGGAAGAATGAATAACAGGATAAAAGTCGGAATAAGGAATACCTTTACGGGAGATGGGACAAGAACGGATAGCTTCCTTAGCGGCAGCATCCGTACGCTCATTGAGAGAAACACCAATATGGCTGCGAACCCAGCAAAACTCTACTAATTTAAATTTACTAGAAATAAGAAACAGCCAATGTTGAATCTCGATGACCACCGGATGGACAGGATTAAAGGACCCTAGAGCCATGAGGGCACTACGAGAGTCAACTACAACCACAAAGGAGGAATGACAATGAGAAAGCAAGAGACGAAGAGCATAGAGAATAGCATAAAGTTCTGCCGTAAAGACGCTAGCCTCCGAAGGGAGGCGACACATATAAGTATGGTCAGGAAAAACAACAGAGTAGCCCACACCATCCGCAGACTTAGACCCATCAGTGAAGATGGAAATAGAGTGCGAGTGCGAAGAAAAGCGCTCAAGGAAGAGGCTTTTCAGAATTGTAGGAGGGGTAAAGGCTTTAGTAATACAAGTCAAGGACGTACAAAACTTGGGAAGGGGGACTCTCCACGGAGGTAAAGAAGGAACAATATGAGGAGAAACATTAGAAATATGAACAGAAAGAGAATCCTGTAAGCGAGATAACCGGACAGAAAGAGGGAGACGATAAATAAGAACAAGAGTTACAGGAGGGGTAAAAGTTAAAGCATGATAGAGGCGAGAGGAAGGATGTTTTAAGGACCGTGCAAGAGAGCGAAGACAGTAGCGATTATGGCGGACCTGAAGAGAGAGAAAGCCAGTGTCAACATACAAACTGAGGGCGGGAGTCGAACGAAAGGCACCAGAGCTGAGATGCAACCCAGTATGGTGCAAAGCATCAAGACGGCAAAGAGTAGACAGAGAACAAGAAGAGTATGCAGGGCAACCATAATCGAGTTTAGACAGGACGAAAGAGGAGTGCAATTAGAGGAGCGTGCGCCTATCCGCTCCCCAAGAAGTATGGGACAAAACCTTAAGTAGGTTAAGGGCCTTAGAGCATTCAACTCGGAGGTAAGAGATGTGGGCTGACCAAGACAAACGAGTGTCAAAGACTAACCCCAAGAACTTTGCGGAATCCCTGTACACAATGGGATGACCATAAAGTGACAAAGAGGGACGAAGAACGACATGCTTCCAAGTAAAAGTCATAGCACAACTCTTAGACGCAGAGAACTTGAAGCCATGATCGGTGGCCCAAGACGACACGGCATCAATCGTAAGTTGAAGCCGCCGTTGAAGGAGAAGCGAATCATCACCCTGACAGCAAAGGGTAAGATCATCAACATAGAGAGCGGAGAAGATGCCAAAAGTTAGAGAGGAAAGAAGACCGTTGAGGGCAATGGTCTTCATATATATATATATATATATATATATATATATATATATATATATATATATATATATATATATATATATATATATATATATATATATATATATATATATATATATATATATTATTAAATATGACCGAAAAAGTAAGATTAATAATTCTAACACGAATTTTCTCAATCTTTCGTACATTACGCTTCACTGTTGGAGGTAAATCAAAAATCAATTCTCCAAAATTCATTTTTATTTCTAGTCTGACGCGACACGGGCGCATTTCGTAAAACTTATTACATTTTCAAAGACTTTAGTTCACAAATACACAACTGATTAGAACTTACGTATCTCCGATTTTATATCTACATTTGAGTGAGGTGGGAGGGGTGATGTGGCATTAACACAAGACAGAACAAGAGGGGATATTAATAGGGTATTAAAAGTATCAACACAAGACAGAACACAAACAATGGGTATTGAATAGAAGTGTTTGTAGAAAGCCTATTGGTCCATATTTCTTGATGCTTCTATATTGAAGCAGAGTCTTGAGGTGGGTAGAATATAGTTGTGCAATAATTGGCTGTCGATTGCTGGTGTTGACTTCTTGATGTGTAGTGCCTCGCAAACGTCAAGCCGCCTGCTATCGCTGTATCTATCGATGATTTCTGTGTTGTTTACTAGGATTTCTCTGGCGATGGTTTGGTTGTGGGAAGAGATTATATGTTCCTTAATGGAGCCCTGTTGCTTATGCATCGTTAAACGCCTAGAAAGAGATGTTGTTGTCTTGCCTATATACTGGGTTTTTTGGAGCTTACAGTCCCCAAGTGGGCATTTGAAGGCATAGACGACGTTAGTCTCTTTTAAAGCGTTCTGTTTTGTGTCTGGAGAGTTTCTCATGAGTAGGCTGGCCGTTTTTCTGGTTTTATAGTAAATCGTCAGTTGTATCCTCTGATTTTTGTCTGTAGGGATAACGTTTCTATTAACAATATCTTTCAGGACCCTTTCCTCCGTTTTATGAGCTGTGGAAAAGAAGTTCCTGTAAAATAGTCTAATAGGGGGTATAGGTGTCGTGTTAGTTGTCTCTTCAGAGGTTGCATGGCTTTTCACTTTCCTTTTTATGATGTTTTCGATGAAACCATTGGAGAAGCCGTTATTGACTAGGACCTGCCTTACCCTACAGAGTTCTTCGTCGACTTGCTTCCATTCTGAGCTGTGGCTGAGAGCACGGTCGACATATGCGTTAACAACACTCCTCTTGTACCTGTCAGGGCAGTCGCTGTTGGCATTTAGGCACATTCCAATGTTTGTTTCCTTAGTGTAGACTGCAGTGTGGAAACCTCCGCCCTTTTCCATGACTTACATCTAGAAAGGGCAGCTTCCCATCCTTTTCCATCTCGTAAGTGAAACGCAGCACGGAACTCTGCTCAAATGCCTCCTTCAGCTCCTGCAGATGTCTGACATCAGGTACCTGTGTAAAAATGTCGTCAACATACCTGCAGTATATGGCCGGTTTCAAGTTCATGTCGACTAAGACTTTTTGCTCGATGGTACCCATGTAGAAGTTTGCAAACAGGACACCTAGGGGAGAACCCATGGCGACCCCATCTACTTGCTTATACATGTGCCCATCCGGGCTCAAGAAGGGTGCCTCTTTAGTACAAGCTTGGAGTAGTTTCCTCAGAATATTTTCTGGCATGTCAAGAGGAGTACAGGCTGGATCACGATACACTCTGTCGGCTATCATTCCGATTGTCTCGTCCACAGGTATGTTGGTAAACAGCGATTCTACGTCCAACGAGGCTCTTATCCCTGTGGCCCGTGTGCCCCGCAGTAAGTCAACAAATTCCTTTGGAGACTTCAGGCTGAAGGCGCAAGGAACATAAGGAGTCAGCAGGCCGTTGAGTCGCTTCGCCAGTCTGTACGTGGGTGTGGGTATCTGGCTAATAATTGGCCGAAGTGGGCCAATTATTAGCCAAGTGGGTCAGTTGTGTATTTGTGAACTAAAGTCTTTGAAAATGTAATAAGTTTTACGAAACACGCCCGTGTCGCGTCAGACTAGAAATAAAAATGAATTTTGGAGAATTGATTTTTGATTTACCTCCAACAGTGAAGCGTAATGTACGAAAGATTGAGAAAATTCGTGTTAGAATTATTAATCTTACTTTTTCGGTCATATTTAATAATATATGTCTACAGGAAAGACTGCTACCAAAATATACTAATATTAAAGCGCACGACCCAGCAGCAAGGAATCAAGCCTTCACGATAAAATATCGCCAGGATCTGATTCGTGATCAGATATACAAGGCAGAGAATGAAATCAAAGACAACAAAACGCAACTACTTCATGCTACAAACGAGTGGAGAAATAGCAACATCGACCATAGTATCCGTACCCGCATTGAACAACACCTCGACATCCTCACAGACCAACATCACCTCAGCACTGAAACAAGGATTATCAAGAAACTAACAACATTATATGGAGGACCTATGGCAATTCCACGACCAAGAGATGGCTTCCTGAACCTTGCAGGAATTAACCTCACTGAGTACCAAGTCACTCTCCTAAATCTGGGCATAAACTGTCATGTTATGTCCAGACCGAGTGAGATGGCCCGGAAAGTAGAGTTGGAAATTCTGTTGGACGACATATTCGACCTCGAGACACAAAAGAAGGTCACTACCAAAGATACCTTACAAGCAGAACTTATTGCAGAAGGAGGAAAGAATCGAGGCAACTACAGAAGCACCATACTGTCCCCCGAGCTTAAAGCGGCAGCTAAAAGCCTTCGTGAGAACAAGGAGATAGTTGTCAGGAGAGGTGACAAGTCGCCAATATATGTCATTCTTAAAAAAGACGAATATCTGGCGAAAATGAACATCATACTCTCTGACCAAACTAAGTTCCAAAGGGTAACAAAGGACACTACAGCCGAATTAAAAGCAAAGGTCAACAAACTGATCGAAACTGTGAACGCCAAGAAAACCGGACTCCACCTGCCAAAGATCATTGGGGAATATAAACCTGGATATGCGTATGGAAATGTCAAGACGCACAAGCCTGGAAACCCACTTCGGCCAATTATTAGCCAGATACCCACACCCACGTACAGACTGGCGAAGCGACTCAACGGCCTGCTGACTCCTTATGTTCCTTGCGCCTTCAGCCTGAAGTCTCCAAAGGAATTTGTTGACTTACTGCGGGGCACACGGGCCACAGGGATAAGAGCCTCGTTGGACGTAGAATCGCTGTTTACCAACGTACCTGTGGACGAGACAATCGGAATGATAGCCGACAGAGTGTATCGTGATCCAGCCTGTACTCCTCTTGACATGCCAGAAAATATTCTGAGGAAACTACTCCAAGCTTGTACTAAAGAGGCACCCTTCTTGAGCCCGGATGGGCACATGTATAAGCAAGTAGATGGGGTCGCCATGGGTTCTCCCCTAGGTGTCCTGTTTGCAAACTTCTACATGGGTACCATCGAGCAAAAAGTCTTAGTCGACATGAACTTGAAACCGGCCATATACTGCAGGTATGTTGACGACATTTTTACACAGGTACCTGATGTCAGACATCTGCAGGAGCTGAAGGAGGCATTTGAGCAGAGTTCCGTGCTGCGTTTCACTTACGAGATGGAAAAGGATGGGAAGCTGCCCTTTCTAGATGTAACAGTCATGGAAAAGGGCGGAGGTTTCCACACTGCAGTCTACACTAAGGAAACAAACATAGGAATGTGCCTAAATGCCAACAGCGACTGCCCTGACAGGTACAAGAGGAGTGTTGTTAACGCATATGTCGACCGTGCTCTCAGCCACAGCTCAGAATGGAAGCAAGTCGACGAAGAACTCTGTAGGGTAAGGCAGGTCCTAGTCAATAACGGCTTCTCCAATGGTTTCATCGAAGACATCATAAGAAGGAAAGTGAAAAGCCATGCAACCTCTGAAGAGACAACTAACACGACACCTATACCCCCTATTAGACTATTTTACAGGAACTTCTTTTCCACAGCTCATAAAACGGAGGAAAGGGTCCTGAAAGATATTGTTAATAGAAACGTTATCCCTACAGACAAAAATCAGAGGATACAACTGACGATTTACTATAAAACCAGAAAAACGGCCAGCCTACTCATGAGAAACTCTCCAGACACAAAACAGAACGCTTTAAAAGAGACTAACGTCGTCTATGCCTTCAAATGCCCACTTGGGGACTGTAAGCTCCAAAAAACCCAGTATATAGGCAAGACAACAACATCTCTTTCTAGGCGTTTAACGATGCATAAGTAACAGGGCTCCAATAAGGAACATATAATCTCTTCCCACAACCAAACCATCGCCAGAGAAATCCTAGTAAACAACACAGAAATCATCGATAGATACAGCGATAGCAGGCGGCTTGACGTTTGCGAGGCACTACACATCAAGAAGTCAACACCAGCAATCGACAGCCAATTATTGCACAACTATATTCTACCCACCTCAAGACTCCGCTCCAATATAGAAGCATCAAGAAATATGGACCAATAGGCTTTCTACAAACACTTCTATTCAATACCCATTGTTTGTGTTCTGTCTTGTGTTGATACTTTTAATACCCTATTAATATCCCCTCTTGTTCTGTCTTGTGTTAATGCCACATCACCCCTCCCACCTCACTCAAATGTAGATATAAAATCGGAGATACGTAAGTTCTAATCAGTTGTGTATTTGTGAACTAAAGTCTTTGAAAATGTAATAAGTTTTACGAAACGCGCCCATGTCGCGTCAGACTAGAAATAAAAATGAATTTTGGAGAATTGATTTTTGATTTACCTCCAACAGTGAAGCGTAATGTATGAAAGATTGAGAAAATTCGTGTTAGAATTATTAATCTTACTTTTTCGGTCATATTTAATAATATATGTCTACAGGAAAGACTGCTACCAAAATATACTAATATATATATATATATATATATATATATATATATATATATATATATATATATATATATATATATATATATATATATATATATGTCGTACCTAGTAGCCAGAACGCACTTCTCAGCCTACTATGCAGGGCCCGATTTGCCTAATAAGCCAAGTTTTCATGAATTAATAGGTTAGGTAGGGTTAGTTAGGTTCGGTCATATATCTACGTTAATTTTAAGTCCAATAAAAAAAAAATTACCTCATACATAATGAAACGGGTAGCTTTATCATTTCATAAGAAAAAAATTAGAGAAAAAATAATAATTCAGGAAAACTTGGCTTATTAGGCAAATCGGGCCTTGCATAATAGGCCAAAAAGTGCGTTCTGGCTACTAGGTACGACATATATATATATATATATATATATATATATATATATATATATATATATATATATATATATATATATATATATATATATATATATATATTATATATATAATTTTTTTTTTTTGCCAATGTGGGGACCCATAGCCTCGGAGAAGAAAATAAAAACTATTCAGACCTTGTGGTTTCTCACTGAACACTAATATTATCTTCTCCTACCACCCCCATTCTTTTGTATGTACACATATATATTTGCTTTATTTGGACTTTGTTACAAAAAAGGAGTTACATATGGGTTACAAAGATGGTTATCATAGGTTGTCGAGTTCCTCCAGCTCCTCAGATGGCGGGCAGGAACCCTGGATGCAGTGCGCATTTCCCCTCTGTATCGCCACACTGAGGCGCTGGAAAAGAAAGCTTGCAGCTCTTGGGTCCCTTGTTGTTTCAATGAGCCTAGAACCCAGTTCCTTCAAAAAACTGGTAGCACTTTTACCCCAGGCGCCGAGTGTCTCAGAAGCAATGGGGACAAAATTGTAGAGGTGATCCAGTTCTCTATACTTAGGGGATTTCGCTGCTTCCCTGTGGGTGGCAGCGCCACCTGGTTGTGCAACACTGAGGTTAATGTAGGTGTTAGCCAGGGTTGATACACACGTGTAGTCCCATACCAACTGCTTGCCATTCTTCCAGGGGTTCACTGTGATACCATCCTGGCGACCAATAAGAGCATCAGAGTTACGGGGCGTTAGGTAACGGGGCTCACTTTCAGCTGGGCATCCAGCTGTGGTGAGGCTCCTCTTGATGATGTTGTTAACTTCACTGTGCCTCGAGTGCCATCCCCCTGTGCTTTGGCAGAGTAGGCCATGGTGGCCGTACCTGTCAGCCACCACCTCGCTGCAAATACACCTATATCTGGTATGGATTGGGGCAGCAAGGCGGAGGGCCACAGCAATTCGGAGGGCGTGTGGTTTGAGATGCGTGCCAGTTGCCGACATTGGGGTTGCTAACAGGAAATCCCCTGCACGTGGTGCTGCTACTGCTGTGAGGCGAGCAATGTCGTGTTGTGTTGTTGCAGCACCCAGGCACTCTGCAGCAACTTGGTCTACAATGGGGCCATCCCAGCTGGATTGCTTGTGGGCTTTTGGGGATGGTGGTTGAGGTGATTGGCCTGCACGAGAGGCCCACTCTGTGGCACAGTGTGTAAAATTGGGATCATGTACACCTGCCAGCTGATGTAAGTGGGCAGGTAGAATTTCCTTCACAAGGTCGTCGGATGCTGATAAGGACAGGAAGGCTGGAACAGCGATTTGCGTTGCTGTTCGAACTCCGAGGCCCCCAAGTCTTATGGGAAGAGAGGCTTGTTTCCACTGTAGGTCATCGAGAGAGAGGTTAAGGGCTTTTTCTAGCATTGATTTCAGTAACCGGTCATACTCACTTAGTTTTTGGCTGCTGTAAGATGGTGAACACCTCAGAAAGTAGGTTAACCTGGGGAGGGACAGACATCTGGTGATGAGGTAGAGTGCATCATGAGCATCAATATCCTCAATCCTCCCATCCATCCTCTTAAGGTCGGCGATTTTCTTATCAAGGACCTCATCGATGGCTTTCAACCCCAGGGGAGCTCCTAGGAGTGTGCTGTCTTCAGGTTTAGTTTTATGGATATTTGGCAGAAGACCCTCTATTCTCTCTACGATGCCCTGGTTGGAACATATTATTTTACATTTAGAAGGGTTCAGGGCGAGGCCTAAAACTGCACCTTGCTCCTGGATTTTTCTGATGTCCTCCAGGAGGAAGTCTTGGGAACCAGCTAGGGTACCATCATCCAAGAACCAGATGTTAAGCTCGCTGGACAGGACCTCTGTGACTTGTTTGATGACTAAGCAAAAAAAGAGAGGAGCAAGGGGGTCACCCTGTTGGACGCCTTCTCGCGAGTCAATTTCATGTTCGCCAAAAAGTAGCTTAAGTAAGTAATTATCAAAAGAAGGCACCAAACCGGGAAGGCTATGTAGCACCATCAAATACGCAAAATAATCAGAGGGCGCTAAATATCACCAAGGATGCCAATACGAGAACAAAAATGCATAAGGCGAACGATATCAAAAGTATCCGAGTCACCAAGAATTCTATCGAGGGACAGGTGACCGCGAGGGGCGGTCGGAAAGCAAGACACACGCTCGTCCTGGAAGTCAGAACATTCAAGAAGGACATGCACGACCGTAAGAAGGACAATGCAACTAGGACAATAAGGAGCAGGGCGGCGCTCCATCAAGTGACCATGGGTTAAGCAAGTATGGCCAATACGCAACCTCGCCAGAGCTGTTTCCCACCGCCGGTTACGGTGGAAGGAGGACTGCCACGAGGAAACACAACATTTAAGAGTACGTAGCTTGTTACCAGTAACAGACAACCAAGAAGCCTGCCAACGGGTAAGGACTGAGGAATGGATAACCGGGTAAAAGTCGGAATACGGAATGCCCTTACGAGAGATGGGACAAGAGTGGACAGCTTCCTTCGCGGCAGCATCCGCACGCTCATTTAAAGACACACCAATATGGCTGGGAACCCAACAAAACTCAACCGACTTAAATTTACTGTGAACGAGAAACAGCCAATGCTGGATCTCGACAACTACTGGATGAACCGGATTAAAGGAACCGAGAGCCATGAGGGCACTACGAGAGTCAACAACAACTACAAAGGAAGACTGACAACGAGAAAGCAGGAGACGAATAGCATAGAGAATAGCATAAAGTTCCGCTGTAAAGATGCTAGTCTCCGGAGGCAAGCGACATATAAGTGCGATCAGGAAAAACAACAGAGTAGCCAACACCGTCCGCTGACTTAGACCCATCGGTGAAGACAGAAACGGAGCGGGAGTGAGAAGAAAAGTGCTCGAGGAAAAGGCGTTTTAGAACCGTAGTGATACGGAGGCTTTAGTGATACGGGTCAAGGATGTACAAAACCGCGGAAGAGGGACCCTCCACGGGGGCAAAGAAGGAACAACACGAGGAGAAACATCAGAAATACGAACGGAAAGAGAATCCTGCAGGCGAGATAACCGGACAGAAAGAGGAAGGTGGTGAAGAGGAACAGGAACCGCAGGAGGGGTAAAAGTTAAAGCACGACAGAGGCGAGAGGAAGGATGTTGCAACGACCGCGCAAGATCGCGAAGACAGTAGCGATCACGGCGGTCCTGGAGAGACAGGAAGCCAGTGTCAACATACAAGCTAAGGATGGGAGTCGAACGAAAGGCACCAGAACTGAGGCGCAACCCAGTATGGTGCAAAGCATCAAGACGGCGAAGAGTAGAAGGAGAAGCAGACGAGTAAGCAGGGCAACCATAATCGAGCTTAGACAGGACGAGAGAGGAATGTAAAGCAAGGAGAGTGCGCCTATCTGCCCCCCAAGAAGTATGGGACAAGACCCGAAGGAGGGTAAGGGCCTTAGAGCACTCAACACGGAGGTAAGAGATATGGGGAGACCAAGACAAACGAGTGTCAAGGAATAACCCCAAAAGCTTCGCGGAATCTTTGTATTCAAGGGGATAACCATAAAGTGACAAAGAGGGACGAAGAACAACCCGTTTCCGCGTACATGTCATGGCACAAGTCTTAGAAGTAGAGAACTTGAAGCCATGATCAGTGGCCCAAGACGACACGGCATCAATTGCAAGTTGAAGCCGGCGTTGAAGGAGAGGCGAATCATCACCCTGACAACAAAGGGTAAGATCATCGACATAGAGAGCGGAGAAGACACCAGAAGGAAGAGAGGAAAGAAGACCATTGAGGGCAACCAGAAAAAGAGTAGTGCTCAGAACACTACCCTGGGGCACACCTTCGTATTGCTGAAAAGAGGGAGAGAGAGCGGTACCAAGGTGCACCCGAAAGGAACGACGAGAGAGGAAGCTGCGGAGAAAGAGAGGGAGATGACCACGAAGGCCAAAAGAATGAAGTTGAGATAGGATATGATAACGCCAAGTGGTGTCGTAAGCCTTTTCCAGGTCAAAAAGGACGGCAACAACGGAGGTCTTCACAGCAAAAGCAGTACGAATATAGACCTCCAAGTTCACCAGGACATCTGTCGTGCTGCGGCACTTGCGGAAACCAAATTGAGAAGGGGAGAGGAGGTGATGGTGTTCCAGGAACCACATCAGACGAACGTTAACCATACGTTCAAAGAGTTTGCAGACACAACTTGTGAGAGCAATAGGGCGAAAGTCCTTAGGGGAAGTACCCAGAGACCCCGGTTTGCGAACAGGGAGGACAACGGCATCGAGCCAGTCCTTAGGGACTGACGACGACTCCCAGATCCGATTATACAGACTCAGTAAATACTGAGACGTGCTCGGAGGGAGATGGCGAAGCATCTCAATGAATACCATCGGAGCCCGCCGCCGTAGAACCGCAGAAAGCCAGGGCAGAACGAAGTTCAGAGAGAGAGAAGGGACCATTATAGGGAAGCTGAAGATGAGTGCAGAAATCTAAAGGACGAGACTCAAGGACAGGTTTACGAAGAAGGAAAGATTGGGGAAGATGAAGACCAGAGCTAACAGAAGAAAAGTGGGAACCCAGTACGGAAGCGACCTGCAACAGGTCCGCCACAAGAGTATCATGGAGGTGAAGGACCGGTGAAACATCGGGAACGAACTTACCCGCTATCTTGCGGATACGCTTCCAGATCTGGGCCAGAGGGGTTTCGGACGTAATTGTTGAGACATAAGATGCCCAACATTCACGTTTAGCCGTACGGATGGCCCTACTGGCCACCGCACTCGCTTTCCGAAAGAAAAGAATCGGTCGTCTGCCTACGGCGGTGCCTCTTCCAGGCTGCACGCTTACAGCGGACAGCCCGAGCACAGTCCGCATTCCACCAGGGAACGCACTTCCGTGGACCCCGAGAGGAAGAGCGAGGAATAGAGCGGAGGGCAGCGTTGAAGACAGTGTCATGAAAAAGGAGGAGAGCGCGAGAGAGAGGCAGAAGGGAGAGGTCAGAGAGAGCAGCACTGAGGGTAAATAGGGTCCAGTCTGCCTTAGCAAACTGCCACCTAGGGAAAGAGAGGGAAGGGCGAAAAGAGAAAAAGGAAACAAGGATGGGGAAATGATCACTTCCATGGAGGTCATCAAGAACCTGCCACGTGAAATCTAAGTAAAGAGAAGAAGAGCAGAGAGAAAGATCAAGACAAGAAAGGGTGCGAGTCCGAAAGTCCAAATGAGTGGGCTCACCAGAATTCAGAAGAGACAGGGAAGAAGAGAGGAGAAACGGCTCAAGGAGGCGACCCCGGGTATTCGTCAGAACGTCACCCCAAAAACAATGACGACAATTGAAGTCACCCAGCAGGAGCACAGGCTCCGGCAAGGAGTCTAGAAGGTGTTTCAAATCAGGAAGAGAGAGCGGGACACTTGGGGGGAGATAAATGGAACAAACTGTGTACCATTTCCCCACAAAGATACGAGCAGCAGAACAATGGAGAGGCGAAGGAAAAAGCAAAGGAACAAAGGGAACATCAGCACGAATCAAGAGTGCAGAAGAATTAGAAGCCCCGGCAACGGCTGGGGGGGGGGGGGGGAGAGAAAGGAATAGCCACGAAAACGACCAGGACGAGCACCAAGCATTCGCTCCTGGAGACAGACACAAAGGGGCTAAAACCGCGAAATCAGAAGTTGGAGTTCGAGGAAATTGGCGTAATAACCTCGAACGTTCCATTGAAGAATGGACAACGACGAGAAGAGAAAGGACAAAAACAGAGAACAAGGAAGAAACAAAGGCGAAAGAGCAACAGAGCACGTTAAAGAATATCAGGGTCGGGATCAGGGTCAGCAAAGTCAGGGTTAGGGGGCATGGGTAAACTGAGCAAAGACGGAGGGAAGGAAACGGGAGAACAGATCAGAGGTGGGCGGGCGGGGTCCGGAGGAGGAGGAGGGGGAGGAGGAGGAAGAGGAGGAGACAACGGAGAGGAGCAGTCAAGGACAGCAGCAGGAAGAGGGGGAGTAGAAAGAGGGGAGCGCACCTCAGCAAGAGCAGCAACCGAAAGGGAAGCAGGGGCCAAAGAAACCTCCATAGCAGGAACAGGGGGCGCAATCACTGAAACGGGAGGGGAAGGAGCAACAGAGCCAGAAGTAGGAGCTGAGGAAGAAAGCGAAGCCTTCTTACCCGCCGGTGAAGAGGAAGAAGAGGAGCCAGGCTTTCGCTTCTGACTTAAAGAGACCGGTGTCCCAGCAACTACGTACCGGGCAACGGATTCCAGTGTCTCAACAGGAGAAGCCGAACGAGAGCACACACGACGGCCGTTAGGAGAGCGATGGACATCCGCCTGCACCGACAGGCGGTGGGGAGAGCCGATAGATGGAGGAAGAGGATGGGAAGGAGGATCGGAGGGGGATGAGGAAGAAGACACAGGAGACACGACAGACCGGGTAGAAGGAAGGGGAACCCCAGACAGAGGACCAGGAGGAGGATCCTTTGGGAGAGAACCCAAAGGAACAAAGGAGGGGGCAGTGGGCGCATCAGGGTCCAAGGCCCGGAAACGGTTGTGAGTCTGAGGAAGGCGGGAAGGACGAGGAGAGGAAGAGTGCAACACGCGAGCATAAGAGATATTAGCAAAAGGCGGGAGCCGGCGAACCTGGCGTCTCGCCTCAGGAAAAGATAAACGCTCCCGGTGCTTCAAGTTGAAGACGGCTGCCTCAAGCTTGTAATGGACACACGCACGGGAGAAGGTAGGATGGGCCTCACCGCAGTTGAGGCAACGAGCCTGGGGAGAAGTGCACTCCGACTTAGAGTGACCTTCACTTCCACACAAAGGACAGAGAGAGACAGTCCCAGAGCAGCGGAGGGCACCATGCCCAAACCTCCAGCACTTGTTACAAAGTCGAGGAGAAGGAATATACTCCTGGACAGAGCACCTAGCACCAGCAAGAATGACAGAGGATGGAAGGGTCCTACCATCAAAGGTGATCTTCACAACGCGAAGGGGTTGACGGCGACGACCACGAGGGGGACGAGTAAAAGAGTCAACCTGGTGGACAGAATGGCCTTGGGCATCAAGGATATGCCGAATATCATCGTGGCAATCCTGCAGATTCCGAACACCGGAATCAACATGGGGTGGGAGGAGAATAGTGCCAACACTGGCATTCATCTGAACGTTCTTGGAGACCCGAACAGGGATCTCGCCAAGGCAAGATAAGGCAGCCAAGCGGGAAGCCGCATCCTGAGAAGGAGCAGCAACGACACGTGTACTGAGACGAGTGGGGTTGAAAGTAACCGACGCATCCACGGAATCCACAAGATGCCGATGGAGGGAGAAATCGTCAGGAGGCGCAGAATCAAGAGGGAGGAGATCAAAGTATTTGGCCCATGAAGCAGGACCAAACAAGGCCTGATACGCATCAGCACGGGAAGGAATCGAGCGAGTGCGGTTGGGGCGCGAACGGCGTTGAGAACCCCTAGAGAGAGAGGGGTCAAAAAGCGCAGTAGTCACAACGAAAGACTTAGCCACACCAGGGGACGAAGTGGTCACTACCGGGGGCTGGAGGCTCGACCCAACCACAGAGGAGGGAGGGGAGCTGGGGGAAGAAGTCAGGACGGTCAAAGGAGGAGCAAGGTCGGGGCCCAACGCAGCGGGAGCTACAGAGCCTGGTCTTCCAATACAGGCCGACTCGGGGGCTTGGTCGCCCACCCCACGAGCCTGAGAGGGTACAACGGAAACATTCAATGACATAGAGACGAAAAGTGACAAATTCATCCATGAATGTGCCCCCATACCCACCATGGAGCCACAATTAGAGGCAGGACACCCAACAGGAAGCTATCGCCGATCATGCCGGGGCCCCCTAGGGGTGCGTCGTGAGTATACGCCCCACAAACGCCACCTTAAGAACCGTCAGTCCGTCGAGATCGGGTTCAGCGACGAAAGGGGGATTGACAATAAAAGGTTCCCCTCGCTCGAGACGTTGGGTACTACAGTTCTACGGGTGCAAGAGTATGCCTCCTCAAGCACCCGGGCGTCAAAATAGAAGAAGTCCAAAGAAATAATCCAAAACAAGCAAAAGGTCGGCAGGAAACGACAAGCAGATAGGAGAAGAGGGGGGAGAAAAACGAAACATAAGGAAAAGGAAAAGCGATCCGGCACAATTGGAGAAGTCAGCAGCAGGAGTGCAAGGCCAGAAAAGGACAGAGGACTGTCCCACGGAGCATCACACTCCGGCAGCCGTCCACCAAGCCCCGTCACGACGCCAACGGGCCGGATGGGGAGGGGGGGGGGGGGGTCTGGAAGGTGTTTTGCCTTACGGGCGGTGTGGGCTGTTGATTGGTGTTCTCCCTGGGAGGGCGTCCAGAACCCAAACACCTGGCTCCGTTGTGGTAATGAATGCGCACATTATCGTCCCTCAACCGGATATAGCATACCCTGTCACACGTCTGACATCTACCTTGTCTACCCCTGCTTGATGGCTCATCTTGGCTTGGAGAAGCCTGGCTATCTGTTGAGAGCTGCGACATGGGCGGCCGCTGGGCGGGCGCTGGGCGGGAGGGTGGACGGCGGGTGGAGACTGGAGGGTGGGCGGCGGTTGGAGGCTGGGGGGATGATCAGCTGGCCGTGGCACTTACTGCTCAGATGAGTGGTAATACATATACCACCTCTATACAAAGTGTGGGTATACACCCACTACACAATATGTGGGTATACATTGGGTGGGTGGGTGGCGTACACACACACATGGGAGCCTCCCGGCTTCTATGGGCGGGTGGCAAGGTGGCCTCGTGGGTGGGGAGGCGACCTGGTAGGGTGGGGAAGGAGGGGGAGAGCAGGTACTTCCCGGCCTGGGCGCTGGGTGGGGGCGGGGGTCAGGGCGACACTAACACTGGTATAATTCCCCGTATATCACTGCACAATAATGAATGAATCACACACTTGTAATCTGACTCACTGCACGTGTGATGTACTCACAATATGATAGATATGTTGCGCCAATTATCGCTGACAACGTAACTTGTTCAACAAAACTTTCAAAAAAGAAAAACACAAAACATCAATGGCAGGGCTGGTGCAGCATACACGGTAATCAAGGATAATACCTTCCAACGCAGAAATGAAGAAAAAAGCACATATTGAGAACTATGCCTCTTCAACGCAAGCAGAGCTAACTGCCATTGTTATGGCGTTAAGGTTTCTTGAACGGAACACTAATGGTGCAGTGATTTGCACCGATTCAAAAGCAGCACTGCAAAGCCTAAGTAAAAATCAGGCAGAAAATCTTGCAATAGTCGCTGAAATCAAGAGAGCTGTGAGAGTACTTACTAATCAGGGAAGAGTCATCAAGTTTCTGTGGATCCCCTCCCATGTTGGAATATGTGGAAATGAACGAGCAGATGTGCTGGCTGCTGAAGGAGACCATATTGAATAATTCATACCCAAGACTCAATTACAAATTAGAGGTATTATCAGGCAACATCACCGTGACAAGGTAACTGAGGAAAGGAGGATAGAAGCACAAACCAGTGAATCTGTATGATGGTACAACATGGTTGCAGCTGGCAATCCCAATCATTATGGCCGAAGAGGAGGACGACGAGGGAGAGAATCAGTAATAGCGAGAATCCGTCTTGGATACAAATATCCATGGAGATTTGGAATGGAAACAACAGTTGATCAGCGAAGTTGCAGCATCTGTGGTGAGAGTGATGGACACCGCCTTGACCACTATCTACGTGAATGTGAACACCTGAGAGACATTAGGAATATGTGTAGAATAATAAACCCCACATTGTTTGAGTTAGGAAAACACTATTTGTCAAATATTGATACTGTTCTTAAAAGATTCCCCCATTTTGCACCCGCAAGATAACGTAAGCTTTTAAGGGTTGATAAATGTTAATCTTCTTGTTTGAGGAGCTGTTCACTTGAGACAGTTAAGCAAGTCCCAGCTGTGTCTGGGTACAAGTGACAGGATGAACAACCCAGCGGGTTTTCTTCCTATTGGGGAGTGTTGTACATTCTGCTATGGCGGTATGTTCACTCACAAGATGAGTGGCGCTTCCCAATAAACTCGTCCCTCGGGGCAAAATTTAAATTTACTATTTGGCACACGCGTAACCCCCACCTCTCTCTCCTGACCACACAACACCCCTCACTCACCCCCACCTCCCCTCACTATGGGAGGCCTGCAGGGTCCATCCACTAAGGGAGGGTGCAGGGTCCATATTATATATATATATATATATATATATGTCGTACCTAGTAGCCAGCACGCACTTCTCAGCCTACTATGCAAGGCCCGATTTGCCTAATAAGCCAAGTTTTCATGAATTAATGTTTTTTTCGACTACCTAACCTACCTAACCTAACTAACCTAACTTTTTCGGCTACCTAACCTAACGTAAAAAGATAGGTTAGGTTAGGTAGGGTTGGTTAGGTTCGGTCATATATCTACATTAATTTTAACTCCAATAAATAAAAATTGACCTCATACATAATAAAATGGGTAGCTTTATCATTTCATAAGAAAAAAATTAGAGAAAATATATTAATTCAGGAAAACTTGGCTTACTAGGCAAATCGGGCCTTGCATAGTAGGCCGAGAAGTGCATTCTGGCTACTAGGTACGACATATTATATATATATATATATATATATATATATATATATATATATATATATATATATATATATATATATATATATATAACCCCCCCCCCCATTTGTTATCAGGTAACCACCTGGCAGGTTGAACTGTTAAATAGAGTCCACTTTGAAGTAATCTTAATAAATTAAATTCAGTATATCAAGAAATCAATATTTAAATAAAATAATAAAAAAACAAATGCCTGCTAGGAAATCCCACAAATATTAACAATGACAACAACAACGAGAAAAAATGTGTAACGAAGAAATTAGGAAAAAAGGAGATGGCTCCAATAAAGAGGCGGCTATAACAAGCACAAATAAACCAGAAAAAATAAAAACAGACCATTTGCAAATTCTATGCACAAGGAATATGCAAATTTGGCCCCAAAGGTGCAAAATGCACATTTATGCATCCTCGAAAATGGAGGAACATTTTGGGGAAAGGTACATGCCATTTTGGAACAGAGAGCAGATACTTCCACCTTTAACTATGTAAATTCTCAATGAAAAAAAAAAAAAGTTAGAATCTTCCGTATCCTGAATTCCACGAGACGTACATAGAGTTATAGACGGGAAGACCAATATGATATTACTGATTTTTTTTAGAGACACAGACAGAAGCAGTAGAACATATAAAACAAATGGAACAGGCAGATAGAATCACTGCAGGATTACAGAGAAGAAGGCAGATATCTGCAAGACTGAAATCCAAGTCATCATCAAGCGCACAGATACTACACCACACAACACTGTGTTACTACCAAAACTGGATGAACCACTACCAAAACTGGATGAACCACTACCAAAACTGGATGAACCACTAACAAAACTGGATGAACCACTACCAAAACTGGATGAACCACTACCAAAACTGGATGAACCACTACCAAAACTGGATGAACCACTACCAAAACTGGACGAACCACTACCAAAACTGGATGAACCACTACCAAAACTGGATGAACCACTACCAAAACTGGACGAACCACTACCAAAACTGGATGAACCACTACCAAAACTGGATGAACCACTACCAAAACTGGATGAACCACTACCAAAACTGGATGAACCACTACCAAAACTGGACGAACCACTACCAAAACTGGACGAACCACTACCAAAACTGGACGAACCACTACCAAAACTGGACGAACCACTACCAAAACTGGATGAACCACTACCAAAACTGGACGAACCACTACCAAAACTGGATGAACCACTACCAAAACTGGATGAACCACTACCAAAACTGGACGAACCACTACCAAAACTGGATGAACCACTACCAAAACTGGATGAACCACTACCAAAACTGGATGAACCACTACCAAAACTGGATGAACCACTACCAAAACTGGATGAACCACTACCAAAGTAGCACACCCTGGATCAGGATGGAGGGAGAGGGAGAACTACCAAAGCCCGCCACAAGTTACACGTTATATGGTAAATCATTCATATTCAAACATACAATGTCTAAATTCAAAATCAAAAAGTAAAGTTCATAAATGGCCTTCTAATAGAATCGAACTCAATATTTGCTGCATTTACAGAAACCCATAAAAAGATTACATGCATAGTGAAATCTGGATCCCAAATTATAATGTATATCGATTTGACAGTAATTAGGTCAAGTTGAGGAATAGGTCTGTATTTTAAAGAGTAGCTGGTATGCACAGAGCTCCTGAACCCGACCATTAAGGTGGTAGAGGTTCTTGGAATTAAGGTAAAAAATATATATTCTAATATGCAAACCGCCAGATGCAACAGTTGAGGAATTCACAGAGCAGATACACAAAATAGAGAAAATACTTGATAATCTAGCAAACCCAGTACCAGATATCTTTCTTGGAGACTTCAATCTGCCCAGTTTAAGATGGAGAATAGTAAACAATAACATTATACCAGGAAATCAACCTGGAAATAACTAAACACAGATCGGAGAACTACTGAGATTCTGTGACAATTTCTCGCTCAAACATCAGATTACAGAACCAACTAGGATCAAAAACAGGCTGGACTTGATATAGGCTATATATATTATAACTCATAATATATATTTATATCTGATATTCACCAACAATGATGAGCTATTCAGAGACATTACAATCTCAGACACTACATACTCGGACCACAAGCTTATTGAAGTGCAAACTAAGAGTAATAACAGTAGTAGACCCAAGAGGAACAACACGCGAGAAGGGTTATTCAATCAATTCAATTTCAACAATTAGAAGATCGACTGGGAAAAAATATATATAGACCTTGCAAACATTCAATTGGAAACGATCTTAAGCGACAAAACTCCCACACAGGGTGAACAGTTAGTGAACAAACATAACTGCATACAGGGTTAACACACAAGTTAACCTTGATTACTGGGTTATATTGACCAAAACTTTATATTGCCTGGCTTAAATATGAGATTTTTATATGTATTGGTCTCTTTGGTGAAATACTCGGTATCAGCACTAGTTATAATTACTGTATATACAGTATTATTGATAAAATACCTTGTGGGAATGGACTTTTCTTTTTCTGCCCAACTGACAGCTGAAGCTTACAAGGTCTGCTTGAAGCACGCGCCTGTGAGGAGGGGCAGAAAGAGGACCACTCAACGAAGAGAACGCAGACGACTGTACAGGAGAAAAAAAAAAATCATGTAAAAGCTTAAACAGACCGCTATCACAAGAAAGGAGAATAAATCTAAATCGGGAGATGGAAGAAATAGAGCAGACTCTGAAGCGATCATACGAGTCTGAGGAAATGGAATTTGAACAGAAAGCTATACAAGATAAAGAAAAATCCAAACTATTTTTTCACATATGCAAAATCAATAACCTCCACCAGTATTGGACCTTTACTTACAACTGAAGGTTGATACACAGAGGACAACAAGGAAATTAATGAAATTCAAAAAAGGCCAGTATGAGGCTATGTTTAGCACCCAAATAAACAACATGAAAGTTGAGAATCCAATTTCTTTATGAATGACATCCAAGCTGCAGATAATATAACTGATTAACAGAAACTCGGAAGACTTTGGGAGAGAAATTTACAACATGCCAATGCATTCAGCCCCTGGTCCTGACTCGTGGAATTCAATATTCATAAAGAAATGTAAAGTACCAGTAGCGTGAGCACTCGGGGAAATATGGAGAAAGCCTGGATACAGGGGAGATACCAAAAGCATTTTAATCTGCAGATATAGCTTCTCTGCACAAGGGAGGTAGTAAAGCTCTGGCAAAAGACTATAGACCATTTCCATTAACATCACACATAATAAAAGTTTTGGAAGAGTGATTAGGAATCAAATTTCCAGTTCTATTGAAATGATAAACTTCACAATCCAGGACAACATGGAGTTAGAGTGGGAAAATCCTGTCTGTCACAGTTACTCAACCACTATGACAGAATCACAGAAACCTTAGAGGAAAAGCAAAATGCAGATGTTGAATACACAGACTTTGCAAATGCTTTCGACAAATGTGAAAATGGAGTGATAGCCCATAAAATGAGATCAATAGAAATAATGGGTAAAGTGGGGCGTTGAATTTTCAACTTTGTCAAACACAATGCAGAAAGTAACAGTCAATCGAGTAAAATCAAACTCGAGTGAAGTGAAAAGCTCAGTACCCCAGGGCACAGTGCTGATACCACTGCTATTTCCAATTCTTATCTGGGATATAGACAAAAATACTTGTCACAGCTTCGTGTCATCTTTGCGGATGATACAAAAATCAGCATGAAAAATGCCACTGTAGAAGACACTGAAAAACGACAAGCAGATAAGATATAAATAAAGTCTTCGATTGGGCAACTGAATATAACATGTGTAACGGAGATTACTTCCAGGTACTGAGGTATGGTGGAAACGAGGAAGTTAAACGAAACACAGGGTACAGGACACAGGGTACAGGACACAGGGTACAGGACACAGGGTACAGGACACAGGGTACAGGACACAGGGTGCAGGACACAAGGTGCAGGACACAGGGTGCAGGACACAATCAGACCTAATCGTAGCAGGAAAGCAACATTTAAAAGATGGGAATTATGATGTCTGACGACCTGACATTTAGTGAACATAACCGAGCAAATATAGCGGCGGCGGCCAGGACAATGATGGGATGGATTATGAGAACGTTCACATCCAGAGACCCAAAGCAATGTTAGTACTATTTAAATCACTGGTGCTGTCCCGTCTTGAGTACTGCTCGGTACTCACTGCCCCTTTCAGAGCGGGAGAGATCTCTGAATTAGAGGGAATACAGAGAACATATACGACACGCATAGACACGATAAAACATCTAAATTATTGGGACCGTCTCACAGCTCTCAAAATGTTCTCTCTGGAAAGGAGACGAGAAAGGTATGAAATAATATATTCATGGAAAATACTGGAGGCCAGGTCCCAAATTTGCACAGTAGAATAACAACAAACTGGAGCGAAAGATACGGAAGGAAATGCAGAATAGAACCAGTGTAGAGTAGAGGTGCCATAGACAAAATCAGAGAACACTGAATGAACATCAGAGGTCCACAACTGTTCAACACCCTCCCAGCATTAGAAATATTGCTAGAACAAAGATGGATGTATTCAAGAGCCACTTAGACAGGTTCTTGCAACAAGTGCCGGACCAACCAGGCTGTAGTGGTTATGTGGGCCTGCGGGCCGCTACAAGCAACAATCTGTTGGACCAGGTTATCACACGTCGAGCCTAGAGGCCGGGCTCGGGGAGTAGAGGAACTCCCAGAACCCTTTTCAGGTATGATGCAGGTATGGTCCAGGTAGGGTCCTGGTAGGGTCCAGGTAGGGTCCAGGTATGGTCCAGGTATGGTCCAGGTAGGGTCCAGGTATGGTCCAGGTAGGGTCCAGGTATGGTCCAGGTAGGGTCCAGGTAGGGTCCAGGTATGGTCCAGGTATGGTCCAGGAATAATGCAGGTGTGGTCCACGAATGGTCCAGGTATGGTCCAGGAATGGTCCACGAATGGTCCAAGAATAATGCAGGTATGACCCAGGTATGGTCCAGGTATGGGTCCAGGTAGGGTCCAGGTAGGGTCCAGGTAGGGTCCAGGTAGGGTCCAGGTAGGGTCCAGGTAGGGTCCAGGTATGGGTCCAGGTATGGGTCCAGGTATGGGTCCAGGTATGGGTCCAGGTAGGGTCCAGGTAGGGTCCAGGTAGGGTCCAGGTAGGGTCCAGGTAGGGTCCAGGTAGGGTCCAGGTAGGGTCCAGGTATGGTCCAGGAAGGGTCCAGGTAGGGTCCAGGTAGGGTCCAGGTAGGGTTCAGGTAGGGTCCAGGTAGGGTTCAGGTAGGGTCCAGGTATGGTCCAGGTAGGGTCCAGGTATTGACCAGGTAGGGTCCAGGTAGGGTCCAGGTAGGGTCCAGGTATGGTCCAGGTATGGTCCAGGTAGGGTCCAGGTAGGATCCAGGTAGGGTCCAGGTAAGGTCCAGGTAGGGTCCAGGTATGGTCCTGGTATGGTCAAGGTAGCGTCCAGGTATGGTCCAGGTATTCTCCAGGTATGGTCCAGGTAGGGTCCAGGTAGGGTCCAGGTAGGGTCCATGTACGGTCCAGGTAGGGTCCAGGTATGGTCCAGGTATGGTCCAGGTAGGGTCCAGGTAGGATCCAGGTATGGTCCAGGTATGGTCCAGGTATGGTCCAGGTAGGGTCCAGGTAGGGTCCAGGTAGGATCCTGGTATGGTCCAGGTATGGTCCAGGTAGGGTCCAGGTATGGTCCTGGTATGGTCAAGGTAGCGTCCAGGTAGCGTCCAGGTATGGTCCTGGTATGGTCCAGGTATGGTCCAGGTATGGTCCAGGTATGGTCCAGGTATGGTCCAGGTAGGGTCCAGGTAGGGTCCAGGTATGGACCAGGTAGGGTCCAGGTATGGTCCAAGTATGGTTCATGTATGGTCCATGTATGGTCCACGTATGGTCCAGGTATGGTCCAGGTAGGGTCCAGTTAGGGTCCAGGAATGGACCAGGTAGGGTCCAGGTATGGACCAGGTAGGGTCCAGGTAGGGTCCAGGTATGGTCCAGGTAGGGTCCAGGTAGGGTCCAGGTAGGGTCCAGGTGGGGTCCAGGTATGAACCAGGTAGGGTCCAGGTATGGACCAGGTAGGGTCCAGGTATGGACCAGGTAGGGTCCAGGTATGGACCAGGTAGGGTCCAGGTATGGACCAGGTAGGGTCCAGGTATGGACCAGGTAGGGTCCAGGTATGGACCAGGTAGGGTCCAGGTATGGACCAGGTAGGGTCCAGGTAGGGTCCAGGTATGGACCAGGTAGGGTCCAGGTATGGTCCAGGTAGGGTCCAGGTATGGACCAGGTAGGGTCCAGGTAGCGTCCAGATATGGTCCAGGTAGGGTCCAGGTATGGACCAGGTAGGGTCCAGGTAGGGTCCAGGTATGAACCAGGTAGGGTCCAGGTAGGGTCCAGGTAGGGTCCAGGTAGGGTCCAGGTAGGGTCCAGGTATGGACCAGGTATGGTCCAGGTATGGTCCAGGTAGGGTCCAGGTAGGGTCCAGGTAGGGTCCAGGTAGGGTCCAGGTAGGGTCCAGGTATGGTTCATGTATGGTTCAGGTAGGGTCCAGGTAGGGTCCAGGTAGGGTCCAGGTAGGGTCCAGGTAGGGTCCAGGTAGGGTCCAGGTAGGGTCCAGGTATGGTCCAGGTAGGGTCCAGTTATGGTCCAGGTATGGTCTAGGTAGGGTCCTCGTATGGTCCAGGTATGGACCAGGTAGGGTCCAGGTAGGGTCCAGGTAGGGTCCAGGTATGGACCAGGTATGGACCAGGTAGGGTCCAGGTATGGACCATGTAGGGTCCAGGTATGGACCAGGTATGAACCAGGTAGAGTCCAGGTATGAACCAGGTAGAGTCCAGGTATGGACCAGGTAGGGTCCAGGTATGGACCAGGTATGGTCCAGGTATGAACCAGGTAGAGTCCAGGTATGGACCAGGTAGGGTCCAGGTATGGACCAGGTAGGGTTCAGGTATGGACCAGGTATGGTCCAGGTATGGTTCAGGTATGGTCCAGGTAGCGTCCAGATATGGTCCAGGTAGGGTCCAGGTATGGACCAGGTATGGTCCAGGTAGGGTCCAGGTAGGGTCCAGGTAGGGTCCAGGTATGGACCAGGTATGGTCCAGGTATGGACCAGGTAGGGTCCAGGTAGGGTCCAGGTAGGGTCCAGGTAGGGTCCAGGTAGGGTCCAGGTAGGGTCCAGGTAGCGTCCAGATATGGTCCAGGTATGGACCAGGTATGGTCCAGGTAGGGTCCAGGTAGGGTCCAGGTAGGGTCCAGGTAGGGTCCAGGTATGGACCAGGTAAGGTCTAGGTATGGACCAGGTATGGACCAGGTATGGTCCAAGTATGGACCAGGTAGGGTCTAGGTAGCGTCCATGTATGGTTCAAGTATGATACATGTATGGCCCATGTATGGTCCATGTATGGTTCAAGTATGGTCCATGTATGGTCCATGTATGGTCCAGGTAGGGTCCAGGTAGGGTCCAGGTAGGGTCCAGGTAGGGTCCAGGTAGGGTCCAGGTAGGGTCCAGGTATGGTACAGGTATGGTCTAGGTAGGGTCCTCGTATGGTCCAGGTATGGACCAGGTATGGTCCAGGTATGGACCAGGTAGGGCCCAGGTATGGACCAGGTAGGGTCCAGGTATGGATCAGGTAGGGCCCAGGTATGGACCAGGTAGGGCCCAGGTATTCTCCAGGTAGGGTCCCGGTAGGGTCCAGGTAGGGTCCAGGTAGGGTCCAGGTATGGTCCAGGTACGGTCCAGGTACGGTCCAGTAAGCCAAGCCAACCAGGAGGCATGAACATGGAATAAGAGAAAAAGGAATAAATATATCTAGTTTAAATGTATTTAAATACACAAGAGGATCTGGTGAATTTAAATACATCTAGTGTACTTAAATACACCAGTATACACTTCGTGTCCCGGTGTAGCGGCCGGACCCGGTGTAGCGGCCGGACCCGGTGTAGCGGCCGGACCCGGTGTAGCGGCCGGACCCGGTGTAGCGGCCGGACCCGGTGTAGCGGCCGGACCCGGTGTAGCGGCCGGACCCGGTGTAGCGGCCGGACCCGGTGTAGCGGCCGGACCCGGTGTAGTGTTGTTCCCAAATGTATCTTTCTGTTGGTTGTTCCACGACATAAGGCTGGCAGGCCCGTCACAACTACCACCACCACCACCATAACCACCACCACCACCATAACCACAACCACCACCACAACCACCACAACCACCACCATAACCACAACCACCACCACAACCACCACTATAACCACCACCACAACCACTACCACCACCACAACCACCACCATAACCACAACCACCACCATAACCACAACCACCACCACCACCATAATAACCACAACCACCACCATAACCACAACCACAACCACCACCATAACCACAACCACCACCATAACCACAACCACCACCATAACCACAACCATTACCATAACCACCATCATAACCACAACCACCACCACAACCACAACCACCACCATAACCACAACCACCACCATAACCACAACCACAACCACCACCACAACCACAACCATAACCACCACCACAACCACCACCACCACCACAACCACCATAATAACCACAACCACCACCATAACCACAACCACAACCACCACCATAACCACAACCACCACCACAACCATAACCACCACCACAACCATAACCACCACCACAACCACCACCATAACCACAACCACCACCATAACCACAACCACCACCATAACCACCACCATAACCACCACCATAACCACAACCACCACCACAACCACCACCATAACCACAACCATAACCACAACCACCACCACAACCACCACCATAACCACAACCACCACCATAGCCACAACCACCACCATAACCACTACCACCACGACGACCACCTCCACAAGCACGACCACCACCATAACCACAACCACCACCATAACCACAACCATAACCACAACCACCACCATAACCACCACCACAACCACCACCATAGCCACAACCACCACCATAGCCACAACCACCACCATAGCCATAGCCACCACCATAGCGACAACCACCACCATAGCCACAACCACCACCATAGCCACCACCATAGCCACAACCACAACCACCATAGCCACCACCATAGCTACAACCACCACCATAGCCACAACCACCACCATAGCCACAACCACCACCATAACCATAACCACAACCATAACCACCACAACCACCACTATAACCACAACCACCACCATAACCATAACCACAACCATAACCACCACGACCACCACCACAATCACAACCACCACCATAACCATAACCACCACAACCACCACCATAGCCACTACCATAACCACCACAACCACCACCATAGCAACAACCACAACCATAGTCACACCACAACCACCACCATAACTACAACCAGCACCATATCAACCACCACCATAACCACATCCAGCACCATAACAACCACCACCACAACCACCACAACAACCACCACCACAATCAACACCACCACCATCACCACAACCACCACCACAACCACCACCACAACCACAACAACCACCACAACCAACAACCACCACAACCGCAACCACCACCACAACCCACCACCAAAACCACCACCACAACCCACAAGCACCACCATAGCTACTACCACAACTACCACCACAAGCAGCGCCCCACCACCACCACAACAACCCACAACCACCACAACCCACCACCACAACAACCCACCACCACAACCACCACCACAACCACAACAACCACCACAACCCACAACCACCACCATAGCTACTACCACAACCACAAGCAGCGCCCCACCACCACCACAACCACCACCATAGCCACTACCATAACCACCACCACCACCATAACCACTACCACCACCATCACCACAACCACCACCACAACCACCACCACAACCACAACAACCACCACAACCAACAACCACCACAACCCACCACCACAACCACCACCATAGCTACGACCACAACCACCACCACAACCCACCACCACAACCACCACCACAACCACCACCACAACCACCACCACAACCCACAACCACCACCATAGCTACCACCACAACCGCCACCACAACCAGCGCCCCACCACCACCACAACCCACCACCACAACCACCACCACAACCACCACCACAACCACCACCACAACCCACAACCACCACCATAGCTAC
>NC_091214.1:26928730-26966230 GCF_040958095.1 Procambarus clarkii
ACAACCACAACCAGC
The DNA here is from genome assembly GCF_040958095.1 of Procambarus clarkii. NCBI lineage: Eukaryota > Metazoa > Arthropoda > Malacostraca > Decapoda > Cambaridae > Procambarus > Procambarus clarkii. Next base: position 26,928,746 of record NC_091214.1, read on the forward strand.
GCCCCACCACCACCACCACCACAACCAGCGCCCCACCACCACAACCCACAACCACCACCATAGCTACGACCACAACCACCACCATAGCTACCACCACAACCACCACCACAACCAGCGCCCCACCACCACCACCACAACCACCACCACCACCACAACCACCAGTAAGCTACTACCACAACCACCACCACAACCAGCGCCCCACCACCACCACCACAACCACCACCACCACCACAACCACCACCATAGCTACTACCACAACCGCCACCACAACCAGCGCCCCACCACCACCACCACCACAACCCACCACCACAACCACCACCACAACCCACAACCACCACCACCACCATAGCTACTACCACAACCAGAGCCCCACCAACACCACCACAACCACCACCACCACCACAACCACCACCATAGCTACTACCACAACCACCACCACAACCAGCGCCCCACCACCACCACCACAACCACCACCACCACCACAACCACCACCATAGCTACTACCACAACCACCACCACCACCACCACCACAACCACCACCATAGCTACTACCACAACCACCACCACAACCACCACCACCACCACAACCACCACCATAGCTACTACCACAACCACCACAACCACCACCACAACCACCACCACCACCACCACCACCACCACAACCACCACCACCACCATAGCTACTACCACAACCACCACCACCACCATAGCTACTACCACAACCACCACCACCACCACCACCACCACCACCACCACCATAGCTACTACCACAACCACCACCACCACAACCACCACCACCACCACCACCACCACCAAAACCACCACAACGACCACCACCACCACCACCACCACAACCACCACCACCACCACCACAACCACCACCACCACCACCACCACCACAACCACCACCACCACCACAACCACCACCACCACCACCACAACCACCACCACCACAACCACAACCACCACAACCACAACCACCACCACAACCACCACCACCACCACCACCACAACCACCACCACCACAACCACCACCACCACCACAGCTACTACCACCACCACCACCACAACCACCACCATAGCTACTACCACAACCACCACCACCATAGCTACTACCACAACCACCACCACCACCACCATAGCTACTACCACAACCACCACCACCACCACCACAACCACCACCATAGCTACTACCACAACCACCACCACCACCACAACCACCACCATAGCTACTACCACAACCACCACAACCACCACCATAGCTACTACCACAACCACCACCACAACCACCACAACCACCACAACCACCACAACCACCACCACAACCACCATCACAACCACCACCACAACCACCACCACCACCACAACCAGCGCCCCACAACCACCACCACCACCACAACCACCACCATAGCTACTACCACAACCACCACCACCACCACAACCACCACCACAACCACCACCACCACCACCACCACCACCACAACCACCACAACCACCACCACAACCACCACAACCACCACCACAACCATCACCACCACCACCACCACCACCACCACAACCACCACCACAACCACCACCACCACCACCACCACCACAACCACCACCACAACCACCACCACCACCACAACCAGCGCCCCACAACCACAACCACCACCACCACCACCACCACCACAACCACCACCACAACCATCACCACCACCACCACAACCACCACCACAACCACAACCACCACCACAACCACCACCACCACCACAACCACCACCACCACCACCACAACCACCACAACCACCACCACCACCACCACATCCACCACCACCACCACCACCACCACATCCACCACCACCACCACCACAACCACCACCACCACCACAACCACCACCACCACCACCACCACAACCACCACCACAACCACAACCACCACCACCACCACCACCACCACCACCACCACCACCACCACAACCACCACCACCACCACAGCCACCACCACCACCACCACCACAACCACCACCACCACAACCACCACCACAACCACCACCACCACCACCACCACAACCACAACCACCACCTCCACCACCACCACAACCACCACCACAACCACCACCACCACCACCACAACAACCACCACCACCACCACAACCACCACCACCACCACAACCACCACCACCACCACAACCACCACCACCACCACCACAACCACAACCACAACCACCACCATCACCACAACCACCACCACCACCACCACAACCACAACCACCACCACAACCACCACAACAACAACCACAACCACCACCACCACAACCACAACCACCACCACCACAACCACCACAACAACCACCACCACAACCACCACCACCACCACAACCACCACCACCACCACCACCACCACAACCACCACCACAACCACCACCACCACCACAACAACCACCACCACAACCACCACCACCACCACCACCACCACCACCACCACAACCACCACCACCACCACCACCACCACCACAACCACCACCACCACAACCACCACCACCACCACCACAACCACCACCACCACCACAACCACCACCACAACCACCACCACCACCACAACCACCACCACCACCACCACCACAACCACAACCACCACAACCACCACCACAACCACAACCACCACCACAACCACAACCACCACAACCACAACCACAACCACCACAACCACCACCACCACAACCACAACCACCACCACAACCACCACCACCACCACAACCACCACCACAACCACCACCACCACCACCACCACCACCACCACCACCACAACCACCACCACAACCACCACCACCACCACAACCACCACCACCACCACCACCACAACCACAACCACCACCACCACCACAACCACCACCACCACCACCACCACAACCACCACCACCACCACAACCACCACCACCACCACCACCACAACCACCACCACCACCACCACCACAACCACCACCACAACCACCACCACCACCACAACCACCACCACCACCACCACAACCACCACCACAACCACAACCACCACCACAACCACAACCACCACAACCACAACCACAACCACCACAACCACCACCACCACAACCACCACCACCACAACCACAACCACCACCACCACCACAACCACCACCACAACCACCACCACCACCACCACCACAACCACCACCACAACCACCACAACAACAACCACCACAACCACCACCACAACCACCACCACAACCACCACCACCACCACCACCACCACCACCACCAAAACCACCACCACAACCACCACAACCACCACCACCACCACAACCACCACCACCACCACCACCACAACCACCACCACAACCACCACCACCACCACAACCACCACAACAACAACCACCACCACCACAACCACCACCACCACCACAACCACCACCACAACAACCACCACCACCACAACCACAACCACAACCACAACCACAACCACAACCACCACCACCACCACCACCACCACCACCATGGCACCTTATTATCGCGGAAAGTATTTATTACTATGGGAATATCGGCTCCTTCAGCTGGGAGGAGGAGCCGGGGACCTCACTCCCAGCTGGGAGGAGGAGCCGGGGACCTCACTCCCAGCTGGGAGGAGGAGCCGGGGACCTAGCTCACTCCCAGCTGGGAGGAGGAGCCGGGGACCTAGCTCACTCCCAGCTGGGAGGAGGAGCCGGGGACCTAGCTCACTCCCAGCTGGGAGGAGGAGCCGGGGACCTAGCTCACTCCCAGCTGGGAGGAGGAGCCGGGGACCTAGCTCACTCCCAGCTGGGAGGAGGAGCCGGGGACCTAGCTCACTCCCAGCTGGGAGGAGGAGCCGGGGACCTAGCTCACTCCCAGCTGGGAGGAGGAGCCGGGGACCTAGCTCACTCCCAGCTGGGAGGAGGAGCCGGGGACCTAGCTCACTCCCAGCTGGGAGGAGGAGCCGGGGACCTAGCTCACTCCCAGCTGGGAGGAGGAGCCGGGGACCTAGCTCACTCCCAGCTGGGAGGAGGAGCCGGGGACCTAGCTCACTCCCAGCTGGGAGGAGGAGCCGGGGACCTAGCTCACTCCCAGCTGGGAGGAGGAGCCGGGGACCTAGCTCACTCCCAGCTGGGAGGAGGAGCCGGGGACCTAGCTCACTCCCAGCTGGGAGGAGGAGCCGGGGACCTAGCTCACTCCCAGCTGGGAGGAGGAGCCGGGGACCTAGCTCACTCCCAGCTGGGAGGAGGAGCCGGGGACCTAGCTCACTCCCAGCTGGGAGGAGGAGCCGGGGACCTAGCTCACTCCCAGCTGGGAGGAGGAGCCGGGGACCTAGCTCACTCCCAGCTGGGAGGAGGAGCCGGGGACCTAGCTCACTCCCAGCTGGGAGGAGGAGCCGGGGACCTAGCTCACTCCCAGCTGGGAGGAGGAGCCGGGGACCTAGCTCACTCCCAGCTGGGAGGAGGAGCCGGGGACCTAGCTCACTCCCAGCTGGAGGAGGAGCCGGGGACTAGCTCACTCCCAGCTGGGAGGAGGAGCCTGGGACCTAGCTCACTCCCAGCTGAGGAGGAGCCGGGGACCTAGCTCACTCCCAGCTGGGAGGAGGAGCCGGGGACCTATGCTCACTCCCAGCTGGGAGGAGGAGCCGGGGACCTAGCTCACCTCCCAGCTGGGAGGAGGAGCCGGGGACCTAGCTCACTCCCAGCTGGAGAGGAGGAGCCGGGGACCTAGCTCACTCCCAGCTGGGAGGAGGAGCCGGGGACCTAGCTCACTCCCAGCTGGGAGGAGGAGCCGGGGACCTAGCTCACTCCCAGCTGGAGGAGGAGCGGGGACCTAGCTCACTCCCAGCGGGAGGAGGAGCCGGGGGACCTAGCTCACTCCCAGCTGGAGGAGGAGCCGGGGACCTAGCTCACTCCCAGCTGGGAGGAGGAGCCGGGGACCTAGCTCACTCCCAGCTGGGAGGAGGAGCCGGGGACCTAGCTCACTCCCAGCTGGGAGGAGGAGCCGGGGACCTAGCTCACTCCCAGCTGGGAGGAGGAGCCGGGGACCTAGCTCACTCCCAGCTGGGAGGAGGAGCCGGGGACCTAGCTCACTCCCAGCTGGGAGGAGGAGCCGGGGACCTAGCTCACTCCCAGCTGGGAGGAGGAGCCGGGGACCTAGCTCACTCCCAGCTGGGAGGAGGAGCCGGGGACCTAGCTCACTCCCAGCTGGGAGGAGGAGCCGGGGACCTAGCTCACTCCCAGCTGGGAGGAGGAGCCGGGGACCTAGCTCACTCCCAGCTGGGAGGAGGAGCCGGGGACCTAGCTCACTCCCAGCTGGGAGGAGGAGCCGGGGACCTAGCTCACTCCCAGCTGGGAGGAGGAGCCGGGGACCTAGCTCACTCCCAGCTGGGAGGAGGAGCCGGGGACCTAGCTCACTCCCAGCTGGGAGGAGGAGCCGGGGACCTAGCTCACTCCCAGCTGGGAGGAGGAGCCGGGGACCTAGCTCACTCCCAGCTGGGAGGAGGAGCCGGGGACCTAGCTCACTCCCAGCTGGGAGGAGGAGCCGGGGACCTAGCTCACTCCCAGCTGGGAGGAGGAGCCGGGGACCTAGCTCACTCCCAGCTGGGAGGAGGAGCCGGGGACCTAGCTCACTCCCAGCTGGGAGGAGGAGCCGGGGACCTAGGCCACTCCCAGCTGGGAGGAGGAGCCGGGGACCTAGCTCACTCCCAGCTGGGAGGAGGAGCCGGGGACCTAGCTCACTCCCAGCTGGAGAGGAGCCGGGGACCTAGCTCACTCCCAGCTGGGAGGAGGAGCCGGGGACCTAGCTCACTCCCAGCTGGGAGGAGGAGCCGGGGACCTAGCTCACTCCCAGCTGGGAGGAGGAGCCGGGGACCTAGCTCACTCCCAGCTGGGAGGAGGAGCCGGGGACCTAGCTCACTCCCAGCTGGGAGGAGGAGCCGGGGACCTAGCTCACTCCCAGCTGGGAGGAGGAGCCGGGGACCTAGCTCACTCCCAGCTGGGAGGAGGAGCCGGGGACCTAGCTCACTCCCAGCTGGGAGGAGGAGCCGGGGACCTAGCTCACTCCCAGCTGGGAGGAGGAGCCGGGGACCTAGCTCACTCCCAGCTGGGAGGAGGAGCCGGGGACCTAGCTCACTCCCAGCTGGGAGGAGGAGCCGGGGACCTAGCTCACTCCCAGCTGGGAGGAGGAGCCGGGGACCTAGCTCACTCCCAGCTGGGAGGAGGAGCCGGGGACCTAGCTCACTCCCAGCTGGGAGGAGGAGCCGGGGACCTAGCTCACTCCCAGCTGGGAGGAGGAGCCGGGGACCTAGCTCACTCCCAGCTGGGAGGAGGAGCCGGGGACCTAGCTCACTCCCAGCTGGGAGGAGGAGCCGGGGACCTAGCTCACTCCCAGCTGGGAGGAGGAGCCGGGGACCTAGCTCACTCCCAGCTGGGAGGAGGAGCCGGGGACCTAGCTCACTCCCAGCTGGGAGGAGGAGCCGGGGACCTAGCTCACTCCCAGCTGGGAGGAGGAGCCGGGGACCTAGCTCACTCCCAGCTGGGAGGAGGAGCCGGGGACCTAGCTCACTCCCAGCTGGGAGGAGGAGCCGGGGACCTAGCTCACTCCCAGCTGGGAGGAGGAGCCGGGGACCTAGCTCACTCCCAGCTGGGAGGAGGAGCCGGGGACCTAGCTCACTCCCAGCTGGGAGGAGGAGCCGGGGACCTAGCTCACTCCCAGCTGGGAGGAGGAGCCGGGGACCTAGCTCACTCCCAGCTGGGAGGAGGAGCCGGGGACCTAGCTCACTCCCAGCTGGGAGGAGGAGCCGGGGACCTAGCTCACTCCCAGCTGGGAGGAGGAGCCGGGGACCTAGCTCACTCCCAGCTGGGAGGAGGAGCCGGGGACCTAGCTCACTCCCAGCTGGGAGGAGGAGCCGGGGACCTAGCTCACTCCCAGCTGGGAGGAGGAGCCGGGGACCTAGCTCACTCCCAGCTGGGAGGAGGAGCCGGGGACCTAGCTCACTCCCAGCTGGGAGGTAGGAGCCGGGGACCTAGCTCACTCCCAGCTGGGAGGAGGAGCCGGGGACCTAGCTCACTCCCAGCTGGGAGGAGGAGCCGGGGACCTAGCTCACTCCCAGCTGGGAGGAGGAGCCGGGGACCTAGCTCACTCCCAGCTGGGAGGAGGAGCCGGGGACCTAGCTCACTCCCAGCTGGGGAGGAGGAGCCGGGGACCTAGCTCACTCCCAGCTGGGAGGAGGAGCCGGGGACCTAGCTCACTCCCAGCTGGGAGGAGGAGCCAGGGGACCTAGCTCACTCCCAGCTGGGAGGAGGAGCCGGGGACCTAGCCTCACTCCCAGCTGGGAGGAGGAGCCGGGGAGCCTAGCTACTACTTCCCAGCTGGGAGGAGGAGCCGGGGACCTAGCTCACTCCCAGCTGGGAGGAGGAGCCGGGGACCTAGCTCACTCCCAGCTGAGAGGAGGAGCCGGGGACCTAGCTCACTCCCAGCTGGGAGGAGGAGCCGGGGACCTAGCTCACTCCCAGCTGGGAGGAGGAGCCGGGGACCTAGCTCACTCCCAGCTGGGAGGAGGAGCCGGGGACCTCACTCACTCCCAGCTGGGAGGAGGAGCCGGGGACCTCACTCCCAGCTGGGAGGAGGAGCCGGGGACCTAGCTCACTCCCAGCTGGGAGGAGGAGCCGGGGACCTAGCTCACTCCCAGCTGGGAGGAGGAGCCGGGGACCTAGCTCACTCCCAGCTGGGAGGAGGAGCCGGGGACCTAGCTCACTCCCAGCTGGGAGGAGGAGCCGGGGACCTAGCTCACTCCCAGCTGGGAGGAGGAGCCGGGGACCTAGCTCACTCCCAGCTGGGAGGAGGAGCCGGGGACCTAGCTCACTCCCAGCTGGGAGGAGGAGCCGGGGACCTAGCTCACTCCCAGCTGGGAGGAGGAGCCGGGGACCTAGCTCACTCCCAGCTGGGAGGAGGAGCCGGGGACCTAGCTCACTCCCAGCTGGGAGGAGGAGCCGGGGACCTAGCTCACTCCCAGCTGGGAGGAGGAGCCGGGGACCTAGCTCACTCCCAGCTGGAGGAGGAGCGGGGACCTAGCTCACTCCCAGCTGGGAGGAGGATCCGGGGACTAGCTCACTCCCATCTGGGAGGAGGAGCCGGGGACCTAGCTCACTCCCAGCTGGGAGGAGATCCGGGGACCTCACTCACTCCCAGCTGGGAGGAGGAGCCGGGGACCTCACTCACTCCCAGCTGGGAGGAGGAGCCGGGGACCTCACTCACTCCCAGCTGGGAGGAGGAGCCGGGGACCTCACTCACTCCCAGCTGGGAGGAGGAGCCGGGGACCTCACTCCCAGCTGGGAGGAGGAGCCGGGGGACCTCACTCCCAGCTGGGAGGAGGAGCCGGGGACCTCACTCCCAGCTGGGAGGAGGAGCCGGGGACCTCACTCCCAGCTGGGAGGAGGAGCCGGGGACCTCACTCCCAGCTGGGAGGAGGAGCCGGGGACCTCACTCCCAGCTGGGAGGAGGAGCCGGGGACCTCACTCCCAGCTGGGAGGAGGAGCCGGGGACCTCACTCCCAGCTGGGAGGAGGAGCCGGGGACCTCACTCCCAGCTGGGAGGAGGAGCCGGGGACCTAGCTCACTCCCAGCTGGGAGGAGGAGCCGGGGACCTAGCTCACTCCCAGCTGGGAGGAGGAGCCGGGGACCTAGCTCACTCCCAGCTGGGAGGAGGAGCCGGGGACCTAGCTCACTCCCAGCTGGGAGGAGGAGCCGGGGACCTAGCTCACTCCCAGCTGGGAGGAGGAGCCGGGGACCTAGCTCACTCCCAGCTGGGAGGAGGAGCCGGGGACCTAGCTCACTCCCAGCTGGGAGGAGGAGCCGGGGACCTAGCTCACTCCCAGCTGGGAGGAGGAGCCGGGGACCTAGCTCACTCCCAGCTGGGAGGAGGAGCCGGGGGACCTAGCTCACTCCCAGCTGGGAGGAGGAGCCGGGACCTAGCTCACTCCCAGCTGGGAGGAGGAGCCGGGGACCTAGCTCACTCCCAGCTGGGAGGAGGAGCCGGGGACCTAGCTCACTCCCAGCTGGGAGGAGGAGCCGGGGACCTAGCTCACGTCCCAGCTGGGAGGAGGAGCCGGGGACCTAGCTCACTCCCAGCTGGGAGGAGGAGCCGGGGACCTAGCTCACTCCCAGCTGGGAGGAGGAGCCGGGGACCTAGCTCACTCCCAGCTGGGAGGAGGAGCCGGGGACCTAGCTCACTCCCAGCTGGGAGGAGGAGCCGGGGACCTAGCTCACTCCCAGCTGGGAGGAGGAGCCGGGGACCTAGCTCACTCCCAGCTGGGAGGAGGAAGCCGGGGACCTAGCTCACTCCCAGCTGGGAGGAGGAGCCGGGGGACCTAGCTCACTCCCAGCTGGGAGGAGGAGCCGGGGACCTAGCTCACTCCCAGCTGGGGAGGAGGAGCCGGGGACCTAGCTCACTCCCAGCTGGGAGGAGGAGCCGGGGACCTAGCTCACTCCCAGCTGGGAGGAGGAGCCGGGGACCTAGCTCACTCCCAGCTGGGAGGAGGAGCCGGGGACCTAGCTCACTCCCAGCTGGGAGGAGGAGCCGGGGACATAGCTCACTCCCAGCTGGGAGGAGGAGCCGGGGACCTAGCTCACTCCAGCTGTGAGGGGACCGGGACCTAGGCTCACTCCCGCTGGATGAGGAGCCGGGGAACCTAGCTCACTCCCAGCTGTGAGGAGGAGCCGGGGACCTAGCTCACTCCCAGCGGGAGGAGGAGCCGGGGACCTAGCTCACTCCAGCTGGGAGGAGGAGCCGGTGACCTATCTCACTCCATTGGGAGGAGGAGCCTGGGACTAGCTCACTCCCAGCTGGGAGGAGGATCCGGGGACCTCACTCAACTCCCAGCTGGGAGGAGGAGCGGGGACCTCACTTCACTCCCAGCTGTAGGAGGGCCGGGGACCTCACTCACTCCCAGCTGGGAGGAGAGCCGGGGACCATAGCTCACTCCCAGCTGGGGAGGAGGAGCCGGGGACCTAGCTCACTCCCAGCTGGGAGGAGGAGCCGGGGACCTAGCTCACTCCCAGCTGGGAGGAGGAGCCGGGGACCTAGCTCACTCCCAGCTGGGAGGAGGAGTCCGGGGACCTAGCTCACTCCAGCTGGGAGGAGGAGCCGGGGACACTAGCTCACTCCCAGCTGGGAGGAGGAGCCGGGGACCTAGCTCACTCCCAGCTGGGAGGAGGAGCCGGGGACCTAGCTCACTCCCAGCTGGGAGGAGGAGCCGGGACCTAGCTCACTCCCCGGCTGGGAGGAGGAGCCGGGGACCTAGCTCACTCCCAGCTGGGAGGAGGAGCCGGGGGACCTAGCTCACTCCCAGCTGGAGAGGAGCCGGGGACCTAGCTCACTCCCAGCTGGGAGGAGGAGCCGGGGACCTAGCTCACTCCAGCTGGGAGGAGGAGCCGGGGACCTAGCTCACTCCCAGCTGGGAGGAGGAGCCGGGGACCTAGCTCACTCACACCAGCTGGGGAGGAGGGGAAGTCAATCCAGCTGGAGGAGGAGAGGCCTAGCTCACTGTCCCAGCTGGGAGGAGGAGCCGGGGGACCTAGCTCACTCCCAGCTGGGAGGAGGAAGCCGGGGGGTACACCTAGCTCACTTCCCAGCTGGGAGGAGGAGCCGGGGACCTAGCTCACTTGCCCAGCTGGGAGGAGGAGCCGGGGACCTAGCTCACTCCCAGCTGGGAGGAGGAGCCGGGGACCTAGCTCACTTCCTCCAGTGGGAGGAGGAGCCGGGGACCTAGCTCACTTCCCAGCTGGGAGGAGGAGCCGGGGGACCTAGCTCACTCCCAGCTGGGAGGAGGAGCCGGGGACCTAGCCTCACTCCCAGCTGTGGAGGAGGAGCCAGGGGAACCTAGCTCACTCCACAGCTGGGAGGAGGAGGCCGGGGACCTAGCTCACTCCCAGCTGGGAGGAGGAGGCCGGGGACCTAGCTCACTGCCCCAGCTCGGGAGGAGGAGCCGGGGACCTAGCTCACTCCCAGCTGAGAGTGAGGGAGCCGGGGACCTAGCATCACTCCCAGCTGGGAGTGACAGGAGCCGGGGACCTAGCTCACTCCCAGCTGGGAGGAGGAGCCGGGGACCTAGCTCACTCCCAGCTGGGAGGAGGAGCCGGGGACCTAGCTCACTCCCAGCTGGGAGGAGGAGCCGGGGACCTAGCTCACTCCCAGCTGGGAGGAGGAGCCGGGGACCTAGCTCACTCCCAGCTGGGAGGAGGAGCCGGGGACCTAGCTCACTCCCAGCTGGGAGGAGGAGCCGGGGACCTAGCTCACTCCCAGCTGGGAGGAGGAGCCGGGGACCTAGCTCACTCCCAGCTGGGAGGAGGAGCCGGGGACCTAGCTCACTCCCAGCTGGGAGGAGGAGCCGGGGACCTAGCTCACTCCCAGCTGGGAGGAGGAGCCGGGGACCTAGCTCACTCCCAGCTGGGAGGAGGAGCCGGGGACCTAGCTCACTCCCAGCTGGGAGGAGGAGCCGGGGACCTAGCTCACTCCCAGCTGGGAGGAGGAGCCGGGGACCTAGCTCACTCCCAGCTGGGAGGAGGAGCCGGGGACCTAGCTCACTCCCAGCTGGGAGGAGGAGCCGGGGACCTAGCTCACTCCCAGCTGGGAGGAGGAGCCGGGGACCTAGCTCACTCCCAGCTGGGAGGAGGAGCCGGGGACCTAGCTCACTCCCAGCTGGGAGGAGGAGCCGGGGACCTAGCTCACTCCCAGCTGGGAGGAGGAGCCGGGGACCTAGCTCACTCCCAGCTGGGAGGAGGAGCCGGGGACCTAGCTCACTCCCAGCTGGGAGGAGGAGCCGGGGACCTAGCTCACTCCCAGCTGGGAGGAGGAGCCGGGGACCTAGCTCACTCCCAGCTGGGAGGAGGAGCCGGGGACCTAGCTCACTCCCAGCTGGGAGGAGGAGCCGGGGACCTAGCTCACTCCCAGCTGGGAGGAGGAGCCGGGGACCTAGCTCACTCCCAGCTGGGAGGAGGAGCCGGGGACCTAGCTCACTCCCAGCTGGGAGGAGGAGCCGGGGACCTAGCTCACTCCCAGCTGGGAGGAGGAGCCGGGGACCTAGCTCACTCCCAGCTGGGAGGAGGAGCCGGGGACCTAGCTCACTCCCAGCTGGGAGGAGGAGCCGGGGACCTAGCTCACTCCCAGCTGGGAGGAGGAGCCGGGGACCTAGCTCACTCCCAGCTGGGAGGAGGAGCCGGGGACCTAGCTCACTCCCAGCTGGGAGGAGGAGCCGGGGACCTAGCTCACTCCCAGCTGGAGGAGGAGCCGGGGACCTAGCTCACTCCCAGCTGGGAGGAGGAGCCGGGGACCTAGCTCACTCCCAGCTGGGAGGAGGAGCCGGGGACCTAGCTCACTCCCAGCTGGGAGGAGGAGCCGGGGACCTAGCTCACTCCCAGCTGGGAGGAGGAGCCGGGGACCTAGCTCACTCCCAGCTGGGAGGAGGAGCCGGGGACCTAGCTCACTCCCAGCTGGGAGGAGGAGCCGGGGACCTAGCTCACTCCCAGCTGGGAGGAGGAGCCGGGGACCTAGCTCACTCCCAGCTGGGAGGAGGAGCCGGGGACCTAGCTCACTCCCAGCTGGGAGGAGGAGCCGGGGACCTAGCTCACTCCCAGCTGGGAGGAGGAGCCGGGGACCTAGCTCACTCCCAGCTGGGAGGAGGAGCCGGGGACCTAGCTCACTCCCAGCTGGGAGGAGGAGCCGGGGACCTAGCTCACTCCCAGCTGGGAGGAGGAGCCGGGGACCTAGCTCACTCCCAGCTGGGAGGAGGAGCCGGGGACCTAGCTCACTCCCAGCTGGGAGGAGGAGCCGGGGACCTAGCTCACTCCCAGCTGGGAGGAGGAGCCGGGGACCTAGCTCACTCCCAGCTGGGAGGAGGAGCCGGGGACCTAGCTCACTCCCAGCTGGGAGGAGGAGCCGGGGACCTAGCTCACTCCCAGCTGGGAGGAGGAGCCGGGGACCTAGCTCACTCCCAGCTGGGAGGAGGAGCCGGGGACCTAGCTCACTCCCAGCTGGGAGGAGGAGCCGGGGACCTAGCTCACTCCCAGCTGGGAGGAGGATCCGGGGACCTCACTCACTCCCAGCTGGGAGGAGGAGCCGGGGACCTCACTCACTCCCAGCTGGGAGGAGGAGCCGGGGACCTCACTCACTCCCAGCTGGGAGGAGGAGCCGGGGACCTCACTCCCAGCTGGGAGGAGGAGCCGGGGACCTCACTCCCAGCTGGGAGGAGGAGCCGGGGACCTCACTCCCAGCTGGGAGGAGGAGCCGGGGACCTCACTCCCAGCTGGGAGGAGGAGCCGGGGACCTCACTCCCAGCTGGGAGGAGGAGCCGGGGACCTCACTCCCAGCTGGGAGGAGGAGCCGGGGACCTCACTCCCAGCTGGGAGGAGGAGCCGGGGACCTCACTCCCAGCTGGGAGGAGGAGCCGGGGACCTCACTCCCAGCTGGGAGGAGGAGCCGGGGACCTAGCTCACTCCCAGCTGGGAGGAGGAGCCGGGGACCTAGCTCACTCCCAGCTGGGAGGAGGAGCCGGGGACCTAGCTCACTCCCAGCTGGGAGGAGGAGCCGGGGACCTAGCTCACTCCCAGCTGGGAGGAGGAGCCGGGGACCTAGCTCACTCCCAGCTGGGAGGAGGAGCCGGGGACCTAGCTCACTCCCAGCTGGGAGGAGGAGCCGGGGACCTAGCTCACTCCCAGCTGGGAGGAGGAGCCGGGGACCTAGCTCACTCCCAGCTGGGAGGAGGAGCCGGGGACCTAGCTCACTCCCAGCTGGGAGGAGGAGCCGGGGACCTAGCTCACTCCCAGCTGGGAGGAGGAGCCGGGGACCTAGCTCACTCCCAGCTGGGAGGAGGAGCCGGGGACCTAGCTCACTCCCAGCTGGGAGGAGGAGCCGGGGACCTAGCTCACTCCCAGCTGGGAGGAGGAGCCGGGGACCTCACTCACTCCCAGCTGGGAGGAGGAGCCGGGGACCTCACTCCCAGCTGGGAGGAGGAGCCGGGGACCTCACTCCCAGCTGGGAGGAGGAGCCGGGGACCTAGCTCACTCCCAGCTGGGAGGAGGAGCCGGGGACCTAGCTCACTCCCAGCTGGGAGGAGGAGCCGGGGACCTAGCTCACTCCCAGCTGGGAGGAGGAGACGGGGACCTAGCTCACTCCCAGCTGGGAGGAGGAGCCGGGGACCTAGCTCACTCCCAGCTGGGAGGAGGAGCCGGGGACCTAGCTCACTCCCAGCTGGGAGGAGGAGCCGGGGACCTAGCTCACTCCCAGCTGGGAGGAGGAGCCGGGGACCTAGCTCACTCCCAGCTGGGAGGAGGAGCCGGGGACCTAGCTCACTCCCAGCTGGGAGGAGGAGCCGGGGACCTAGCTCACTCCCAGCTGGGAGGAGGAGCCGGGGACCTAGCTCACTCCCAGCTGGGAGGAGGAGCCGGGGACCTAGCTCACTCCCAGCTGGGAGGAGGAGCCGGGGACCTAGCTCACTCCCAGCTGGGAGGAGGAGCCGGGGACCTAGCTCACTCCCAGCTGGGAGGAGGAGCCGGGGACCTAGCTCACTCCCAGCTGGGAGGAGGAGCCGGGGACCTAGCTCACTCCCAGCTGGGAGGAGGAGCCGGGGACCTAGCTCACTCCCAGCTGGGAGGAGGAGCCGGGGACCTAGCTCACTCCCAGCTGGGAGGAGGAGCCGGGGACCTCACTCACTCCCAGCTGGGAGGAGGAGCCGGGGACCTCACTCCCAGCTGGGAGGAGGAGCCGGGGACCTCACTCCCAGCTGGGAGGAGGAGCCGGGGACCTCACTCCCAGCTGGGAGGAGGAGCCGGGGACCTCACTCCCAGCTGGGAGGAGGAGCCGGGGACCTCACTCCCAGCTGGGAGGAGGAGCCGGGGACCTCACTCCCAGCTGGGAGGAGGAGCCGGGGACCTCACTCCCAGCTGGGAGGAGGAGCCGGGGACCTCACTCCCAGCTGGGAGGAGGAGCCGGGGACCTCACTCCCAGCTGGGAGGAGGAGCCGGGGACCTCACTCCCAGCTGGGAGGAGGAGCCGGGGACCTCACTCCCAGCTGGGAGGAGGAGCCGGGGACCTCACTCCCAGCTGGGAGGAGGAGCCGGGGACCTCACTCCCAGCTGGGAGGAGGAGCCGGGGACCTCACTCCCAGCTGGGAGGAGGAGCCGGGGACCTCACTCCCAGCTGGGAGGAGGAGCCGGGGACCTCACTCCCAGCTGGGAGGAGGAGCCGGGGACCTCACTCCCAGCTGGGAGGAGGAGCCGGGGACCTCACTCCCAGCTGGGAGGAGGAGCCGGGGACCTCACTCCCAGCTGGGAGGAGGAGCCGGGGACCTCACTCCCAGCTGGGAGGAGGAGCCGGGGACCTCACTCCCAGCTGGGAGGAGGAGCCGGGACCTCACTCCCAGCTGATGGACGCGGCCCTTCCTCCCTCTCTCTCAGTTCACCTCCTCCCTCACACCTAATTGGTGGCAGGGTGACAGTCTCCCAACACTGACAACATGGTGGCAGGAGGGTGCCAGTCTCCCAACACTGACAACATGGTGGCAGGAGGGTGCCAGTCTCCCAAAGTGACAACATGGTGGCAGGGTGCCAGTCTCCCAACACTGACAACATGGTGGCAGGAGGGTGCCAGTCTCCCAAAGTGACAACATGGAGGCAGGGTGCCAGTCTCCCAACACTGACAACATGGTGGCAGGGTGACAGCCTCCCAACACTGACAACATGGTGGCAGAAGGGTGCCAGCCCCCCAACACTGACAACATGGTGGCAGGAGGGTGCCAGCCTTCCAACACTGACAACATGGTGGCAGGAGGGTGCCAGCCCCCCAACACTGACATGGTGGCAGGAGGGAGCCAGCCTCCCAACACTGACAACATGGTGGCAGGAGGGTAACAGCCCCCCAACACTGACAACATGGTGGCAGGGTGCCAGCCCCCCAACACTGACATGGTGGCAGGGTGCCAGCCTCCCAACACTGACAACATGGTGGCAGGAGAGTGCCAGCCTCCCAACACTGACAACATGGTAGCCGGAGGGTGCCAGTCTCCCAACACTGACAACATGGTGGCAGGGTGCCAGCCCCTCAACACTGACAACATGGTGGCAGGGTGCCAGCCTCCCAACACTGACAACATGGTGGCAGGAGGGTGTCAGCCTCCCAACACAGACAACATGGTGGCAGGAGGGTGCCAGCCTCCCAACACTGACAACATGGTGGCAGGAGGGTGCCAGCCTCCCAACACTGACAACATGGTGGCAGGAGGGTGCCATGCAGCCTCCCAACACTGACAACATGGTGGCAGGAGGGTGCCAGCCTTCCAACACTGACAACATGGTGGCAGGGTGCCAGCCCACCAACACTGACAACATGGTGGCAGGAGGGTGCCAGCCCACCAACACTGACAACATGGTGGCAGGAGAGTGCCAGCCCCCCAACACTGACAACATGGTGGCAGGACGGTGCCAGCCCCCCAACACTGACAACATGGTGGCAGGGTGCCAGCCTCCCAACACTGACAACATGGTGGCAGGAGGGTGCCAGCCTCCCAACACTGACAACATGGTGGCAGGAGGGTGCCAGCCCCCCAACACTGACAACATGGTGGCAGGGTGCCAGCCTCCCAACACTGACAACATGGTGGCAGGAGGGTACCAGCCTCCCAACACTGACAACATGGTGGCAGGAGGGTACCAGCCTCCCAACACTGACAACATGGTGGCAGGAGGGTGCCAGCCCCCCAACACTGACAACATGGTGGCAGGGTGCCAGTCTCCCAACACTGACAACATGGTGGCAGGAGGGTGCCAGCCTCCCAACACTGACAACATGGTGGCAGGAGGGTGCCAGCCTCCCAACACTGACAACATGGTGGCAGGGTGCCAGCCTCCCAACACTGACAACATGGTGGCAGGAGGGTGCCAGCCTCCCAACACTGACAACATGGTGGCAGGAGGGTGCCAGCCTCCCAACACTGACAACATGGTGGCAGGAGGGTACCAGCCTCCCATCACTGACAACATGGTGGCAGGAGGGTGCCAGCCTCCCAACACTGACAACATGGTGGCAGGAGGGTGCCAGCCTCCGAACACTGACAACATGGTGGCAGGAGGGTGCCAGCCTCCCAACACTGACATGGTGGCAGGGTGCCAGCCCACCAACACTGACAACATAGTGGCAGGAGGGTGCCAGCCTCCCAACACTGACAACATGGTGGCAGGAGGGTGCCAGCCCCCCAACACTGACAACATGGTGGCAGGGTGCCAGTCTCCCAACACTGACAACATGGTGGCAGGAGGGTGCCAGCCTCCCAACACTGACAACATGGTGGCAGGAGGGTGCCAGCCCCCCAACACTGACAACATGGTGGCAGGAGGGTACCAGCCTCCCATCACTGACAACATGGTGGCAGGAGGGTGCCAGCCTCCCAACACTGACAACATGGTGGCAGGAGGGTGCCAGCCTCCGAACACTGACAACATGGTGGCAGGAGGGTGCCAGCCTCCCAACACTGACATGGTGGCAGGGTGCCAGCCCACCAACACTGACAACATAGTGGCAGGAGGGTGCCAGCCTCCCAACACTGACAACATGGTGGCAGGGTGCCAGCCCACCAACACTGACAACATGGTGGCAGGAGGGTGCCAGCCTCCCAACACTGACAACATGGTGGCAGGGTGCCAGCCCCCCAACACTGACAACATGGTGGCAGGGTGCCAGCCCATCAACACTGACAACATAGTGGCAGGAGGGTGCCAGCCCCCCAACACTGACAACATGGTGGCAGGAGGGTGCCAGCCCCACAACACTGACAACATGGTGGCAGGAGGGTGCCAGCCTCCCAACACTGACAACATGGTGGCAGGAGGGTGCCAGCCCCCCAACACTGACAACATGGTGGCAGAGTGCCAGCCTCCCAACACTGACAACATGGTGGCAGGAGGGTGCCAGCCTCCCAACACTGACAACATGGTGGCAGGAGGGTGCCAGCCTCCCAACACTGACAACATGGTTGCAGGAGGGTGCCAGCCTCCCAACACTGACAACATGGTGGCAGGGTGGCAGGGTGCCAGCCTCCCAACACTGACAACATGGTTGCAGGAGGGTGCCAGCCTCCCAACACTGACAACATGGTGGCAGGGTGGCAGGGTGCCAGCCTCCCAACACTGACAACATGGTGGCAGGGTGCCAGCCCCCCAACACTGACAACATGGTGGCAGGGTGCCAGCCTCCCAACACTGACAACATGGTGGCAGGAGGGTGCCAGCCTCCCAACACTAACAACATGGTGGCAGGGTGCCAGCCTCCCAACACTGACAACATGGTGGCAGGAGGGTGCCAGCCTCCCAACACTGACAACATGGTGGCAGGAGGGTGCCAGCCCCCAACACTGACAACATGGTGGCAGGAGGGTGCCAGCCCCCAACACTGAAAACATGGTGGCAGGAGGGTGCCAGCCCCCCAACACTGACAACATGGTGGCAGGAGGGTGCCAGCCCCCCAACACTGACAACATGGTGGCAGGGTGCCAGCCTCCCAACACTGACAACATGGTGGCAGGAGGGTGCCAGCCTCCCAACACTGACAACATGGTGGCAGGAGGGTGCCAGCCTCCCAACACTGACAATATGGTGGCAGGAGGGTGCCAGCCCCCCAACACTGACAACATGGTGGCAGGGTGCCAGCCTCCCAACACTGACAACATGGTGGCAGGAGGGTGCCAGCCTCCCAACACTGACAACATGGTGGCAGGGTGCCAGCCTACCAACACTGACAACATGGTGGCAGGAGGGTGCCAGCCCCCCAACACTGACAACATGGTGGCAGGAGGGTGCCAGCCCCCCAACACTGACAACATGGTGGCAGGAGGGTGCCAGCCTCCCAACACTGACAACATGGTGGCAGGAGGGTGCCAGCCTCCCATAATTGACAACATGGTGGCAGGGTGCCAGCCCCCCAACACTGACAACATGGTGGCAGGGTGCCAGCCTCCCAACACTGACAACATGGTGGCAGGAGGGTGCCAGCCTCCCAACACTGACAACATGGTGGCAGGAGGGTGCCAGCCTCCCAACATTGACAACATGGTGGCAGGGTGCCAGCCCCCCAACACTGATAACATGGTGGCAGGGTGCCAGCCTCCCAACACTGACAACATGGTGGCAGGAGGGTACCAGCCTCCCAACACTGACAACATGGTGGCAGGAGGGTACCAGCCTCCCAACACTGACAACATGGTGGCAGGAGGGTGCCAGCCCCCCAACACTGACAACATGGTGGCAGGAGGGTGCCAGCCCCCCAACACTGACAACATGGTGGCAGGAGGGTGCCAGCCTCCCAACACTGACAATATGGTGGCAGGAGGGTGCCAGCCCCCCAACACTGACAACATGGTGGCAGGGTGCCAGCCTCCCAACACTGACAACATGGTGGCAGGAGGGTGCCAGCCTCCCAACACTGACAACATGGTGGCAGGGTGCCAGCCTCCCAACACTGACAACATGGTGGCAGGAGGGTGCCAGCCCCCCAACACTGACAACATGGTGGCAGGAGGGTGCCAGCCCCCCAACACTGACAACATGGTGGCAGGAGGGTGCCAGCCTCCCAACACTGACAACATGGTGGCAGGAGGGTGCCAGCCTCCCAACATTGACAACATGGTGGCAGGAGGGTGCCAGCCTCCCAACATTGACAACATGGTGGCAGGGTGCCAGCCCCCCAACACTGATAACATGGTGGCAGGGTGCCAGCCTCCCAACACTGACAACATGGTGGCAGGAGGGTACCAGCCTCCCAACACTGACAACATGGTGGCAGGGTGCCAGCCCCCCAACACTGATAACATGGTGGCAGGGTGCCAGCCTCCCAACACTGACAACATGGTGGCAGGAGGGTACCAGCCTCCCAACACTGACAACATGGTGGCAGGAGGGTGCCAGCCCCCCAACACTGACAACATGGTGGCAGGGTGCCAGCCTCCCAACACTGACAACATGGTGGCAGGAGGGTGCCAGCCTCCCAACACTGACAACATGGTGGCAGGGTGCCAGCCCCCCAACACTGACAACATGGTGGCAGGGTGCCAGCCTCCCAACACTGACAACATGGTGGCAGGGTGCCAGCCCCCCAACACTGACAACATGGTGGCAGGGTGCCAGCCTCCCAACACTGACAACATGGTGGCAGGGTGCCAGCCCACCAACACTGACAACATGGTGGCAGGGTGCCAGCCTCCCAACACTGACAACATGGTGGCAGGGTGCCAGCCCACCAACACTAACATGGTGGCAGGAGGGTGCCAGCCTCCCAACACTGACAACATGGTGGCAGGGT
The DNA here is from genome assembly GCF_040958095.1 of Procambarus clarkii. Taxonomy (NCBI): domain Eukaryota; kingdom Metazoa; phylum Arthropoda; class Malacostraca; order Decapoda; family Cambaridae; genus Procambarus; species Procambarus clarkii. The sequence goes on from NC_091214.1 coordinate 26,949,074, forward strand.
GCCAGCCCACCAACACTGACAACATGGTGGCAGGAGGGTGCCAGCCTCCCAACACTGACAACATGGTGGCAGGGTGCCAGCCCACCAACACTGACAACATGGTGGCAGGAGGGTGCCAGCCTCCCAACACTGACAACATGGTGGCAGGGTGCCAGCCCCCCAACACTGACAACATGGTGGCAGGGTGCCAGCCTCCCAACACTGACAACATGGTGGCAGGGTGCCAGCCCCCCAACACTGACAACATGGTGGCAGGGTGCCAGCCTCCCAACACTGACAACATGGTGGCAGGGTGCCAGCCCACCAACACTGACAACATGGTGGCAGGGTGCCAGCCTCCCAACACTGACAACATGGTGGCAGGGTGCCAGCCCACCAACACTAACATGGTGGCAGGAGGGTGCCAGCCTCCCAACACTGACAACATGGTGGCAGGGTGCCAGCCCACCAACACTGACAACATGGTGGCAGGAGGGTGCCAGCCTCCCAACACTGACAACATGGTGGCAGGGTGCCAGCCCACCAACACTGACAACATGGTGGCAGGAGGGTGCCAGCCTCCCAACACTGACAACATGGTGGCAGGGTGCCAGCCCCCCAACACTGACAACATGGTGGCAGGGTGCCAGCCCATCAACACTGACAACATGGTGGCAGGAGGGTGCCAGCCCCCCAACACTGACAACATGGTGGCAGGAGGGTGCCAGCCCCCCAACACTGACAACATGGTGGCAGGGTGCCAGCCTCCCAACACTGACAACATGGTGGCAGGAGGGTGCCAGCCTCCCAACACTGACAACATGGTGGCAGGGTGCCACCCTCCCAACACTGACAACATGGTGGCAGGGTGGCAGGGTGCCAGCCTCCCAACACTGACAACATGGTGGCAGGGTGCCAGCCCCCCAACACTGACAACATGGTGGCAGGGTGCCAGCCTCCCAACACTGACAACATGGTGGCAGGAGGGTGCCAGCCTCCCAACACTGACAACATGGTGGCAGGGTGCCAGCCTCCCAACACTGACAACATGGTGGCAGGAGGGTGCCAGCCTCCCAACACTGACAACATGGTGGCAGGGTGCCAGCCTCCCAACACTGACAACATGGTGGCAGGAGGGTGCCAGCCCCCAACACTGACAACATGGTGGCAGGAGGGTGCCAGCCCCCCAACACTGACAACATGGTGGCAGGAGGGTGCCAGCCTCCCAACACTGACAACATGGTGGCAGGAGGGTGCCAGCCCCCAACACTGACAACATGGTGGCAGGGTGCCAGCCTCCCAACACTGACAACATGGTGGCAGGAGGGTGCCAGCCCCCCAACACTGACAACATGGTGGCAGGAGGGTGCCAGCCCCCAACACTGACAACATGGTGGCAGGAGGGTGCCAGCCCCCCAACACTGACAACATGGTGGCAGGAGGGTGCCAGCCCCCAACACTGACAACATGGTGGCAGGAGGGTGCCAGCCCCCAACACTGACAACATGGTGGCAGGAGGGTGCCAGCCCCCCAACACTGACAACATGGTGGCAGGAGGGTGCCAGCCCCCCAACACTGACAACATGGTGGCAGGGTGCCAGCCTCCCAACACTGACAACATGTTGGCAGGAGGGTGCCAGCCTCCCAACACTGACAACATGGTGGCAGGAGGGTGCCAGCCTCCCAACACTGACAACATGGTGGTAGGAGGGTGCCAGCCTCCCAACACTGACAACATGGTGGCAGGAGGGTGCCAGCCCCCCAACACTGACAACATGGTGGCAGGGTGCCAGCCTCCCAACCCTGACAACATGGTGGCAGGAGGGTGCCAGCCTCCCAACACTGACAACATGGTGGCAGGGTGCCAGCCTCCCAACACTGACAACATGGTGGCAGGAGGGTGCCAGCCCCCCAACACTGACAACATGGTGGCAGGAGGGTGCCAGCCTCCCAACACTGACAACATGGTGGCACGGTGCCAGCCCCCCAACACTGACAACATGGTGGCAGGGTGCCAGCCCATCAACACTGACAACATGGTGGCAGGAGGGTGCCAGCCCCCCAACACTGACAACATGGTGGCAGGAGGGTGCCAGCCTCCCAACACTGACAACATGGTGGCAGGAGGGTGCCAGCCTCCCAACATTGACAACATGGTGGCAGGAGGGTGCCAGCCTCCCAACACTGACAACATGGTGGCAGGAGGGTGCCAGCCTCCCAACACTGACATGGTGGCAGGAGGGTGCCAGCCTCCCAACATTGACAACATGGTGGCAGGAGGGTGCCAGCCTCCCAACACTGACAACATGGTGGCAGGAGGGTGCCAGCCCCCCAACACTGACAACATGGTGGCAGACGGCGCCCACTAACTATATTGTTATGATGGAGCTTTATACAACGTTAATGTTATTACCTAAGACAACGCGGCCTCATCCAGAGTAGCATTATCTTCCCTCCCTCCTTCCCTTCCTCCCTCCCTCTCTCTCCCTCCTTCCCTCCCTCCCTCCCTCACTCCTGAAGGCTCCCTACCTCCCTCCTACACTCTCCCTCACTGCTCCCTGCTCCTCCGAGGTGTTATAATGTGAGGCAACACCTCATAACGATGAGCTCACTTAACTCAGGAGTTTACTGACAATAATGATTACATAGTGTGATAAAACCTGGCGGTGTATTATGCTGCCTCGGTGGTGCTGGTCGACGGTGCTGGTCGACGGTGCTGGTCGACGGAGCTGGTCGACGGTGTTTGTCGACGGTGCTGGTCGACGGTGTAGGTCGACGGTGTAGGTCGACGGTGTAGGTCGACGGTGCTGGTCGACGGTGCTGGTCGACGGTGCTGGTCGACGGTGTTGGTCGACGGTGCTGGTCGACGGTGCTGGTCGACGGTCCGTCAGAGCCCGTCTAGCCCCTCATCAGAGCCCGTCTAGCCCCTCACCAGAGCCCGTCTAGCCCCTCACCAGAGCCCGTCTAGCCCCTCACCAGAGCCCGTCTAGCCCCTCACCAGAGCCCGTCTAGCCCCTCACCAGAGCCCGTCTAGCCCCTCACCAGAGCCCGTCTAGCCCCTCACCAGAGCCCGTCTAGCCCCTCACCAGAGCCCGTCTAGCCCCTCACCAGAGCCCGTCTAGCCCCTCACCAGAGCCCGTCTAGCCCCTCACCAGAGCCCGTCTAGCCCCTCACCAGAGCCCGTCTAGCCACCGTCCCCAAGAGGACGGAGGGTAGACGGGAGGCGAGGCCCGGCCGGTCCCCCGAGCCCGCCGTGTGGCTGGTGGCTCCTCCCACCTGATGCTGCTCAGGTGGGGAGCAGCTCTGTAATTAGCTGTTGCAACACTGCTTGTGGTGGTGAACTTTGGATGGTTTAGTGTGTGGCTGGTCACTTAGCGGCTCTTGTGCGGGTAGACTGCCACTTCTCCCCACTCTCAGAGTAATGAGGCGGTGACGTCTCACCTTCTCATTACCCCTCACATTCCCTCAATACTCTTCACTACATCAATGGCCTCACATTGATGCCATTCTTGCCATCAATGTGAGGCAAGATGATTAGGAAAGTTGTGTGACGGTGCGTGAAGTTGAGGCGGCGTGTGGGGGTGTCGTGGTCACTCTTGACAACGCCTCAACACGGCCAAGTATGTGTGCTGATCTCTTTCATTAGAGATTTGCTCTAGTGAAAGCCCTGAACACTGGTGTAAACATTAGCTCCGTCTGTCTGAGCGGCGTGTGGGGGTGTCGTGGTCACTCTTGACAACGCCTCAAGACGGCCAAGTATGTGTGCTGATCTCTTTCATTAGAGATTTGGTCCAGTGAAAGCCCTGAGCACTGGTGTAAACATTAGCTCCGTCTGTCTGTCTGTCTCAACTATGCAATATTCTTGCTCCATCGTCCCAAATAAACAAGAAATTATCTGACAACTACATTATTTCTCCATGTAATTAGGGCGCCAGGTATAACTTGCAGGTTTTGAAGTTGCCATTGACTGTAGTGAAGCGTAGTGTCGACCCTCCCACACAGCTCTACGTACAGCGATCGCCACACTGTTATTTAAGCACTTATGAAAACATAAGCTATAGCCGGACTACCGAATTATTGCCTACAGTAAGACATTAGCCAAGCGGGAGTGTGGCACATAATATGGAGGTGCCAGTGTGATCTACATGGCTTTTGTTACGTTTGACGAAGGTGTAGGTGAAGCATCCCGTGACACGCAGACTACACTATACAATGTAGCTATTGTTGGAAATCCGACACAGCGTGTTAACATAGTAAGCGTCATAGATGTAATTAGTTTTCTATATTTAGCCATTAACCAATTTAAGGAGAATGTGATCGTGACGTCATAACACACACACACACACACACACACACACACACACACACCCACACACACACACACACACACACACACACACACACACACACACACACACACACACACACATTACGTGTCCTAAAAACAGCAGTTTCAGGATTTAAATTAATAGAAAACTGCTATCTATGCTTTAACTTAATGAAATGTACCGTAAAACTACAGGCCCTCCTTGCTAGTGTTAAATAAACTTATAATATTGGAACCAAGAGGCCTCGGGGGGGGGGGGGGGAGGGGGGGGGAGGGGGGAGGGGGGAGAGGGGAAGAGGGGGGGGAGAGGGGAAGAGGGGGGGGAGAGGGGAAGAGGGGGGGGAGGGGGGAGAGGGGAAGAGGGGGGGAGGGGGGGGCAGTCATGCTGGCAGACAAAGTAAACAAAGAGAGGGGCTGCTCCCTGAGGTTTGCAACATGCATCACACACGGTAGACTATTCCACCCCACAGGTCATTGCCACAACAACCTCTACAACAACGAGAAACATCTGAGTATCCGTATTGCCAATTATCTATATCATGTTCTTGGCCCATTAACTGTTAAGATAGGATAAGGTAGGTGGTTATGGAGTGGCGCTACACCCCCAAACAACGTGAGTTTAATTCTTTACACAGCATCACACGTCACCTCACACACCTCTACTCTATATGTTTACAGCATTTTTATAGCCCATTCCTCCGGCGGGTCAGGTTGGTACCTGGAGGTGTTAGTTGACCTGACCACCAGCATAACCTGTGAGGCTCCCCGCATGACCTGGCGGCCACTACACAGGTCATGACATGGCCCCAGACCAGGCCCACATGTGGCCAAACACACACCGAAACTACGACGTTGGTACAACGTTCGAACAAGTTTTAACACCACCTAACCAGTTATAACAACCAATATAGCAAGTTGTAACAACGTTCTAATACGTCATAAACACGTTAAGTCAAGATGTAACAACTTTATTACAAGTTGTAACAAAATAAAATACAGTTACGGTTTGTGTTTCCAGGAATGTGGCCGACCACAGGTGTTGTAACAACTCTCACACACTGCCTAATGACGCCTTATCAACTACACAGTTAACAACACCCATTTAACTTTGTACTAACCCATGTTTACAATAATAGTGTGTAGTACTAACCTTACACTGTACACTAATCCACCATATGTCGTATAATTTACATGAAATTAATAGTAAACATTTATAGTTTGTTATATGACCACAGTCCTCGTACGGGCCGTTTGAGGGGCCTCGTAGCCTGGTGGATAGCGCGCAGGACTCGTAATTCTGTGGCGCGGGTTCGATTCCCGCACGAGGCAGAAACAAATGGGCAAAGTTTCTTTCACCCTGACTGCCCCTGTTACCTAGCAGTAAATAGGTACCTGGGAGTTAGTCAGCTGTCACGGGCTGCTTCCTGGGGGTGGAGGCCTGGTCGAGGACCGGGCCGCGGGGACACTAAAGCCCCGAAATCATCTCAAGATAACCTCAAGATAACAGTTGTGGGATAAGTTGTGTATATTTACCAACAAACCCCCGACTGTGTAACAGTAAACCAGGCTGGCCGAGTTTACACATAGTAAACTAAAATAAATATACACAAATTAACAATCACATTCTGCCTGCTAGAATTACTCTACAAATGTGATAACTTCATCAATGCCGGGCCCAGGAGCTAGCGTACGAGTACCACAAACACAGGGTGCTCACTAAGAAACAAACACAGTGCTCACTAAGAAACAAACACAGTGCTCACTAAGAAACACAGTGCTCACTAAGAAACAAACACAGTGCTCACTAAGAAACACAGTGCTCACTAAGAAACAAACACAGAGTGCTCACTAAGAAACAAACACAGAGTGCTCACTAAGAAAGAAGCACAGAGTGCTTACTAAGAAACAAACAGTGCTCACTAAGAAACAAACACAGAGTGCTCACTAAGAAACAAACACAGTGCTCACTAAGAAACAAACACAGAGTGCTCACTAAGAAACAAACACAGTGCTCACTAAGAAACAAACACAGTGCTCACTAAGAAACAAGCACAGAGTGTTCACTAAGAAACAAACACAGTGCTCACTAAGAAACAAACACAGTGCTCACTAAGAAACAAGCACAGAGTGCTTACTAAGAAACAAACAGTGCTCACTAAGAAACAAGCACAGAGTGCTCACTAAGAAACAAACACAGGATGCTCACTAAGAAACAAACACAGAGTGCTCACTAAGAAACAAACACAGTGCTCACTAAGAAACAAGCACAGAGTGCTCACTAAGAAACAAACACAGTGCTCACTAAGAAACAAACACAGAGTGCTCACTAAGAAACAAACACAGGATGCTCACTAAGAAACAAACACAGTGCTCACTAAGAAACAAACACAGAGTGCTCACTAAGAAACAAACACAGGGTGCTCACTAAGAAACAAACACACAGTGTTCACTAAGAAACAAACACAGAGTGCTCACTAAGAAACAAACACAGGATGCTCACTAAGAAACAAACACAGGATGCTCACTAAGAAACAAACACACAGTGCTCACTAAGAAACAAACACACAGTGCTCACTAAGAAACAAACACACAGTGCTCACTAAGAAACAAACACACAGTGCTCACTAAGAAACAAACACACAGTGTTCACTAAGAAACAAACACAGAGTGCTCACTAAGAAACAAACACACAGTGTTCACTAAGAAACAAACACAGAGTGCTCACTAAGAAACAAACACAGAGTGCTCACTAAGAAACAAACACAGTGCTCACTAAGAAACAAACACAGTGTGTTCACTAAGAAACAAACACAGAGTGCTCACTAAGAAACAAACACAGTGCTCACTAAGAAACAAACACAGAGTGCTCACTAAGAAACAAACACAGTGCTCACTAAGAAACAAACACAGAGTGCTCACTAAGAAACAAACACAGTGCTCACTAAGAAACAAACACAGGATGCTCACTAAGAAACAAACACAGTGTGCTCACTAAGAAACAAACACAGTGCTCACTAAGAAACAAACACAGTGCTCACTAAGAAACAAACACAGAGTGCTCACTAAGAAACAAACACAGTGCTCACTAAGAAACAAGCACAGAGTGTTCACTAAGAAACAAACACAGTGCTCACTAAGAAACAAACACAGTGCTCACTAAGAAACAAACACAGTGCTCACTAAGAAACAAACACAGAGTGCTCACTAAGAAACAAACACAGTGCTCACTAAGAAACAAACACAGAGTGCTCACTAAGAAACAAACACAGTGCTCACTAAGAAACAAACACAGTGCTCACTAAGAAACAAGCACAGAGTGTTCACTAAGAAACAAACACAGTGCTCACTAAGAAACAAACACAGAGTGCTCACTAAGAAAGAAGCACAGAGTGCTTACTAAGAAACAAACAGTGCTCACTAAGAAACAAACACAGAGTGCTCACTAAGAAACAAACACAGTGCTCACTAAGAAACAAACACAGAGTGCTCACTAAGAAACAAACACAGTGCTCACTAAGAAACAAACACAGTGCTCACTAAGAAACAAGCACAGAGTGTTCACTAAGAAACAAACACAGTGCTCACTAAGAAACAAACACAGTGCTCACTAAGAAACAAGCACAGGGTGCTCACTAAGAAACAAACACAGTGTTCACTAAGAAACAAACACAGAGTGCTCACTAAGAAACAAACACAGAGTGCTCACTAAGAAACACAGTGCTCACTAAGAAACAAACACAGTGCTCACTAAGAAACAAACACAGTGCTCACTAAGAAACAAACACACAGTGCTCACTAAGAAACAAACACAGAGTGCTCACTAAGAAACAAACACAGTGCTCACTAAGAAACAAACACAGAGTGCTCACTAAGAAACAAACACAGGGTGCTCACTAAGAAACAAACACAGTGTTCACTAAGAAACAAACACAGAGTGCTCACTAAGAAACAAACACAGAGTGCTCACTAAGAAACACAGTGCTCACTAAGAAACACAGTGCTCACTAAGAAACAAACACAGTGCTCACTAAGAAACAAACACACAGTGCTCACTAAGAAACAAACACAGGATGCTCACTAAGAAACAAACACAGAGTGCTCACTAAGAAACAAACACAGTGCTCACTAAGAAACAAACACAGAGTGCTCACTAAGAAACAAACAGTGCTCACTAAGAAACAAACACAGAGTGCTCACTAAGAAACAAACACAGTGCTCACTAAGAAACAAACACAGAGTGCTCACTAAGAAACAAACAGAGTGCTCAGTAAGAAACAAACACAGTGCTCACTAAGAAACAAACACACAGTGCTCACTAAGAAACAAACACAGTGCTCACTAAGAAACAAACACACAGTGCTCACTAAGAAACAAACACAGTGCTTACTAAGAAACAAACACAGAGTGCTTACTAAGAAACAAACACACAGTGCTCACTAAGAAACAAACACACAGTGCTTACTAAGAAACAAACACAGAGTGCTCACTAAGAAACAAACACACAGTGTTCACTAAGAAACAAACACAGAGTGCTCACTAAGAAACAAACACAGAGTGCTCACTAAGAAACAAACACAGAGTGCTCACTAAGAAACAAACACAGTGCTCACTAAGAAACAAACACAGAGTGCTCACTAAGAAACAAACACAGAGTGCTCACTAAGAAACAAACACAGGATGCTCACTAAGAAACACAGTGCTCACTAAGAAACAAACACAGAGTGCTCACTAAGAAACAAACACAGTGCTCACTAAGAAACAAACACACAGTGCTCACTAAGAAACAAACACAGGATGCTCACTAACACAGTGCTCACTAAGAAACAAACACAGAGTGCTCACTAAGAAACAAACACACAGTGCTTACTAAGAAACAAACACACAGTGCTTACTAAGAAACAAACACAGTGTTCACTAAGAAACAAACACAGTGCTTACTAAGAAACAAACACACAGTGCTCACTAAGAAACAAACACACAGTGCTTACTAAGAAACAAACACAGAGTGCTCACTAAGAAACAAACACAGAGTGCTCACTAAGAAACAAACACAGAGTGCTCACTAAGAAACAAACACAGAGTGCTCACTAAGAAACAAACACACAGTGCTCACTAAGAAACAAACACAGAGTGCTTACTAAGAAACAAACACAGAGTGCTCACTAAGAAACAAACACAGAGTGCTCACTAAGAAACAAACACAGAGTGCTCACTAAGAAACAAACACACAGTGCTCACTAAGAAACAAACACAGAGTGCTTACTAAGAAACAAACACAGAGTGCTCACTAAGAAACAAACACAGTGCTCACTAAGAAACAAACACAGTGCTCACTATGAAACAAACACACAGTGCTCACTAAGAAACAAACACAGTGCTCACTATGAAACAAACACAGTGCTCACTAAGAAACAAACACAGTGCTCACTAAGAAACAAACACACAGTGCTCACTAAGAAACAAACACAGTGCTCACTAAGAAACAAACACAGAGTGCTCACTAAGAAACAAACACAGTGCTCACTAAGAAACAAACACAGAGTGCTCACTAAGAAACAAACACAGTGCTCACTAAGAAACAAACACAGTGCTCACTAAGAAACAAACACAGGTTGCTCACTAACACAGTGGTCACTAAGAAACAAACACAGTGCTCACTAAGAAACAAACACAGAGTGCTCACTAAGAAACAAACACACAGTGCTCACTAAGAAACAAACACAGTGCTCACTAAGAAACAAACACAGAGTGCTCACTAAGAAACAAACACAGAGTGCTTACTAAGAAACAAACACAGTGCTCACTAACAAACACAGAGTGCTCACTAAGAAACAAACACAGTGCTCACTAAGAAACACAGTGCTCACTAAGAAACAAACACAGTGCTCACTAAGAAACAAACACACAGTGCTCACTAAGAAACAAACACAGGATGCTCACTAAGAAACAAACACAGAGTGCTTACTAAGAAACAAACACACAGTGCTCACTAAGAAACACAGTGCTCACTAAGAAACAAACACAGGATGCTCACTAAGAAACAAACACACAGTGCTCACTAAGAAACAAACACAGTGCTCACTAAGAAACAAACACAGAGTGCTTACTAAGAAACAAACACAGTGCTCACTAACAAACACAGAGTGCTCACTAAGAAACAAACACAGTGCTCACTAAGAAACAAACACAGTGCTCACTAAGAAACAAACACAGTGCTCACTAAGAAACAAACACACAGTGCTCACTAAGAAACAAACACAGGATGCTCACTAAGAAACAAACACAGAGTGCTTACTAAGAAACAAACACACAGTGCTCACTAAGAAACAAACACAGTGCTCACTAAGAAACAAACACAGGATGCTCACTAAGAAACAAACACACAGTGCTCACTAAGAAACAAACACAGTGCTCACTAAGAAACAAACACACAGTGCTCACTAAGAAACAAACACACAGTGCTCACTAAGAAACAAACACAGAGTGCTTACTAAGAAACAAACACAGGATGCTCACTAAGAAACAAACACAGTGCTCACTAACAAACACAGAGTGCTCACTAAGAAACAAACACAGGGTGCTCACTAAGAAACAAACACAGAGTGCTCACTAAGAAACAAACACACAGTGCTCACTAAGAAACAAACACAGAGTGCTCACTAAGAAACAAACACAGAGTGCTCACTAAGAAACAAACACAGGGTGCTCACTAAGAAACAAACACAGTGCTCACTAAGAAACAAACAGAGTGCTCACTAAGAAACAAACACAGGGTGCTCACTAAGAAACAAACACAGAGTGCTCACTAAGAAACACAGAGTGCTCACAAAGAAACAAACACAAGCATAAACACAAACACACCCCCGTGGAATAAGGGCACAAGCCCCGAGAGAGAGACCTCCACAGCTCTGGAAAAACGAATTTGCATAAATATTCAATCAGGAGACAAGATTGACAGAGGCGGCCCTCCACTGTACGGCCGTCACGCTGTGTCACCTCCCCGGCCGTACAGTGGCGGCCCTCCACTGTACGGCCGTCACGCTGTGTCACCTCCCCGGCTGACAGAGGCGGCCCTCCACTGTACGGCGTCACGCTGTGTCACCTCCCCGGCTGACAGAGGCGGCCCTCCACTGTACGGCGTCACGCTGTGTCACCTCCCCGGCCGTACAGTGGCGGCCCTCCACTGTACGGCCGTCACGTTGTGTCACCTCCACGGCTGACAGTGGCGGCCCTCCACTGTACGGCGTCACGCTGTGTCACCTCCACGGCTGACAGGGGGCGCCACCCCCCACACGGGCACTGCAGGTGGCGCCACCCCCCACACGGGCACTGCAGGGGGCGCCACCCCCCACACTGGCACTGCAGGGGGCGCCACCCCCCCCACCGATATCCTCACGACCCTGCCTCTATACTTGCCTTTCCTCTACCTCCAGAGTGGCAGTGTACCCTTCCCTCCAGAGTGGCACAGTACCCCTCCCTCCAGAGTGGCACAGTACCCCTCCCTCCAGAGTGGCAGTGTACCCCTCCCTCCAGAGTGGCACAGTACCCCTCCCTCCAGAGTGGCACAGTACCCCCTCCCTCCAAAGTGGCACAGTACCCCTCCCTCCAGAGTGGCAGTGTACCCCTCCCTCCAGAATGGCACAGTACCCCTCCCTCCAGAGTGGCACAGTACCCCTCCCTCCAGAGTGGCACAGTACCCCTCCCTCCAGAGTGGCACAGTACCCCCTCCCTCCAGAGTGGCACAGTACCCCTCCCTCCAGAGTGGCACAGTACCCCCTCCCTCCAGAGTGGCACAGTACCCCTCCCTCCAGAGTGGCACAGTACCCCTCCCTGCACAGTGGCACAGTGTACCCCTCCCTCCAAAGTGGCAGTGTACCCCTCCCTCCAGAGTGGCAGTGTACCCCTCCCTCCAGAGTGGCAGTGTACCCCCTCCCTCCAGAGTGGCAGTGTACCCCTCCCTCCAGAGTGGCAGTGTACCCCTCCCTCCAGAGTGGCAGTGTACCCCTCCCTCCAGAGTGGCAGTGTACCCCTCCCTCCAGAGTGGCAGTGTACCCCCTCCCTCCAGAGTGGCAGTGTACCCCTCCCTCCAGAGTGGCAGTGTACCCCTCCCTCCAGAGTGGCAGTGTACCCCTCCCTCCAGAGTGGCAGTGTACCCCTCCCTCCAGAGTGGCAGTGTACCCCTCCCTCCAGAGTGGCAGTGTACCCCTCCCTCCAGAGTGGCAGTGTACCCCCTCCCTCCAGAGTGGCAGTGTACCCCCTCCCTCCAGAGAGGCAGTGTACCCCCTCCCTCCAGAGAGGCACAGTACCCCCTCCCTCCAGAGTGGCAGTGTACCCCCTCCCTCCAGAGTGGCACAGTACCCCCTCCCTCCAGAGTGGCACAGTACCCCCTCCCTCCAGAGTGGCACAGTACCCCCTCCCTCCAGAGTGGCACAGTACCCCCTCCCTCCAGAGTGGCACAGTACCCCCTCCCTCCAGAGTGGCACAGTACCCCCTCCCTCCAGAGTGGCACAGTACCCCCTCCCTCCAGAGTGGCAGTGTACCCCTCCCTCCAGAGTGGCACAGTACCCCCTCCCTCCAGAGTGGCAGTGTACCCCCTCCCTCCAGAGTGGCAGTGTACCCCTCCCTCCAGAGTGGCATAGTACCCCCTCCCTCCAGAGTGGCACAGTACCCCCTCCCTCCAGAGTGGCACAGTACCCCCTCCCTCCAGAGTGGCAGTGTACCCCTCCCTCCAGAGTGGCACAGTACCCCCTCCCTCCAGAGTGGCAGTGTACCCCCTCCCTCCAGAGTGGCAGTGTACCCCTCCCTCCAGAGTGGCAGTGTACCCCTCCCTCCAGAGTGGCAGTGTACCCCCTCCCTCCAGAGTGGCAGTGTACCCCTCCCTCCAGAGTGGCAGTGTACCCCCTCCCTCCAGAGTGGCAGTGTACCCCCTCCCTCCAGAGTGGCAGTGTACCCCTCCGTCCAGAGTGGCAGTGTACCCCTCCCTCCAGAGTGGCAGTGTACCCCTCCCTCCAGAGTGGCAGTGTACCCCTCCCTCCAGAGTGGCAGTGTACCCCTCCCTCCAGAGTGGCAGTGTACCCCCTCCCTCCAGAGTGGCAGTGTACCCCCTCCCTCCAGAGTGGCAGTGTACCCCTCCGTCCAGAGTGGCAGTGTACCCCTCCCTCCAGAGTGGCACAGTACCCCCCTCCCTCCAGAGTGGCAGTGTACCCCTCCCTCCAGAGTGGCAGTGTACCCCTCCCTCCAGAGTGGCAGTGTACCCCCTCCCTCCAGAGAGGCACAGTACCCCCTCCCTCCAGAGTGGCAGTGTACCCCTCCCTCCAGAGTGGCAGTGTACCCCCTCCCTCCAGAGAGGCACAGTACCCCCTCCCTCCAGAGTGGCAGTGTACCCCCTCCCTCCAGACTGGCAGTGTACCCCCTCCCTCCAGAGTGGCAGTGTACCCCTCCCTCCAGAGTGGCAGTGTACCCCTCCCACCAAAGTGGCACAGTACCCCCTCCCTCCAGAGTGGCAGTGTACCCCCTCCCTCCAGAGTGGCACAGTAGCCCCCTCCCTCCAGAGTGGCAGTGTACCCCCTCCCTCCAGAGTGGCAGTGTACCCCTCCCTCCAGAGTGGCAGTACACCCCCTCCCTCCAGAGTGGCACAGTACCCCCTCCCTCCAGAGTGGCAGTGTACCCCTCCCTCCAGAGTGGCAGTGTACCCCTCCCTCCAGAGTGGCAGTGTACCCCCTCCCTCCAGAGTGGCACAGTACCCCCTCCCTCCAGAGTGGCACAGTACCCCCTCCCTCCAGAGTGGCAGTATACCCCCTCCCTCCAGAGTGGCAGTGTACCCCTCCCTCCAGAGTGGCAGTGTACCCCTCCCTCCAGAGTGGCAGTGTACCCCCTCCCTCCAGAGTGGCAGTGTACCCCCTCCCTCCAGAGTGGCAGTGTACCCCTCCCTCCAGAGTGGCAGTGTACCCCTCCCTCCAGAGTGGCAGTGTACCCCCTCCCTCCAGAGTGGCAGTGTACCCCCTCCCTCCAGAGTGGCAGTGTACCCCCTCCCTCCAGAGTGGCAGTGTACCCCTCCCTCCAGAGTGGCAGTGTACCCCTCCCTCCCGAGTGGCACTGTACCCCCTCCCTCCAGAGTGGCACAGTACCCCCTCCCTCCAGAGTGGCAGTATACCCCCTCCCTCCAGAGTGGCACAGTACCCCCTCCCTCCAGAGTGGCACAGTACCCCCTCCCTCCAGAGTGGCAGTGTACCCCTCCCTCCAGAGTGGCACAGTACCCCCTCCCTCCAGAGTGGCAGTGTACCCCTCCCTCCAGAGTGGCACAGTACCCCCTCCCTCCAGAGTGGCACAGTACCCCCTCCCTCCAGAGTGGCATTGTACCCCTCCCTCCAGAGTGGCAGTGTACCCCTCCCTCCAGAGTGGCAGTACACCCCCTCCCTCCAGAGTGGCACAGTACCCCTCCCTCCAGAGTGGCACAGTACCCCTCCCTCCAGAGTGGCAGTGTACCCCCTCCCTCCAGAGTGGCAGTGTACCCCTCCCTCCAGAGTGGCACAGTACCCCCTCCCTCCAGAGTGGCACAGTACCCCTCCCTCCAGAGTGGCAGTGTACCCCTCCCTCCAGAGTGGCAGTGTACCCCTCCCTCCAGAGTGGCAGTGTACCCCTCCCTCCAGAGTGGCAGTGTACCCCTCCCTCCAGAGTGGCAGTGTACCCCCTCCCTCCAGAGTGGCAGTGTACCCCCTCCCTCCAGAGAGGCAGTGTACCCCCTCCCTCCAGAGAGGCACAGTACCCCCTCCCTCCAGAGTGGCAGTGTACCCCCTCCCTCCAGAGTGGCAGTGTACCCCCTCCCTCCAGAGTGGCACAGTACCCCCTCCCTCCAGAGTGGCACAGTACCCCCTCCCTCCAGAGTGGCACAGTACCCCCTCCCTCCAGAGTGGCAGTGTTCCCCTCCCTCCAGAGTGGCACAGTACCCCCTCCCTCCAGAGTGGCAGTGTACCCCCTCCCTCCAGAGTGGCAGTGTACCCCCTCCCTCCAGAGTGGCAGTGTACCCCTCCCTCCAGAGTGGCATAGTACCCCCTCCCTCCAGAGTGGCACAGTACCCCCTCCCTCCAGAGTGGCACAGTACCCCCTCCCTCCAGAGTGGCAGTGTACCCCTCCCTCCAGAGTGGCACAGTACCCCGTCCCTCCAGAGTGGCAGTGTACCCCCTCCCTCCAGAGTGGCAGTGTACCCCTCCCTCCAGAGTGGCAGTGTACCCCTCCCTCCAGAGTGGCAGTGTACCCCCTCCCTCCAGAGTGGCAGTGTACCCCCTCCCTCCAGAGAGGCACAGTACCCCCTCCCTCCAGAGTGGCAGTGTACCCCTCCCTCCAGAGTGGCAGTGTACCCCTCCCTCTAGAGTGGCAGTGTACCCCTCCCTCCAGAGTGGCAGTGTACCCCTCCCTCCAGAGTGGCAGTGTACCCCCTCCCTCCAGAGTGGCAGTGTACCCCCTCCCTCCAGAGTGGCAGTGTACCCCTCCGTCCAGAGTGGCAGTGTACCCCTCCCTCCAGAGTGGCACAGTACCCCCCTCCCTCCAGAGTGGCAGTGTACCCCTCCCTCCAGAGTGGCAGTGTACCCCCTCTCTCCAGAGAGGCACAGTACCCCCTCCCTCCAGAGTGGCAGTGTACCCCTCCCTCCAGAGTGGCAGTGTACCCCTCCCTCCAGAGTGGCAGTGTACCCCCTCCCTCCAGAGAGGCACAGTACCCCCCTCCCTCCAGAGTGGCAGTGTACCCCCTCCCTCCAGACTGGCAGTGTACCCCCTCCCTCCAGAGTGGCAGTGTACCCCTCCCTCCAGAGTGGCAGTGTACCCCTCCCACCAGAGTGGCACAGTACCCCCTCCCTCCAGAGTGGCAGTGTACCCCCTCCCTCCAGAGTGGCACAGTAGCCCCCTCCCTCCAGAGTGGCAGTGTACCCCCTCCCTCCAGAGTGGCAGTGTACCCCCTCCCTCCAGAGTGGCAGTGTACCCCTCCCTCCAGAGTGGCAGTACACCCCCTCCCTCCAGAGTGGCACAGTACCCCCTCCCTCCAGAGTGGCAGTGTACCCCTCCCTCCAGAGTGGCAGTGTACCCCTCCCTCCAGAGTGGCAGTGTACCCCCTCCCTCCAGAGTGGCACAGTACCCCCTCCCTCCAGAGTGGCACAGTACCCCCTCCCTCCAGAGTGGCAGTATACCCCCTCCCTCCAGAGTGGCAGTGTACCCCTCCCTCCAGAGTGGCAGTGTACCCCTCCCTCCAGAGTGGCAGTGTACCCCCTCCCTCCAGAGTGGCAGTGTACCCCCTCCCTCCAGAGTGGCAGTGTACCCCCTCCCTCCAGAGTGGCAGTGTACCCCTCCCTCCAGAGTGGCAGTGTACCCCTCCCTCCCGAGTGGCACTGTACCCCCTCCCTCCAGAGTGGCACAGTACCCCCTCCCTCCAGAGTGGCAGTATACCCCCTCCCTCCAGAGTGGCACAGTACCCCCTCCCTCCAGAGTGGCAGTGTACCCCTCCCTCTAGAGTGGCACAGTACCCCCTCCCTCCAGAGTGGCAGTGTACCCCTCCCTCCAGAGTGGCACAGTACCCCCTCCCTCCAGAGTGGCACAGTACCCCCTCCCTCCAGAGTGGCATTGTACCCCTCCCTCCAGAGTGGCAGTGTACCCCCTCCCTCCAGAGTGGCAGTATACCCCCTCCCTCCAGAGTGGCAGTGTACCCCCTCCCTCCAGAGTGGCACAGTACCCCCTCCCTCCAGAGTGGCAGTGTACCCCTCCCTCCAGAGTGGCAGTACACCCCCTCCCTCCAGAGTGGCAGTATACCCCCTCCCTCCAGAGTGGCAGTGTACCCCCTCCCTCCAGAGTGGCAGTGTACCCCT
>NC_091214.1:26972783-27045283 GCF_040958095.1 Procambarus clarkii
ATGCCTTCAACCAGGTAAAAAGGGATGTGGTACTGTAGCAGCTCGAACAAGCTTTCCTTGTCTACTCCCCTTCGTCTCAGCAGGGTACAGTAGGGAATCAACACTGTTCTTTAGGGAACATGAAACTTTCTGCAGGTGTCGTCCAGCAGGGAGACCCACTTGCCCCTTTCCTTTTCTGTATGGCAGCTAAAGATGTCACAAGCAGGTTGACCAGCGAACTCAACATCTGGTTCCTGGACGATGGCACCCTGGCAGGGACACAGGAATCTCTGTCAAGTAATCTATGGCTATTGAAATCTAAGGGAGAGGAGTTAGGACTCACCCTAAACCCATTAAAGTGTGAAATCATCTCATCTAGCCAACCAACCATAGATGCAGTGCGAACCATATTGCCAGGAGCCCAAGTGATCGCTCCCACCGACAGTGTGCTGCTAGGGGCACCTCTGGGCTCGAGCGCCATTGAGGTAGTCCTCGAAGAAAAGCTGAACGACCTGAGGAGGATGGAGGCGCGAATAGGGGCTTTGGACGCACACGATGCTTTGTACCTTCTCACAAGGTGCCTGGCCTTGCCCAGACTGACCTATTTCCTCAGGTTTGCTCCTTCCTTCAACTGCCCAAAATTAACGGAATACGATTCACTCCTAAAGTCAGTAACTATGAAAGTGTTAAACATTCTCCCTGCAAGATGACCAGTGGAACCAAGCAACGCTCCCAGTTAAACTTGGGGGTATAGGTATATGCAAGGCGACAGTTAGCATTGCCGGCATTCTTATCCTCCACCAGTGCTACAAGTGAATTAGTCAATGAAATACTACCAGAATACCTATGAGACACCATTGGCAGTATGATCCCAAATCCGCGGAAGGAGCCGATCAGTGGGACACACTTGCCAACTCTTCCCCTCGACCAACATTTCCAAACGACGGCAAACAGGCCAAATGGGATAGCCCCATAGTGGAGAACATGTCATAGCATTGCTGGAGACAGCTTCTGGGAAAGACTGAGCGCGTCTCCTAGCTGTGCAAGCTCCCCCCATGCTGGGGACTTCCTATTGGCAGTCCCTAATTCCGCCTTGGGCACCTGCCTGGACCATCGGGCCCTAAGTATTGGTGTTGCCCTGCGCCTTGCCGCCCCTATCTCCACCGAGCACCGGTGTATTTGCGGCCATGCACGGGCAGACCAATACGGCAGCCATGGTCTCATCTGTCGTAAGACACAGGGAAAGATTGCCAGACATGAAGCAGTCAATGACATCATCAAGAGAAGTTTGGCTACAGCTGGGTGTCCAGCACAAAGAGAACCTCAGTTGTGCAGACCTGACAACAGTCAAAAACGCCCCGATGGAGTCACCCTGCAGCCGTGGAGGGAAGGTAAACAGGTCGTGTGGGACTACACGTGTGCATCCACATGGATTGATACCTATCTACCTTACAACACAGCTGAGGGAGGCGGGGCGGCCACCTTCAAGGAGACCCAGAAAACCAACAAGTACAGGGACCTAGAATGTTGTTACAGGTTCGTGCCGATAGGCTCAGACTCTGGGCACCTGGGGTAACTGTGCACTTAAGTTCCAAAAGGAGGTGGGCGAGGAACTCATTGGGAAAACTACAGACTCAAGAGCGGCCAGTTTCCTGTTCCAGCGCCTCAGTGTCGCGGTCCAGATGGAAAATGCGTGCTGTATCTTGGGTACGCACCCGACCCCCGAGGAGCTGGACGAGGTCTTTGAACACTGATTGTTATACGTGTGTGTGTGTACGTGTGTGTGTGTGTGTGTGTGTGTGTGTGTGTGTGTGTGTGTGTGTGTGTGTGTGCGTGTGTGCGTGCGTGTGCGTGTGCGTGTGCGTGTGCGTGTGTGTGTGTGTGTGTGTGGGGTGTGTGTGTGTACTCACCTAGTTGTACTCGCCTAGTTGTGTTTGCGGGGGTTGAGCTCTGGCTCTTTGGTCCCTCCTCTCAACCGTCAATCAACAGGTAAACAATCAACATTGCAATATAATAAAATGAAAATAATAAAAAAGAATAAGGGTGGTAGGAGAAGAAAAGAGTAAAGTGTTCAGAGAGAACCCACAAGGTCTTCACTGAATACGCTATTTTCTTTGAGGCAATAAGTCTCTACAATTGCACCAGAACTGGTACCCCTATTATTTTATATTTATCATATATATATATATATATATATATATATGTCGTACCTAGTAGCCAGAACTCTCTTCTCAGCCTACTATTCAAGGCCCGATTTGCCTAATAAGCCAAGTTTTCCTGAATTAATATATTTACTATAGTTTTTTTCTTATGAAATGATAAAGCAACCCTTTTCTCTATGTATGAGGTCAATTTTTTTTATTGGAGTTAAAATTAACGTAGATATATGACCGAACCTAACCAACCCTACCTAACCTAACCTAACCTATATTTATAGGTAAGGTTAGGTTAGGTAGCCAAAAAAAGCTAGGTTAGGTTAGGTTAGGTAGGTTAGGTAGACGAAAAAACATTAATTCATGAAAACTTGGCTTATTAGGCAAATCGGGCCTTGAATAGTAGGCTGAGAAGTGCGTTCTGGCTATTAGGTACGACATATATATATATATATATATATATATATATATATATATATATATATATATATATATATATATATAATAAATATATAAATATATATGTATATAAATACATATATATATTATTAAATATGACAGAAAAAGTAAGATTAATAATTCTAACACGAATTTTCTCAATCTTTCGTACATTTCTTTTCACTGTTGGAGGTAATTCAAAAATCAATTCTCCAAAATTCATTTTTATTTCTAGTCTGACGCGACACGAGCGCGTTTCGTAAAACTTATTACATTTTCAAAGACTTTAGTTTACAAATACACAACTGAATAGAACTTACACATCTCTGATTTTTGTTTATATCTACATTTGAGTGAGGTGGATGGGGTGAGGTGGCATTAATAGTGTATTAATTTCACCAACACAAGACAGAACAAGAGGTGGCATTAATAGGGTATTAATTTCATCAACACAAGACAGAACACGAAACAATGGGTATTGAAATGGAAGTGATTGTAGAAAGCCTATTGGTCCATATTTCTTGATGCTTCTATATTGGAGCGGAGTCTTGAGGTGGGTAGAATATAGTTGTGCATTAATTGGCTGTTGATTGCTGGTGTTGACTTCTTAATATGTAGTGCCTCGCAAACGTCAAGCCGCCTGCTATCGCAGGCGATATTAAGGCCTGTCGGCCGTCTATCACTCCATCATAGGAGGACGTAATGTATGGGGGGTTTGATATGGCTGGTAAGAGCCCGACTTTGGTTAGAAGACACATAAAATGCTTTTTTTCTCTCAAAAAAGGACCAGAAAAAGTTGCAAGGACCTCGCAAGATAGCAAAGACAGTAGCGATCACGGCGGTCCCGGAGAGACAGGAAGCCAGTGTCAACATACAAGCTAAGGACGGGAGTCGAACAAAAGGCACCAGAACTGAGGCGCAACCCAGTATGGTGCAAAGCATCAAGACGGCGAAGAGTAGAAGGAGAAGCAGACGAGTAAGCAGGGCAACCATAATCGAGCTTAGACAGGACGAGAGAGGAATGTAAAGCAAGGAGAGTGCGCCTATCTGCCCCCCAAGAAGTATGGGACAAGACCCGAAGGAGGGTAAGGGCCTTAGAGCACTCAACACAGAGGTAAGAGATATGGGGAGACCAAGACAAACGAGTGTCAAGGAATAACCCCAAAAGCTTCGCGGAATCTTAGTATTCAAGGGGATGACCATAAAGTGACAAAGAGGGACGAAGAACAACCCGTTTCCGCGTAAAAGTCATGGCACAAGTCTTAGAAGTAGAGAACTTGAAGCCATGATCAGTGGCCCAAGACGACACGGCATCAATTGCAAGTTGAAGCCGGCGTTGAAGGAGAGGCGAATCATCACCCTGACAACAAAGGGTAAGATCATCGACATAGAGAGCGGAGAAGACACCAGAAGGAAGAGAGGAAAGAAGACCATTGAGGGCAACCAGAAAAAGAGTAGTGCTCAGAACACTACCCTGGGGCACACCTTCGTATTGCTGAAAAGAGGGAGAGAGAGCGGTACCAAGGCGCACCCGAAAGGAACGACGAGAGAGGAAGCTGCGGAGAAAGAGAGGGAGATGACCACGAAGGCCAAAAGAATGAAGTTGAGATAGGATATGATAACGCCAAGTGGTGTCGTAAGCCTTTTCCAGGTCAAAAAGGACGGCAACAACGGAGGTCTTCGCAGCAAAAGCAGTACGAATATAGACCTCCAAGTTCACCAGGACATCTGTCGTGCTGCGGCACTTGCGGAAACCAAATTGAGAAGGGGAGAGGAGGTGATGGTGTTCCAGGAACCACATCAGACGAACGTTAACCATACGTTCAAAGAGTTTGCAGACACAACTTGTGAGAGCAATAGGGCGAAAGTCCTTAGGGGAAGTACCCAGAGACCCCGGTTTGTGAACAGGGAGGACAACGGCATCGAGCCAGTCCTCAGGGACTGACGACGACTCCCAGATCCGATTATACAGACTCAGTAAATACTGATACGTGCTCGGAGGGAGATAGCGAAGCATCTCATAATGAATACCATCGGAGCCCGCCGCCGTAGAACCGCAGAGGGCCAGGGCAGAACGAAGTTCAGAGAGAGAGAAGGGATCATTATAGGAAAGCTGAAGATGAGTGCAGAAATCTAAAGGACGAGACTCAAGGACAGGTTTACGAAGAAAGAAAGATTGGGGAAGATGAAGACCAGAGGTAACAGAAGAAAAGTGGGAACCCAGTTCGGAAGCGACCTGCAACGGGTCCGCCACAAGAGTATCATGGAGGTGAAGGACCGGTGAAACTTCGGGAACGAACTTACCCGCTATCTTGTGGATACGCTTCCAGATCTGGGCCAGAGGGGTTTCGGACGTAATTGTTGAGACATAAGATGCCCAACATTCACGTTTAGCCGTACGGATGGCCCTACGGGCCACCGCACTCGCTTTCCGAAAGAAAAGAAAAGAATCGGTCGTCTGCCTACGGCGGTGCCTCTTCCAGGCTGCACGCTTACAGCGGACAGCCCGAGCACAGTCCGCATTCCACCAGGGAACGCACTTCCGCGGACCCCGAGAGGAAGAGCGAGGAATAGAGCGGAGGGCAGCGTTGAAGACGGTGTCATGAAAAAGGAGGAGAGCGTGAGAGAGAGGCAGAAGGCAGAGGTCAGAGAGAGCAGCACTGAGGGTAAATAGGGTCCAGTCTGCCTTAGCAAACTGCCACCTAGGGAAAGAGAGGGAAGGGCGAAAAGAGAAAAAGGAAACAAGGATGGGGAAATGATCATTTCCATGGAGGTCATCAAGAACCTGCCACGTGAAATCTAAGTAAAGAGAAGAAGAGCAGAGAGAATGATCAAAACAAGAAAGGGTGCGAGTCCGAGAGTCCAAATGAGTGGGCTCACCAGAATTCAGAAGAGACAGGGAAGAAGAGAGGAGAAACGGCTCAAGGAGGCGACCCCGGGTATTCGTCAGAACGTCACCCCAAAGAGAATGACGACAATTGAAGTCACCCAGCAGGAGCACAGGCTCCGGCAAGGAGTCTAGGTGGTGTTTCAAATCAGGAAGAGAGAGCGGGACACTCGGGGGGAGATAAATGGAACAAACTGTGTACCATTTCCCCACAAAGATACGAGCAGCAGAACAATGGAGAGGCGAAGGAAAAAGCAAAGGAACAAAGGGAACATCAGCACGAATCAAGAGAGCAGAAGAATTAGAAGCCCCAGCAATGGCTGGGGGGGGGGGGGGAAGAGAAAGGAATAGCCACGAAAACGACCAGGACGAGCACCAAGCATTGGCTCCTGGAGACGGACACAAAGGGGCGAAAACCGCGAAATCAGAAGTTGGAGTTCGAGGAAATTGGCGTAATAACCTCGAACGTTCCATTGAAGAATGGACAACGACGAGAAGAGAAAGGACAAAAACAGAGAACAAGGAAGAAACAAAGGCGAAAGAGCAACAGAGCACGTTAAAGAATATCAGGGTCGGGATCAGGGTCAGCAAAATCAGGGTTAGGGGGCATGGGTAAACTGAGCAAAGACGGAGGGAAGGAAACGGGAGAACAGATCAGAGGTGGGCGGGTGGGGTCCGGAGGAGGAGGAGGAGGAAGAGGAGACAACGGAGAGGAGCAGTCAAGGACAGCAGCAGGAAGAGGGGGAGTAGAAAGAGGGGAGCGCACCTCAGCAAGAGCAGCAACCGAAAGGGAAGCAGGGGCCAAAGAAACCTCCATAGCAGAAACAGGGGGCACAATCACTGAAATGGGAGGGGAAGGAGCAACAGAGCCAGAAGTAGGAGCTGAGGAAGAAAGCGAAGCCTTCTTACCTGCCGGGAAAGAGGAAGGAGAGGAGCCAGGCTTTCGCTTCTGACTTAAAGAGACCGGTGTCCCAGCAACTACGTACCGGGCAACAGATTCCAGTGTCTCAACAGGAGAAGCCGAACGAGAGCACACACGACGGCCGTTAGGAGAGCAATGGACATCCGCCCGCACCGACAGGCGGTGGGGAGAGCCGATAGATGGAGGAAGAGGATGGGAAGGAGGATCGGAGGGGGACGAGGAAGAAGACACAGGAGACACGACAGACCGGGTAGAAGGAAGGGGAACCCCAGACAGAGGACCAGGAGGAGGATCCTTCGGGAGAGAACCCAAAGGAACAGAGGAGGGGGCAGTGGGCGCATCAGGGTCCAAGGCCCAGAAACGGTTGTGAGTCTGAGGAAGGCGGGAAGGACGAGGAGAGGAAGAGCGCAACACGCGAGCATAAGAGATATTAGCAAAAGGCGGGAGCCGGCGAACCTGGCGTCTCGCCTCAGGAAAAGATAAACGGTCCCGGTGCTTCAAATTGAGGACGGCTGCCTCAAGCTTGTAATGGACACACGCACGGGAGAAGGTAGGATGGGCCTCACCGCAGTTGAAGCAACGAGCCTGGGGAGAAGTGCACTCCGACTTAGAGTGACCTTCACTCCCACACAAAGGACAGAGAGAGACAGTCCCAGAGCAGCGGAGGGCACCATGCCCAAACCTCCAGCACTTGTTACAAAGTCGAGGAGAAGGAATATACTCCTGGACAGAGCACCTAGCACCAGCAAGAATGACAGAGGATGGAAGGGTCCTACCTTCAAAGGTGATCGTCACAACGCGAAGGGGTTGACGGCGACGACCACGAGGGGGACGAGTAAACGAGTCAACCTGGAGGACAGAATGGCCTTGGGCATTAAGGATATGCCGAATATCATCGTGGCAATCCTGCAGATTCCGAACACCGGTTGCAACATGGGGTGGGAGGAGAATAGTGCCAACACTGGCATTCATCTGAACGTTCTTGGAGACCCGAACAGGGATCTCGCCAAGGCAAGATAAGGCAGCCAAGCGGGAAGCCGCATCCTGAGAAGGAGCAGCAATGACACGTGTACCGAGACGAGTGGGGTTGAAAGTAACAGACGCATCCACGGAATCTACAAGATGCCGATGGAGGGAGAAATCGTCAGGAGGCGCAGAATCAAGAGGGAGGAGATCAAAGTATTTGGCCCATGAAGCAGGACCAAACAAGGCCTGATACGCATCAGCACGGGAAGGAATCGAGCGAGTGCGGTTGGGGCGCGAACGGCGTTGAGAACCCCTAGAGAGAGAGGGGTCAAAAGGCGTAGTAGTCACAACGAAAGACTTAGCCACACCAGGGGACGAAGTGGTCACCACCGGGGGCTGGAGGCTCGACCCAACCACAGAGGAGGGAGGGGAGCTGGGGTAAGAAGTCAGGACAGTCAAAGGAGGAGCAAGGTCGGGGCCCAACGCAGCGGGAGCTACAGAGCCTGGTCTTCCAATACAGGCCGATTCGGGGGCTTGGTCGCCCACCCCACGAGCCTGAGAGGGTACAACGGAAACATTCAACGACATAGAGACGAAAAGTGACAAATTCATCCACGAATGTGCTCCCATACCCACCATGGAGCCACAATTAGAGGCAGGACACCCAACAGGAAGCTATCGCCGATCATGCTGGGGCCCCCTAGGGGTGCGTCGTGAGTATACGCCCCACAAACGCCACCTTAAGAACCGTCAGTCCGTCGAGATCGGGTTCAGTGACGAAAGGGGGATTGACAATAAAAGGTTTCCCCTCACTCGAGACGTTGGGTACTACAGTTCTACGGGTGCAAGAGTATGCCTCCTCAAGCACCCGGACGTCAAAATAGAAGAAGTCCAAAGAAATAATCCAAAACAAGCAAAAGGTCGGCAGGAAACGACAAGCAGATAGGAGAAGAGGGGGAAGAAAAACGAAACATAAGGAAAAGGAAAAGCGATCCGGCACAATTGGAGAAGACAGCAGCAGGAGTGCAAGGCCAGAAAAGGACAGAGGACTGCCCAACGGAGCATCACACTCCGACAGCCGTCCACCAAGCCCCCTCACGACGCCAACGGGCCGGATGGGGAGGGGGCAACCGCGGCAAAGATCTCATAATAGATGACCCAATAGTGATCCAGCCCCACCAACCTTATCATCAATAACAGGAAGACCTGAGTATCTGACTATACCCCGATCTCTTATTAATAAGTGGTCACTTAATTATCAGATAGGTTAGTTGGTTAGGACGCCTACGAAGCCCAAACCAACGGTAAGCCTGGTTTTACTAATAATAACAATCATTATTTTCAGTCACATAATTGACTATAATAAATTTTGTACAATTGTTTAGGGTAATAATTCGGCAGGTTGCCTATGATGAGCTGAAGAGACTCCCAGAGAGCTGTTACACGTACATAGCTCTACCCAAGACCACAGCCGCCATTACCAGGTCCAGGAGACCACATGTGGAGGACCAGCTCTGACACTACCAATTACAAATGACAGCCAATATATACCTTTATTAACTACTTTATACTAATCATTGTTTATTGTAGAGCACTAAATTTGCTGGTTGATGTTCAAACATGCAAATAGTTGGGATCAAACCTGATCCCAACTATGTGATCAGGTAAACACCTAGTAGGATAAACTTTTAAACAGTCCACGTTTTAAAGTAATAATAAGATAATAAATTAAAGTAAAATAAAATACATCAATATTTAAATAAAATAAATTAAATGGCTGCTAGTAAAATACCCGACACCTCTAAATAATGTCATTGACCTCGCCGTGTCTTGCATGCCATCCTCCTGTCCTTTGGCAGAGAAGGCCATGCCGTCCGTACCTGTCGGCCTCTGCCTCGCCGCAAATACACCTGTATTCGGTGTGGATTGAGGCAGCGAGGCGGAGAGCCACGGCAATTCGGAGGGCCTGCGGTGTGAGACGGGTGCCGGTTGTTGACATTGGGGTTGCTAATAGGAAGTCACTTGTATGGGGAGCTGCTACAGCTCTAAGTCGGGCAGTGTCATGTGGTGGTGTAGCAGCTCATATGTTGCAACTGCTCGGTCTACAATGGGGCGATCCCAGCTGGACTGCTTGTGAGCTGAAGGCGGTGGTTGGGGTGCTGGTCCTGCGAGAGACCTCCATTTGGTGTTGCAGTCTGTAAAACTGGGATCATGTACCCCTGCCTGTTGACCTAGGGCATCAGGTAGGATTTCCTTCACCAGGTTGTCAGATGCCACTGAAGAAGATGGGAACGTTGGTGCAGCAATTTGTGTTGCTGTGCGAACGCCGAGGCCCCCGAGTCTGACAGGAAGGGAGGCCTGTTTCCACCGAGTAGCCGAGAGAAAGGTTCAGGGCTTTTTCTAGCATTGATTTCAGCAAGCTGTTGTACTCTTCTAATTTAACATTATTGAAAGATGGGAAACATCTAAGAGTTAGTCAGCGTGGGGAGGGACAAGCATCTGGTGATGTAAAGTGCATCATGCGCATCAATGTCCTCAATCCTATCAACCATCCCCTTCAGGTCAGCAATCTTCTTACCCAGGACCTTGTCGATAGCATTCCCTCCATGAGGAGCGCTGAGGAGTGTGCTGTCCTCTGGGTTGGTGATATGGATATCAGGCAAAACATCCTTTATTTATTTTATTATGTGCTGGTTGTTAGAGATTATTTCGCACTTTGAAAAGTTCAGGGTGAGGCCAAGACTTGCTCCTTGCTCCTGAATTATTCTTACGTCCTCTAGGAGGGAGTCTGGGGAGCCAGCTAGAGTACCATCGTCCAAAATCCAAATGTTGAGCTCACTGGACAGGTTATTTTTTACATCCTTCATGATTAGGCAGAAAAGAAGAGAAGCAAGGGGTCATCCTTTTGGACACCTTGTGATTCGATTTTCCCTGAATAACAGAGTTAGATTCTTACTGTAACATGAATTTACAAACGGGTAGATGGAAGGAAAAAGCGATGACCTGGACTGAGTACTGCATACTAACCAAATTATAAGCATTTTTGATATCCAGTTTTATCAGGGCGTTTTCATCTATAATGTTGGCAATGTAGGCTCTAGCTGCATGAGCCGCTGCCTCACACCCTTAAGGAATGCCAAGTAAGTAATTATCAAAAGAAGGCACCAAACTGGGAAGGCTGTGTAGCACCATCAAATGTACAGGATAATCAGAGGGCGCTAAATGTCACCAAGGATGACAATACGGGAACAGAAGCGCATAAGGCGAACAATATCAAAAGTATCTGATTCACCAAGAAGTCTATCGAGGGACAAGTGACCGTCAGGGACGGTCGGAAAGCAAGACACACGCTCGTCCTGGAAGTCAGGACTTCTAACAAGGATATGCACGACCGTAAGAGGGACAATGAAATTTAGACAATAAGGAGCCGGGCAGCACTCTACTAAGAGACTGTGAGTTAAGCGAGTACGGCCAAGACACATCCTTGCTAGAGCTGTTTCCCACCGCCGGTTATGGTGGCAAGAGGAAGGCCACATTGACACATTACGCTTAAGTGTACGCAGTTTGTTACCAACCACAGAATCCTAACAACTCTGCCAACGGGCAAGGACGGAGGAATGAATAACCGGGTAAAAGTCGCAGTATGGAATACCTTTATGGGAGATGGGACAGGAGCGGATAGCTTCCCTGGCGGCAGCATCCGTACGCTCATTGAAAGAAACACCAATATGGTTGGGAACCCAGCAAAACTCTACAGATTTAAATTTAATAGAAATAAGAAACAGCCAATGTTGATTCTCGATGACCACCGGATGGACAGGATTAAAGGACCCAAGAGCCATGAGGGCACTACGAGAGTCAACTACAACCACAAAGGAGGAATGAGAATGAGAAAGCCAGGGACAGAGAGCAGAGAGAATAGCATAATGTTCTGCTGTAAAGACGCTAGCCTCCGAAGTGAGGCGACACATATAAGTACGGTCAGGAAAAACAACAGAGTAGCCCACACCGTCCGCAGACTTAGACCCATCGGTGAAGATGGAAATAGAGTGGGAGTGCGAAGAAAAGTGCTGAAGGAAGAGGTTTTTCAGAATCGTAGGAGGGGTAAAGGCTTTAGTAATACAAGTCAAGGACGTACAAAACTTGGGAAGGGGGACTCTCCACGGAGGCAAGGAAGGAACAATATGAGAACCATTAGAAATATGAACAGAAAGAAGTTCCACTGTGAAGATGCTACTCTTTGACGGGAGGTGACACACATAAGTGCGGTCAAGAAAAACAACAGTAGCCTACACCGTCCACCGACCCATCGGTGAAGACGGAAACGGAGCGGGAGTGAGAAGAAAAGTGCTCAAGAAAAAGACGTTTCAGAACTGTAGGAGGGGTAAAAACTTTAGTGATGCGGGTCAGGGAAGTACAAAATTTTGGAAGGGGGACTATCCACGGTGGGCAAGGAATCTTCTTGAGGTTATCTTGAGATGATTTCGGGGCTTTTAGTGTCCCAGCGGCCCGGTCCTCGACCAAGCCTCCACTCCCAGGAAGCAGCCTGTGACAGCTGACTAACACCCAGGTACCTATTTTACTGCTAGGTAACAGGGGCATAGAATGAAAGAAACTCTACCCATTGTTTCTCGCCGGCGCCTAGGATCGAACCCAGGACCACAGGATCACGAGTCCAGCGTGCTGTCCGCTCGGCCGACCGGCTCCCTCGCTCGGCCGACTGGCTCCCTCGCTCGGCCGACCGGCTCCCTCGCTCGGCCGACCGGCTCCCTAGGAAGGAACAAAACGAGGAGACACATTAGAAATACGAATGGAAAGAGTCCTGTAAGCGAGACAGCCGGACAGAAAGAGGGCAGCGGTGAAGAGGAACAGGAACAAGAGGAAGGGTAAGAGTCAAAGCACGACAGAGGCGAGAGGAAGGATGTTGCAAGGACCGCACCAGATAGCGTAGACAATAGCAATCACGGCGGTCCTGGAGAGACATGAAGCCAGTGTCAATATACAAGTTGAGGACGGGAGTCGAACGAAAGGCACCAGAACTGAGGCACAACCCAGTACGGTGCAAAGCATCAAGACGGCGAAGAGTAGAAGGAGAAGCAGACGAGTATGGAGGGCAACCATAATTGAGTTTAGACAGGACGAGAAAGGAATGTAAAGAGAGGAGCGTGCATCTATCCGCAAGAAGTATGGGACAAAACCTTAAGGCGGGCAAGGGCCTTAGAGCATTCAGCTTGGAGGTAAGCGATATGAGGAGACCAAGACAAACGAGTGTCAGAGATTAACCCCAAAAGCTTAGCGGAATTCCTGTACACAAGGGAATGACCGTTAAGTGACAAAGAGAGACGAAGAACGAAATGCTTCCGAGTAAGTCAGAGCACAAGTCTTAGACATAGAGAACTTGAAGCCATGATCAGTGGCCAAAGACGACATGGCATTAATCGCAAGTTGAAGCCGCCGTTGAAGGAGAGGCGAATCTTCACCCTAACAACAACGGGTAAGATGGTCGACATAGACAGTGGAGAATACCTCAAAAGGAAGGGAGGAAAGAAGACCATTGAGGGCAACCAGAAAAAAAAAGAGTAGTGCTCAGAACACTTCCTTGGGGAACACCCTCATATTACCGAAAAGGGGCAGAGAGAGTGTTACCAACCCTCACGCAAAAGGAACGACGAGAGAGGAAACTTTGGAAAACGAGAGGGGGATTACCACGAAGGCCAAAAGAATGAAGCTGGGAAAAAATATGATATCGCCAAGTGGTGTCGTAGCCCTTTTCCAGGTCAAAAAGGACGGCAACAATGGAGGTCTTTGCAGCAAAAGTAGTACGAATATAGACCTCCAAGTTCACCAGGACATCTGTTGTGCTGCGGCACTTGCAAAAACCAAATTGAAAAGGAGAGAGTTGGTGATAATGTTCTAAGAACCACATCAGACGAACGTTAATCATACGTTCAAAGAGCTTGCAGACACAACTCGTGAGGGAAATAGGGCGGAAGTCCTTAGGAGATGTCCCAATCGAGAGACCCTGGTTTCCAAACAGGGAGGACAACAGTATCGAGCCAGTCCTCAGGGACTGACGACGACTCCCACACCCGATTATACAGACTCAGTAAATACTGAGACGTGCACGGAGGGAGACGGCGAAGCATCTCATAATGAATGCCATCGGAGCCCGCCGCTGTAGAACCGCAGAGGGCCAGGGCATACTGAAGCTCAAAGAGAGAGAAGGGATCGTTATAGGGAAGGCAGAGATGGGTTCAGAAATCTAAAGAACGAGATTCAAGAAGAGGCTTACGAAGAAGGAATGAGTGAGGAAGATGAGAACCTAAGCTAACAGAAGAAGTGGGAACCCAATTTGGTCACGACCTGCAATGGGTCCGCCACAAGAGTACCACGAAGGTGAAGGACCGGCAAAACATCGGGAACAAACTTATCCGCTATCTTGCGGATACGCTTCCAGATCAGTGGCAGAGGAGTTTCGAACGTGATGGTAGAGACATAAGACATCTAACATGCACGTTTAGTGGTATGGATGGTCCTACTAGCCATCGCTCTCACCTTTCGAATCAAGAAACAAGACTTGGCCGTCTGCCGACAGCGGTGTCTCTTCCAAGCTGCACGCTTACAGCGGACAGCCCGAGCACAGTCTGCATTCCATCAGGGAACGCACTTCCATGTTCCCCGAGAGGATGAGTGAAGAACAGAGTGGAGGGCAATGTCGAAGATGGTGTCATGAAAGAGGAGGAGGGCACAAGGGAGAGGCAGAATGGAGAGGTTGGAGACAGTAGCACGGAGGGTAAAGAGGCGCCAGTCAGCCTTGGCCAACCGCCACCTAGGGAAGGAGAGGCGAGGGTGAAAAGAGAAAAAGGTAACAAGGATGGGAAAATGGTCACTGCCATGGAGGTCATCAAGGACCCACCACTCAGAATATAAGTAAAGAGATGACCAGCAAAGAGAAAGATCGAGACAGGAAAGGGAGCGAGTCTGAGAGTCCAAATAAGTGGGCTCGCCAGAATTCAGAAGAGACAGGAAAGAAGAGAGACTAAATGGTTCCAGAAGGCGACTCCGGGTGTTTGTCAGAACATCACCCAAAAGGGTATGTCGACACTTGAAATCACGCAGCAGGAGCACAGGCTCCTGAAAGGAGTCCAGTAGGTGTTTAAGATTAGGAAGAGAAAGTGGGACACTTGGGGGAAGATAAATGGTACACGAGTTGTTCCATTTATGTACAAAGAGACAGGCAACAGAACATTGGAAAGGCGACGGAAAAAGTAGGGGGACGAAGGGAACATCAGAGCGAATCAAGAGAGCAAAAGAGTTATGGACCCCGGCAACAGCCAGCGGGGGTGGGGGGGGAAGAGAAAGGATTAGACACAGAAGCGACCAGGACGAGCACCAAGCATCGGCTCCTGGAGACTCAAAGGGGCAAAAACTGTGAAATCATAAGTTGAAGTTCAAGGAAATTGGCATAATAACCACGAATTTTCCACTGAAGAATAGACATCGACGAGAAGAGGAAGGATAGCAACAGAGAAGAACGAAGAAACAAAGGTGAAAAAGGAACATAGCACGTTAAAGCAGCTCAGCGTCGGGATCAGGATCATCGAAGGGGCAGATAGAGGGAAGCGCACCTCAGTAATGTCAGTAACCGAGATGGAAGCGGGGCCAAAGAAACCTCCACAGCGGGAACAGGGGCTCTACCACCGAAACGAGAGGGGGATGGAACGATAGAGCCAGAGATAGGGGGGGGGGCGAAGAAGAAAGTGAAGCCTTGTTATCCGCCGGGGAGGAGGAAGGAAACGAACCAGGCTTTCGCTTTTGACTCGGAGACAGGTGTCCCAGCAGCAATGTATTGGGCAACAGACTCGAGCGTCTCAATAGGAGAAGAAGAACGAGAGTGAACAACATGATCTCCGGGCGAGCAATGGACATCAGCCCCACACAGATAGGCGGCGTGGAGAGCCAAGAGATGGAGGAGAATGACGGGAAGGAGGATCAGAGGGAGAGGAGAAAGAAGATACAGGAGACATGACAGACTGGGTAGAAAGAAGGGGAACCCCAGACAGAGAACCAGGAGGGGGGAACCTCCGGGATAGAACGTAAAGGAACAGGAGTAGATGGTGGGCATGTCCTTGTGTAAGGCCTCAAAACAGTTGTGAGACTGATGAAGGTGAGAAGGACGAGGAGAGGAAGAGCGCAACATGCGAGCATAAGAGACGCCAGTGAATGGGGGGAGATGACAAACTTGGCGCCGAGCCTCAGGAAAAGACAAATGATCCCGGTGCTTCAAGTTGAGGACGGCTGCCTCAAGTTTGTAACGTATACAAGTGCAGGAGAAGGTCGGGTGGGCCTCACCGCAATTGAGGCAGTGGGCCTGGGGAGAAGTGCACTCCAACTTAGAGTGACCCTCGCCCCCACACATGGGACAGAGAGACAGAGGACTAGAGCATTAGAGAGCACCAGCCCAAATTTCCAGCACTTGTTACAGAACCGAGGAGATGGAATATACTCCTGAATGGAGCATCTGGCACCAGCAAGAATGACAGAGGGTGGAAGGGTCCTACCATCAAAGGTAATCTTCACAACCCGAAGTGGCAGACGGCGACGACCACGAGGGGGACAAGTAAACGTATCTACCTGAAGAACAGAATTGCCTTGGCCTTGGAGGATATGCTTGATATCCTCATGACAGTCCTTTAGCTTCCGAACACCGGTCGCAACATGGGGTGGGAGGAAAACAGTGTCAACACTGGCATTTCAACGTGCGTTCTTGGAGACCCGAACAGGGGTCTTGCCAATGCAGGATAAGGCGGCCAAGCAAGTGGCTGCATCCTGAGGAGCAGCAATGACACGGGTACCAAGACGGGTGGGGATAAAGTTAACAGAGGCATCTACCGAATCAACAAGATGCCTATGAAGGGAAAATCGTCAGGAGGAGTTGAATCCAAAGGATGGAGATCAAAGTATTTAGTCCACGTAGCAGGACCAAAGAAGGCATGGTACAAATTAGTATGGGAAGGGAACATACGTAAGCTGCCGTGGCGGGGACGGAGGTGAGAGCTTCTAGAGAGAGATGGGTTCAGTAGTCACAAGAAGAGATGGAGCCGTGCAAGGGAACGAGGCGGTCACCACAGAAGGCTTGGGGCTCGACCCAACCACAGAGGAGGGAGGGGAGCAGGGAGGAGGAGTTCTCCCACCCCATGAGGCTTGGTAAGAGAAGTTGTGTCGTCATCCATACAGTAAACAATTTCAAAGGTTTGGGACCTGGAACCAAGGAATACCACCTACCAGGGCAGCCAGGGAGGCTGAGCACGGGCCAGTGCAGGAAAGGTGTGTCGTCCCCAGCGGTGCTCCCCCTTTTCAACAGGGGAGTCCTACTACATCGTCCAATCTCCCACACTGGTGCTAAGACCCCATTCCCCTATCGCCGCAGCCTGGACACCCAACCATCCACTCAGGGCGGCCTCTCACAGGCGACCCCTCCAGCGGGTGGTCTGATGGCTCACAAGGCCCCTACATGGTGCCCTTCAGCACGTACACCACTCAAAGAGGGGGCAGGAGAGGGGACAAAGGCAACCCTCACCAGTCCCAGGGAGGTGTACATGAGCCCCTCACCACGGCAAAAAAGCTCCATGGAGGGAGCATGTTCAGGGAAGGGAATTTAACATTTACAATGTAAAAAAAAATTTTGGGAACACCTTATTTCACGGGCACAGGGGGGAATTTCACAATAAACTCGGCGCAGCACGGTGGTTAAACTGTTTATCTTATATTTCAGTAACGGGAAAATTGGATCATTTGATGTTCCCAATTTTCTGATGGGAACAACAGATTTGGGAATGCATCGGATGAGGGGATGGGAGTGGGGGATGGTGGGGAGGATGAGGGAACAGGGGAGGGGGTAATGGTGGGGAGGACAAGGGAACAGGGGAGTTGGGGAGGAGGAGGAGGGGACGGGGGAATGGTATGGAGGACGGGGGAGAGGGAGATGGTGGGGGAGGACGTGGGGACAGTGGAGTGGAGAATTGTTAGGAGGACGAGGGGGTGGTGGAGTGGGGGGATGGGGGAGGACAAAGAGATGGGGAGGGTGGGGTGAATGGTGGGGAGGATGGGGGAAAGGGGACAGTTGCTGTGGCTCAGCAACGCACATGCGTTGCTGAGCCACAGCAATGCGGGGCCGGGTATGGCTAGTATTAAATATATAATAAACGTCAGTGAATAATTTAAAAATATGAGCAGAGGATGAGCATTTAAAGAAGTGACATGAAATGAGATGTAGATACTCTGGAGGCATGAAGTGATGCTAGCAAGACATCGTGACCTAACTTGAGCAATGGCAGTCATCAAAGGTGGTTGTACTTTGTTGATTCTCCTGGAAGAATGAACAATATAGTTCCCTGTGTTAGTGGTGGAGCGAAGGCTACTTGTTTTCAAGTGTGAGGAAGCTGTTGGAGCCTCTGTACATCAGTTCTCTGTGATTTTCATAAATTAGAGGAGGCCTGAAAGTATGTATGTGTCGGTCGCGCCTTCGTGGAACTCTAATTGTGTTGCTTCTTCAAGAGGAAGGAAGCCAGCAGGCGTTTTTTATTGTGGAGCCTGCTGGGCGACTCCGTGTACTCAAGTCAGGACTTGAAGCCTCCTGAAGCAGTCTTATAATGATTTTGTGGGCAGCCTGTGAGCGCCATTGTTGAGGACCAGGATCGTGTGCCCAGCGATCATAGTGAACATATGTATGTATGTATGTATATATATATATATTATATATATGTCGTACCTAGTAGCCAGAACGCACTTCTCAGCCTACTATGCAAGGCCCGATTTGCCTAATAAGCCAAGTTTTCATGAATTAATGCTTTTTCGACTACCTAACCTACCTAACCTAACCTAACTTTTTCGGCTACCAAACCGAACCTAACCTATAGAGATAGGTTAGGTGAGGTTAGGTAGGGTTGGTTAGGTTTGGTCATATACCTACGTTAATTTTAACTCCAATAAAAAAAATTGACCTCATACATCATGAAATGGGTAGCTTTATCATTTCATAAGAAAAAAATTAGAGAAAATATATTAATTCAGGAAAACTTGGCTTATTAGGCAAATCGGGCCTTGCATAGTAGGCTGAGAAGTGCATTCTGGCTACTAGGTACGACATATATATATATATATATATATATATATATATATATATATATATATATGTCGTACCTAGTAGCCAGAACGCACTTCTCTGCCTACTATGCAAGGCCCGATTTGCCTAATAAGCCAAGTTTTCCAGAAATATTATATTTTCTCTAATTTTTTTCTTATGAAATGATAAAACTACCCATTTCATTATGTATGAGGTAAAAAAAAATTTATTGGAGTTAAAATTAACGTAGATATATGAGCAAACCTAACCAACCCTACCTAACCTAACCTAACCTATCTTTATAGGTTAGGTTAGGTAGCCGAAAAAGTTAGGTTAGGTTAGGTTAGGTAGGTTAGGTAGTCGAAAAACAAATAATTCATGAAAACTTGGCTTATTAGGCAAATTGGGCCTTGCATAGTAGGCTGAGAAGTGCATTCTGGCTACTAGGTACGACATATATATATATATATATATATATATATATATATATATATATATATATATATATATATATATATATATATATATATATATATATATATATATATATAGGATAGAAATTTTATGGAGCCATTGAGCTGAAATAGGAAATTTAAGTCGAGAGGACATGCTGGAGGCGATAGCGGCGCGCCCTCGTTCTTCTGTGCCTAGTGACCGACTGAGGGGCCGCTAGCGGCCCTGGTGACTGAGGCCCCAGCGACATGTCAAGACATGTTCCCAGGTGGACCCGTCCAGGATGGGGGAGGACCCACCTCGCGGCGACGTCGTAGTGTTTAATGAGATATTGGGTAGAGGAGTTTATTTTCTGTGAATACACTTAATTATGTTTTGTTAGGAAAATATTTATTATGACATGAAGTTTGTGAAGAAGTATTTAGTGAGAGAAATTTGTACCAGAGGAGTATAAGCCAAACTGCAAGGTGGCGAGTTGAGTGGAACGCTAGTGATATAGTGAATCTTCAAGTAGTGGAGAGTGCTACACGTCCTTTGTGTGAAGCTGTGTGAGAGCTTCACTGTCCTTTGTGTGAAGCTGTGTGAGAGAGCTTCACTGACATTCGAGGAGGACTTCAGATGCCGCAGATTGGAGGAACAGCATGGAGTACCTAACCTGATTTTGAAGACCCAGACAGATGTATTTGATAGTGGACCTCAAGGAACAGAACATAGGAGCGTTCGGACATTTTGAGCTTTAAGTGAGTGCTTGATTGCGTTTTTTGGCATGAAAGGCGCAGTGTAATGTCAGAGGTTGATGTATATTTTAAAGTAGGAGGTATATGAATATTTCTGTTCCCTGTATTTCAGCCTGAAGCAGTGAAGGATGCAGTAGGTTGTGGGCTGAGGAGTAAACAGCAATCTAGTACAGTTATAGGATGAAGACTTGGGGGGGAATGTTGGAGTGTTATCAGTTGATAGCAGCCTATGGAGTTGCATAGTAATAATCACTATTCTTGTATATATAAGTATTTTGTATGTGTTTATGTATTGTGTATTAAATGTTACATTTGTTAGCTGGTTTTTGCTCTTGTCCGGGTGAGCCTTCCTGGCTAGAGAGAGACACGGCTATAACTTGAGTGATAGCGGACTATAACTCAGGGGGATTGAGAGATCATCCCACAGTAAGGAGAGTGCGGGGAGGCACGGCGGCTCGAGAGCGGGTGTGTACTCACGACAACTAGGCAGTGTGAGCCGTACCCCTGAATGAAGGTAACGCTGAACCCCTCTCCCAGAACCAGACACTTACCAGGGTGATCTAAGTATTTGCATGCACTCCAGTGTCCATTGTTGGTCGACCGATGGTAGCGGGAGTGTGGCTACAGAGGTCGGCTGTGTGTTCTGTCAGGGAGAGGTTGGGGTCTCTGATGGTAAGTATCAGGCCGGTTCAAATAACCAAGTTTCATTATATTCCAACCCCCAGCCACCCACCCCCTTGATAGTACAACACGCCAACAAGAACCACCACTGCTACCACTACTACTACCACCACCACCACCACCACCACCACGCCCCGCTGCCTCAACTCATCACCAACAGTGTCCTCAGTAATCTTCTTGTGATCCATGATGCTTCCAATATTGTTTGACGCTCCCTCGTTGTGTCTCTACCCCCCCCCCCGTAACCGTCCTCCCACTACCCCCCCCCTCCCCGTCACTGTCCTCCCACAACCCCCCCCTCCCCGTCACTGTCCTCCCACTACTCCCCCCCCCCGTCACCGTCCTCCCACTACCCACTACCCCCCCCCGTCACTGTCCTCACACTACCCCCCCCGTCACCGTCCTCCCACTACCCCCCCCCCGTCACCGTCCTCCCACTACCCCCCCCTGTCACTGTCCTCACACTACCCTCCCCCGTCACTGTCCTCCCAATACTCCCCCCCCGTCACCGTCCTCCCACTACCCCCCCCATCACTGTCCTCACACTACCCCCCCCCCCGTCACTGTCCTCACACTACCCCCCTCCCGTCACTGTCCTCACACTACCCCCCCATCACTGTCCTCCCACTACCCCCCCCCGTCACTGTCCTCACACTACCCCCCCCTCCCCGTCACCGTCCTCCCACTAGCCCCCCCCTCCCCGTCACCGTCCTCCCACTACCCCCCCCTCCCCGTCACCGTCCTCCCACTACCCCCCCGTCACCGTCCTCCCACTACCCCCCCGTCACCGTCCTCCCACTACCCCCCTCCCCGTCACCGTCCTCCCACTACCCCCCTCCCCGTCACCGTCCTCCCACTACCCCCCCCTCCCCGTCACCGTCCTCTCACTACCCCCCCGTCACCGTCCTCCCACTACCCCCCCGTCACCGTCCTCCCACTACCCCCTACCCCGTCACCGTCCTCCCACTACCCCCCCCCCCCGTCACCGTCCTCCCACTACCCTCCCCGTCACCGTCCTCCCAGTACTCCCCCCCCCGTCACCGTCCTCCCACTACCCCCCCGTCACCGTCCTCCCACTACCCCCTACCCCGTCACCGTCCTCCCACTACCCCCCCCCCGTCACCGTCCTCCCACTACCCCCCCCCGTCACCGTCCTCCCACTACCCTCCCCGTCACCGTCCTCTCAGTACTCCCCCCCCGTCACCGTCCTCCCACTACCCCCCCCCCGTCACTGTCCTCCCACTACCCCCCCCCCGTCACCGTCCTCCCACTACCCCCCCCTCCCCTTCACTGTCCTCCCACTACCCCCCCTCCCCGTCACCGTCCTCCCACTACCCTCCCCGTCCTCCCACTACCCCCCCCCCGTCACCGTCCTCCCACCCCCCCCCGTCACCGTCCTCCCACTACCCCCTCCCCGTCACCGTCCTCCCACTACTCCCCCCTCCCGTCACTGTCCTCACACTACCCTCCCCCGTCACTGTCCTCCCACTACCCCCCCCCGTCACTGTCCTCACACTACCCTCCCCGTCACTGTCCTCTCACTACCCCCCCGTCACTGTCCTCCCACTACCCTCCCCGTCACTGTCCTCCCACTACCCCCCCTGCGTCACTGTCCTCACACTACCCCACCCGTCACTGTCCTCACACTACCCCCCCCCCGTCACCGTCCTCACACTACTTCCTCCCCCGTCACTGTCCTCCCACTACCCCCCTCCGTCACTGTCCTCACACTACCCCCCCCGTCACTGTCCTCACACTACCCCCCCCCCGTCACCGTCCTCACACTACTTCCTCCCCCGTCACTGTCCTCCCACTACCCCCCCTCCGTCACTGTCCTCACACTACCCCCCCCGTCACTGTCCTCACACTACCCCTCCCGTCACCGTCCTCACACTACTTCCTCCCCCGTCACTGTCCTCCCACTACCCCCCCTCCGTCACTGTCCTCACACTACCCCCCCCGTCACTGTCCTCACACTACCCCCCCCCCCGTCACCGTCCTCCCACTACCCCCTCCCCGTCCTCCCACTACCCCCCCCGTCACCGTCCTCCCACTACCCCCCTCCCCGTCACCGTCCTCCCACTACCCCCCCCCCCGGCACCGTCCTCCCACTACCCCCCCTCCCCGTCACCGTCCTCCCACTACCCCCCTCCCCGTCACCGTCCTCCCACTACCCCCCTCCCCGTCACCGTCCTCCCACTACCCCCCTCCCCGTCACCGTCCTCCCACTACCCCCCCCCGTCACTGTCCTCACACTACCCCCCCCCCGTCACCGTCCTCACACTACTTCCTCCCCCGTCACTGTCCTCCCACTACCCCCCTCCGTCACTGTCCTCACACTACCCCCCCCGTCACTGTCCTCACACTACCCCCCCCCCCGTCACCGTCCTCACACTACTTCCTCCCCCGTCACTGTCCTCCCACTACCCCCCCTCCGTCACTGTCCTCACACTACCCCCCCGTCACTGTCCTCACACTACCCCTCCCGTCACCGTCCTCACACTACTTCCTCCCCCGTCACTGTCCTCCCACTACCCCCCCTCCGTCACTGTCCTCACACTACCCCCCCCGTCACTGTCCTCACACTACCCCCCCCCGTCACCGTCCTCCCACTACCCCCTCCCCGTCACCGTCCTCCCACTACCCCCCCCGTCACCGTCCTCCCACTACCCCCCTCCCCGTCACCGTCCTCCCACTACCCCCCCCCCGGCACCGTCCTCCCACTACCCCCCCTCCCCGTCACCGTCCTCCCACTACCCCCCTCCCCGTCACCGTCCTCCCACTACCCCCCTCCCCGTCACCGTCCTCCCACTACCCCCCTCCCCGTCACCGTCCTCCCACTACCCCCCCCGTCACTGTCCTCCCACTACCCCCCCTCCCCGTCACTGTCCTCCCACTACCCCCCCTCCCCGTCACCGTCCTCCGACTACCCCCCCCCGTCACCGACCTCCCACTACCCCCCCCCGTCACCGTCCTCCCACTACCCCCCCCCGTCACCGTCCTCCCACTACCCCCCCCCCCATCACCGTCCTCCCACTACCCCCCCCATCACCGTCCTCCCACTACCCCCCCCATCACCGTCCTCCCACTACCCCCCCCATCACCGTCCTCCCACTACCCCCCCCCATCACCATCCTCCCCCCCGCCACCCGTCACCGTCCTCCCACTACCCCCCCCATCACCGTCCTCTCACTTCCCCCCCCCCCCCCGTCACCGTCCTTCCACAACCCCCCCCCCGCCACCCGTCACCGTCCTCCCACTACCCCCCCCGTCACCGTCCTCCCACTACCCCCCCCCCATCACCGTCCTCTCACTACCCCCCCCCCCATCACCGTCCTCTCACTACCCCCCCGTCACTGTCCTCCCACAACCCCCCCCCCCGCCACCCGTCACCGTCCTCCCACTACACCCCCCACCCCCCCCCCCCCCGTCACCGTCCTCCCACTACCCGCTGACAGCAAAGGGTAAGATCATCGACATAGAGAGCGGAGAAGACACCTGAAGGAAGAGAGGAAAGAAGACCATTGAGGGCAACCAGAAAAAGAGTAGTGCTCAGAACACTACCGTGGGGCACACCTTCGTATTGCTGAAAAGAGGCAGAGAGAGCGGTACCAAGGCGCACCCGAAAGAAACGACGAGAGAGGAAGCTGCGGAGAAAGAGAGGGAGATGACCACGAAGGCCAAAAGAATGAAGCTGGGATAGAATATGATATCGCCAAGTGGTGTCGTAAGCCTTTTCCAGGTCAAAAAGGACGGCAACAACGGAGGTCTTCGCAGCAAAAGCAGTACGAATATAGACCTCCAAGTTCACCAGGACATCTGTCGTGCTGCGGCACTTGCGGAAACCAAATTGAGAAGGGGAGAGGAGGCGATGGTGTTCCAGGAACCACATCAGACGAACGTTAACCATACGTTCAAAGAATTTGCAGACACAACTTGTGAGGGCAATAGGGCGAAAGTCCTTAGGGGAAGTACCCAGAGACCCTGGTTTGTGAACAGGGAGGACAACGGCATCGAGCCAGTCCTCAGGGACTGACGACGACTCCCAGATCCGATTATACAGAATCGGTAAATACTGATACGTGCAAGGAGGGAGATGGCGAAGCATCTCATAATGAATACTATTGGAGCCCGCCGCCGTAGAACCGCAGAAAGCCAGGGCAGAACGAAGTTCAGAGAGAGAGAAGGGATCGTTATAGGGAAGTCGAAGACGAGTGCAGAAATCTAAAGGATGAGATTCAAGGACAGGTTTACGAAGAAGGAAAGATTGGGGAAGATGAAGACCAGAGCTAACAGAAGAAAAGTGGGAACCCAGTTCGGAAGCGACCTGCAACGGGTCCGCCACAAGAGTATCATGGAGGTGAAGGACCGGTGAAACATTGGGAACGAACTTACCCGCTATCTTGCGGATACGCTTCCAGATCTGTGGCAGAGGAGTCTCGGACGTAATGGAGGAGACATAAGATGCCCGTGTAGCACAGTAAAAGCTTTGATATCGACGGCCAGAATGACTGCTGGCACTAACCCTGGAAAATTTGTGAGACTTCTGAAAATTCTCTACAAAGTGAACGGTCTCCCTACCTTCAATGTTCCTGAAGAAGTCTACAACGCTCAGGGTTCAACTCCAGTAACTAACCGTGAAGAGGATGCCGACACTTCACCCGACGACGATTGTGCCACTACAACGCAAAATTAATTTCTTGTTCTAATGCCTTCAGCTCACAAGACTGCCTCCTGAGACCCCCACTTCCTCTACAGTTCCAGTTGCTAACCGTGACATCACTGTGAACGCGACCACGCTTTCAAACTTACTGTCAGTTCCTCCTCCACACGTTTCTCCAGCTGTTGCTGACCCTTCACCCGTCCCAGTGGTACTGTCAGCTGCTCCTCCACACGTTTCTCCAGCTGTTGCTGACCCTTCACCCGTCCCAGTGGTACTGTCAGTTCCTCCTCCACACGTTTCTCCAGCTGTTGCTGACCCTTCACCCATCCCAGTGGTGAATTCTGCTGCAATGGACCCCTTGGTCTGACCCTGTAGAGGGTCTATGCTATGAAGTCTCTTCTGCTGTACTATACCTACAGCTGCTACTCGACCTTTGCGATCTACCACCTCTGCTCTTCACTCATCTGATGAATCGGATGAGGACGTGTCTGTTGGAACACCATCTCTTCCTTCACGGATATGTCACTACTCAGCTACTAATGTCCTTTACGACACTGCACCAACAACCCTCAAAGATAGTACCACAATGCTAGCACAAAGTCAGACCACCAAGACCGACAAATCCAAGAAGAAGACAAAGATCAGAGTTTGCTGAAATCGTCAACAAAAAATACCACCACTAACGAAATGATTTAACATCAACATCTGTATTCAATCCTCAACTGCTAGGTGCTTGCGATCCCAGCCCCTGTGTGCGCTGCAAATGACGCCCCACTCAATTTCTCAAGTTCAAATCCGCGGTGGTTGGGCCACCAATCTTTCATCTCCACCTCGTCTCCAGTTCCTCGCTCAAGATTTCTTCATCCTCGCCCTGTTCTTCAACCTTCTGCTTGCCAACTCTATGGACATTTTTGCTTCGCTCACTCCCATTGAGTGAGTGAGTGTGGTGTACCACAGCCCGCACTCATAGCTTGGCAAGCAGACGAAATT
The DNA here is from genome assembly GCF_040958095.1 of Procambarus clarkii. Taxonomy (NCBI): domain Eukaryota; kingdom Metazoa; phylum Arthropoda; class Malacostraca; order Decapoda; family Cambaridae; genus Procambarus; species Procambarus clarkii. Next base: position 26,998,778 of record NC_091214.1, read on the forward strand.
GGAGAGGACTGGCAAGCTCATATTTAATATAACAATGTTTACTAGTGTGAAGAATCATGTACATATCTGCCTCGTAGATATGTGATGGAGGCTACGCAAGTAGCTTCGTCTACCAATAATATATATATTTAAATAATCACTCACTCTGTCAACTCAAAGTTTACTGTGATAAGTATAGCATCCCCTTGGGGTATACCTCCACCTCTGGCCACTATTTAGTAGACCGTTAAACAAACCTCCAGAATCAGTATTTAGCTCCAAACTGACTTGCTTGATACTAAAATTATAGATTTTCAAAATCCTATATTTATCACTAGGCTACAACGTCAGTGTAAATTTATTACTCAATATATAGAATCATCGTAAATCCTAATGCTTTCTAATAATAAATGATAATTGCCCCTACTTGTTCCTTACAAGAATGTCCGACTTCAAGGAGGAAGGAAAACGAGGGGGGGGGGGGTAGGGGGGTTGGAAATAACCAACATTCAATCCTCATTTATTTCCTAACAATAGCATATGCTAACATTACTAATTCGTTGAATTAACACAATGTTTTTTCTATTGCTACACATTACTAGCCAAATCCTTCCTAGTCTCCATGGCGCCGTGATGTAGCGCCAAGCTGAAACATGAAGTATTCCACATATTACTAGAATTCGAGTCCAGTTATTTGCCTTTCCTTTCTAAAGATAATCTTCTATGAGAGAGTTTGCTTATTTCGCGTATTATTGCATACTGAACTCTATCATGTAATCAGATTATTCCTATAGATATTACTGCGACGTAAAGTAAGTCAACATTCAACCCATCAAGTTTATTTCGTGCAGTCTTAATTAAACCAATCGCCCCCACGACAAGTGGTATTATGATATAACATTTTATGACATTAATATTTGTCATAATCCCTTATTTCCCTAATTAATTACTAGTAAATAACTTGCTTTACGCTAGGGATCCCTATGGAGTGTAGTGCGCATGCGTATCCCGGCGAGGGGAGGGAGGAGGGCGAGAGGACGCCATATTGTGAGCATGTTAACAGTGTCCAGCAACACTGCTGATGTTAATGTGTGTCTAAGAGCGTAATACTGCTCCCGTAATCGGATATTAGGCAACAATGAACGTCAGGGACCGACAGTGACTCCAATAACTACAAGACACAGTTCCGGCGAGTGTTATATATCATTGTGCCTGCTAATGTTGGTCTATATGTGCAGCTTTATCTCAACGGGAAGGTGACTCCTCGTTACTAGCAAGGCCACAAAATGACTCCAGTTAGTCTCCATTCCTCTCCCGTCTCCACTATCTATCGGAAATAGTGGCATATTTGATTTAATCTGGACATTCTTTACAATGTTATCATGATTACAGCGGAAGCCATAACTCCTATTGGAGAATAACTCGTCCCCTCCAAGCGGCCTCCATTACCACGTGTTTCAACAAGTAGCTTGGGGCAACGAGTTAACGTCTACGAGTATTTGATTTACGAGACATTACACACAGAGATACACACGTGATGCATCATTTGATGCATCACGTTAGTGTGATCTCTGTGTGTAATGATGTAAGGGCGAAGAGGGAGAACGGCCTACTGACATAGCTCGGGTGCAGGGGGGAGATGTGTAAAATCCTGGTTTGTGCCTCGGAGAGGCTGTGGGATCCAGTAAGTTCAGTTCCTTTGAGGAAAGCCAGAAAGAGATCTAACGTAGAAAGAGAACGCAGACGACACTATAAACGCACGAAAAAAATAACGGAACTGCTTATGCAGACACGAATTTCCCGTCAAAGAAGGAATAATTTAAATAGGGAGATTGAAGAAATCGAGCGGAAATTGAAACACTCATATGAAACTGAAGAAAGGTAGTTAGAACAGAAAGCAATTCAGGAAATAAAGGAAAATCCAAAATATTTCTTCTCATATGCGAAATCAAAAGCAAAAACCACTGCCAGTATTGGACCTATTCGTACAAGTGAAGGTTCATACACGGAGGATGACAAAGAAATTAGTGAAATCCTAAAAAAGCAGTATGAGGACATGTTTAGCACTCCAATAAACAACATGAAGGTGGAAGATCCAGACAATTTCTTTATGCGGGATATTCAAACCCCTGTAAATATAACTGATATAAACACGAGCGCACTAAATTTTGAAAGAGAAATTGAAAACATGCCCATGCACTCGGCCCCAGGTCCAGACTCATGGAATTCAATATTTATAAAGAAATGCAAAGTGCCGGTAGCACAGGCGTTCAGTATAGTGTGGAGGAAGAGCTTGGACACGGGGGAGATACCAGATGCACTTAAAGTAGCAGACATAGCCCCTCTACACAAGGGAGGGAGCAAAGCATTGGCAAAGAATTATAGACCAGTTGCACTAACATCGCACATCATAAAAGTATTTGAGAGAGTGATTAGGAGTCAGGTCACCAATTTCATGAGACCAATGACCTTCACAACCCAGGCCAACATGGATTTCGAGCGGGAAGATCGTGCCTCTCACAGCTACTTGAGCACTACGACAAAGTCACTGAGGCATTAGAAGAAAATCAGAATGCTGATGTGATATACACGGACTTCGCAAAGGCTTTCGATAAATGTGACCATGGCGTGATAGCACACAAAATGAAGTCAATGGGAATAACCGGTAAAGTAGGACGTTGGATACTCAGTTTTCTGTCAAACAAGACTCAGCGAGTAACGGTCAACCATATAAAATCTAGTCCAAGTGCAGTTAAAAGCTCTGTACCTCAAGGTACAGTCCTTGCACCGCTGCTTTTCCTTATTCTCATATCAGATATAGACAAAAATACAAGTCACAGCTTCGTATCATCCTTTGCAGATGACACAAAAATCAGTATGAAAATTACCTCGGCTGAGGACATTGAAAAACTTCAAGCTGATATTAATAAAGTTTTCGACTGGGCATCAGAAAATAACATGATGTTTAACAGTGATAAATTCCAGGTACTCAGGTACGGTAAAAATGAGGACCTTAAACATAATACAGAGTACAAAACACAATCAAATGTACCCATAGTAGGAAAACAGCATGTCAAGGATTTGGGAATAATAATGTCGGACGACCTAACGTTTAAGGAGCATAACCAAGCAAATATTGCGACAGCCAGAAAAATGATAGGATGGATTACGAGAACTTTCAAATCCAGGGATCCCATCACAATGGTTGTACTCTTTAAGGCACTTGTGTTGTCCCGTCTTGAGTACTGCTCAGTACTCACTTCCCCCTTCAGAGCAGGAGAGATTGCTGAAATAGAGGGAATACAGAGAACATATACGGCACGCATAGACGCAATAAAGCACCTAAATTATTGGGATCGTCTCAAAGCCCTCCAAATGTACTCACTAGAAAGAAGACGAGAGAGATATCAAATAATATACACGTGGAAGATACTGGAGGGCCAAGTACCAAATCTACACAGAAAAATAACAACGTACTGGAGTGAACGATATGGAAGAAAATGTAGAATAGAACCAGTGAAGAGCAGAGGTGCCATAGGCACAATCAGAGAACACTGTATAAACATCAGAGGTCCGCGGTTGTTCAACGTCCTCCCAGCAATCATAAGAAATATTGCCGGAACAACCGTGGACATTTTCAAGAGGAAACTAGATTTATTCCTCCAAGGAGTGCCGGACCAACCGAGCTGTGGTGGGTATGTGGGCCTGCGGGCCGCTCCAAGCAACAGCCTAGTGGACCAAACTCTCACAAGTCTAGCCTGGCCTCGGGCCGGGCTTGAGGAGTAGAAGAACTCCCAGAACCCCATCAACCAGGTATCAACCAGTAGAATTTCGGTTTCAACTCTTTTACCCTGTCGTAGCTCAGTCGATTAAGGCAGTGTCTGGGATGCTCCCGGACGCAAGTTCGAATCCTCGTCACGAACCTTGTGGATTTGTTTAAGAGACATGTTGTGAAGTCTTATTTACAACTAACCATCTCTAAGTTGTTGTAGACATTTAGTACAGTATTATCATATTTTCTCTGATTTACACTATATGTGCCATTCACTTATTATGCATGTATGTAATATTTCACTGTTTAATTAGATAGAAATCTACATTTATTTATTTCATGCAACTATTTACTTAATTAATATTCAACAATTACTGTGATGAAGTACCCGCGTCAGAATAATACCAGGGATGGATTAATCTTGTAGTATGTAACCCCCGAGATCTATGTGTCAAGTCAGCTTTTTAATTAATTATAACTACAGCCATAACTACAGCATTAAATGCAGGCGATGAGTCACAATAACGTGGCTGAAGTATGTTGACCAGACCACACACTAGAAATTGAAGGGACGACGACGTTTCGGTCCGTCCTGGACCATTCGACTTGAGAATGGTCCAGGACGGACCGAAACGTCGTCGTCCCTTCAATTTCTAGTGTGTGGTCTGGTCAACAATCTACAGCATTAAATTAATGCTCTTAATATTTTATTGAATTAATCTAGATCCATAGGAAACTGATTTGTGGATTATATTTTAACTTTATTTTTCCTCTTTTGGATAAAAAGAGGAGGTCCTTCGAAGCTATCACTGTATTCAATTAACATGATTATTTTTAATATTTAGAGCTAAGCTTTTCCCCACAGTGGGGGGGGGGGTTGTTAACTAATTAGCTGATGACAGATGGGGTCGAAGACCCTCTGCTCACTCCTGTCACAGCTGCTGTCACTCTGTGCTCAACACATCTCTCACCCTGTCCATGGAGGACAGAAGAATTTGTATATATCCTGGTTAGCATTGTAAATGTCTGGCCACGTCTGTGGTAGAAAATTATAAATAAACCAATAAACAAAAAATAGCTGCTGCCACTGCCGACGTCACTCACCTGTCTGGCGGTGATGGGCGGTGCTGGGCGGTGATGGGCGGTGCTGAGCGGTGATGGGCGGTGCTGAGCGGTGATGGGCTGCGATGGGCGGTCCCCTCCCCCCCGTGCTGGCTCCTGGAGAGGCGCTCAAAAGGAGCCACTCCTCAGACAGTCCTTAAGATGGTTCCTCACAGTCAACTGGTCTCTGGCAGCGTTCAGGTCACTGTTACACCGTACTGAACGGTCGCCACCAAGGCTGTCACTGTTCGCCGCACTGTGTTATTTCCCCGGGAATATCACTGGTCACTGCACGGCGTCACTTTACTGGTGCCGTCACTGTTCACTGTACGACGGTGTTCGTGTCAAGCGTTGGACACTCGCCTCACTGAATGTCGACCAGAACTGTCACTGGTGGGGCTCACTGGAGCTCCTGTGCACGACTGGTGGGGCTCACTTGAGCTCCTGTGCCCAACTGGTGGGGCTCACTGGAGCTCCTGTGCCCGACTGGTGGGGCTCACTGGAGTTCCTGTGCACGACTGGTGGGGCTCACTGGAGCTCCTGTGCACGACCGTCATTGGTGGGGCTCACTGGAGCTCCTGTGCACGACTGTCACTGGTGGGGCTCACTGGAGCTCCTGTGCACGACCTTCACTGTTCATGACTCACTGCCACACTGACTATGGGCCGTCTACACGCTAGTGGACAGACTGGTGACTGTCCTCACCGCACTGTCACTCCACGACTCTTGGTCCTGGTGGAAGGTGACGGTTGACAGCAGGAGTCAACCTCCCCGAAGGTCTCCCGCTCAACTCCGGTCTGCTCCGTCACTACAATTGGGCAGGCGGCCGCCCCGAGAGCAAGCAGAGGTCTGCTGTCCACTATGAAGGCCTCGACCTGACGCTACACCCGGCAAAACGGACGGAACCGCTGAGCTCAACTTGACGTGGCCGCTTTCCTCGACGTCTAACGTGACACTGCTGACCCTTCAGCCAGTCACGTGCCCCGTCGCTCACCCGTGACGTCACCACAGGTCACTCGTTGATTGGCTATCAATCTTGCTCTGTACCAATCACGTCTCCCGTTTTGTCCCTTGTCGGCATGTGTCGCCTCCTCGAGCGGGAACTCTGCTCCTGGCTCACTAAACGCCATTTTGTTCAAGAATGTTGCCAGGCTCCCCACTGGGAGTTCATACAACATATATTACCATCAAATGGCTCAGCGAGCACTTTGTTCATGGCAACTACACCGTTCCCCGAGCCGTCCAGCACACGTGTAGGGTGGGACTATATGGCTCATGATGATGATGGGATGGGCTGCTTCATGACGGTAGTCGTAACAACAGTACAACACTATTACCACCCACCAGCACAGCCCTCCAGCACCGCCCTCCATCACCACCCACCAGCACGGCCCTACAGCATCACCACCCTCCATCACCACCCTCCAGCACCGCCCTCCAGCACCGCCCTCCATCACCGCTCTCCATCACCGCCCTCCATGACTGTTGGCGCTGATGACTGGTAAGGCATGCTACCTGCTCTGCCATTTGTCGTGCTAATCATCATCATAATTATCAATGATAACTAGATATTGGAGGAGGTTAGAGCAACAATTACCGCCGCCTGAAGACGCAAGTATGGAGGAGGTAGCTGCTGGACCCTCAGGGCTCTCCCCCACCGTGCCCAGTGACACTGTCACCCCACCACCCAGTGATGAGTTTGAGGCGTGGTAAGTAAGAGGCAGAGAAGGAAACAAGGGAAACAGAAGCCTGGTGAACAACAGGGTGGAAGGCGTCCAGTAGCACCAAGGAGCGAGTACACACGTCTGACCTTCCCTAAAGGCACGAGTGTGGCGGACAGGATTGTGTGGAGTAAGAAACTGAGCGAGGAGTACCCACCTGGCTCTGCAGGCGTGCTTCGTCCACATGTCAACTCTCCATATGTGTATGTTTCAAGAGAGAAGCAGCAGGTTGTGGAGGCTCTTCTACAAGGGAAAATAGGTGATGTAAAGCTCTCCCCTCTAGATAATCCAACACGGAACAAGAAGATGGATGAATACCTAGTCTACAGGTACAGTCACGGGTATCCACTAGAGTGGGCCTATGAATTAGACGGGGTACACAGAGCACGAAGATTGACCAAGAATGGTAAGCCTACTGATCAAATAGTCATAGTCTGGAAAAAGCCTGACCCGCCACCTGACAAGTATTGGTTTGGTGGGTTGTATGCGCGCCCCAGCACGTTCAGGGTGTGGCAGCCAGACCCTGTGGAGTGTTACGAGTGCTGTGGCAGTGGCCACATAGCTAAGTACTGCTGGTGCCCCACACCCAAGTGTGCTCTCTGTTCCGGTGATCATTCACTGAAGGACTGTCAGTATAAGAAGACCAGAGACCAAAGAAAGCAGGAACAGGAGCAACAGAACTCTGCAACAGAAGCAGGGCAACATCCTGAAACTGTGACTCTGTCTAAACCGCCGCTGAAGTGTTTCAGATGTGGTACGGAAGGAGTCACCATCTGGCACTCAGACTGTACCAAACGGCCAGCCTCCCTTGGCACAAGGAGGCAAGTGCCCGAGACACAACAAGTGCCTACTGATGCCGGCTCTAGTACTGTTGACCCATCCCATAGTGGTGACAGTACCAGCAACGCCCCTGACAACACACAACAGCCTGATACAACAGTTAAAGAACAGTTGGCAACCTTGCAAGCACAGGTAGCTGAACTGGCCGAAATTATACAGACGCTATGTCGGGTTCCTTCACAAGAGATACAGCAGCCTCCACACTGCTGTGTCACATCCGTGGCCCGCGCTGGTAAAGGTTCCTGCGGTGGAGGTGACGGCGGCGGCGGCAGCAGAGATGAGAGCGGCAGCAGAGATGAGAGCGGCAGCAGAGATGAGAGCGGCAGCAGAGATGAGAGCGGCAGCAGAGATGAGAGCGGCAGCAGAGATGAGAGAGGCAGCAGAGATGAGAGCGGCAGCAGAGATGAGAGCGGCAGCAGAGATAAGAGCGGCAGCAGAGATAAGAGCGGCAGCAGAGATAAGAGCGGCAGCAGAGATGAGAGAGGCAGCAGAGATGAGAGAGGCAGCAGAGATGAGAGAGGCAGCAGAGATGAGAGAGGCAGCAGAGATGAGAGGGGCAGCAGAGATGAGAGAGGCAGCAGAGATGAGTGAGGCAGCAGAGATGAGAGAGGCAGCAGAGATGAGAGAGGCAGCAGAGATAAGAGCGGCAGCAGAGATGAGAGCGGCAGCAGAGATGAGAGCGGCAGCAGAGATGAGAGAGGCAGCAGAGATGAGAGAGGCAGCAGAGATGAGAGCGGCAGCAGAGATGAGAGGGGCAGCAGAGATGAGAGAGGCAGCAGAGATAAGAGCGGCAGCAGAGATGAGAGAGGTAGCAGAGATGAGAGCGGCAACAGAGAGGAGAGCGACAACGGAGGCGGTGGCGGCGACGTCGTCAGTCAACTCAGGGATGACAGCAGTGATAGTAACACAGAAACATTAACTGGAAAAGAATTCGATCTGCATCAGCATATTTTAAAATGATTCATGACCTTAACGAACGCGCTCAAGCCAAGTACAAGAATGAAAAAGATAATATTCTGCATGACAGTAATTATGCCCTACGACTTACAGAGAACAGTCACTCGCGGACCATCCCGAGTTCCTCAGTGATCAAGAAACTGATGATGTCACCAGATGTTCCTGACGACACCAAACGCCAGGTGGGTGTGGCTCTTTACGTCGTAGAGTCACTTATTGACACATTGTGTGAGTGGGACAAGGACAACAATGGGACCACCAGTCCCAGGGAGGAACAACACCAAGACGATGGCCGCTGTTGACACAAGAACCATTAGGTTTCTCAGTTGGAACATTCGTAGCATCAACAAAAGACTGAATGACCTAATTGCATATGTTACCAGTAACAACATAGATATAATTGCCATACAGGAGCCCTACACGTCCAATATGATAAACAAAACCCCACCAAAGATCAGAGGTTATGCATCCTATAATAACAGTAACGCCACAGGCCTATTAACATACGTCAGAAGTGATTTACCGCACATTCTTGTGAGCACGTCACACAATGTACACACACAGTACCATCACTTTCATGTACAAACTGCAGCAAGCCATTTCTCATTCCTCAACGTATATGCCAGAAGCCAGAAACTCAATGTAACAGTGCTCCCAGATCTAGACAATCATGGGACAATATACATGGGAGATTTTAATGCTAGATATATTATGCTGGGAGACATTACTAACAACGATAATGGATGCAAATTTATCAAATATGTTTATGACAACAGATTAACCGTGTATACTACGGATACCCAAACTCATTTATTGGAAGGCAGACTTGATTATGTAATGGGTAGAAACCTTGTGTAAGATAGGATGGAATGTTCGTTGGTAAATCACTTGGTTAGTGATCACTATGCAGTTTCTGCTTCCTATGAGGTACAGTGTGATGTACCTAATAGACATCAGAGACGGAAAATGAATATTCCATATGGCTTGCATGACCACTTTATTAATTGTATATCAAAATGGTATCAAGATTACACAATAACGAATGTACAAGCCTTCTCCAGAGATCTCGTTGATACGATTACTACCTACTACGACACATGGGTGTGTTGGGGAACAGGTCGTAAGCCTAGCAGAAGTGGGCAACACCTACCACCACCCAAGTGGGTCCTTGACCCCGTATTTGTTAAAGAACATGAACGAGTAAAGCAACTTGGAGAACATACAAACGAACCAAAGCACAAGGTGACTTGCATGCATTTCTAGTTGCAAATAGAGAGGTGAGAGACATGACCAACGTTATACGTAACAAACATTGGGAAAAGTTCCTACAAAGTATAAATGAGCAAACACGACCTGTTGAAGTTTGGGAAAAGATACGAAAAATCTCTAGAAGCAGCCCAACCAAACCGCTGCACCACAGCCCGCTAGAACAAGCAAACATCCACCTTGATCAATGGGCACTAACATCGAGCTACGACTCACTCCCAATTAACATACAGCACAAACTTGATGACACACGCCCCAACAGACAACGAACCATCAATCTTGCCTGTACAGCTATCGACGTGTCGGACCTTAATGAAGTAACTGAATGGGAATTAAATCATGCACTAAAGATGGGAAAATCAACTGCTCCTGGAGAGGATGGTATTACTTACAGTCTACTGAGATTAGTCTCACACGTACCAGGTAATCCACTATTAGTGTTGTACAGAATGAGTTTACGTGAAGGAGTATTACCTGATGCTTGGACAAAGAGTGTCATTGTTCCCATCCCCAAACCACACTCAGATAATTATAGACCCATATCTCTAACATCGTGTGTTTGTAAAGTGCTTGAACGTATTGTTCTTAACCGACTCATGTATCGTATACAGGGGCACCTGTCACCCCAACTGTTTGGATTTATGCCTGGGCTCAGTACACAACACTGTTTTGCTGAGTACTTCGCACATATTGAAGCTTGCCCTCAAACAGTCTTCATCGACCTAGCAGCAGCTTTTGATACAGCAAACAGAGAAATCATACTGGAACAGCTTGCCGAGCTGGGAATACAAGGAAAATTACTGAAATGGATAAAGGGCTATTTGTCTAATCGAACAGCATATGGTTTGTTTAATGGTGTTAAAAGCACAGAGAGCAAACACTTTGAACTGAGAACTCTACAAGGTGGGGTCCTCAGCCCCTTGTTGTTCAACGTTCTGATGCATAAACTTATTAAAGATCTTCCAACTAATAATGAAGACACTGTCATTTGTTATGCTGATGATATATGTTTACAGGCTGCCACCGAGCCTAGAATGCAAGTTCTGCTCGACGCTTTTGCTACTAGAGCTGAGGAATGTGGCCTCCTTATCTCTGTACAGAAACCTCGTGCCCTCATGCCATGTGGTATTCCACCAGCCAATTATCATATAGATGGGCGAGCACTTGAGAACTGCGAGTCTTACAGATACCTTGGTGTCCCCATTAACGACCCTGGGTACCTTTCTTCTCTCAAGAGGAGACTTTGGGAGAGATTAAAGCCCTTGCGGGTCCTTGTTGGTGTCAATCATGGACTTAACGTGAGACTTGCTAGAATGTTTTATGTATCATTTATACGCTCTGTGATTGACTACAATGCTCTACATCTCACACTGTATACAGACAAAGAGTTGAAATCTCTTGAAACCTTGCAAAATGAAGCTATGCGTCTCATCCTTGGGGCTCCAAAGTCCACGAGAATAGTTAATATGAGAGCAGAGTTAAAATTACCTACCATAAGTGAGAGAATTTTGTCTATTAGCACAGTTTTCGGCGTGAAAGCATTGAGTAGATCTAGACAACACATGAAGTTTCAAGCTAAACTTTCTAATATGCTGCACTCACCTGAGGTCTATAGAAGAAGAACGAAATCTGATTATGTATATTGGTTCTACAAGGTAGCCAACTCCATCAAAATATTAAATATGTACCTAACTCAATTAATGAATAATCAACCAATTACTCCATGGGATAACTGGGATCTATCAGTTGATTTTGTAAATGCGCCCAAGAAAGATAGTGTGCACTCTACATTATTAAAACAGTTAACACTGAAAAGCATCACTGAAAGTACTCAGAGTATGGGTAACGATGTGTATCAGTGCTATACTGACGGCTCTGTAGAAGAAGGTGGACGATGTACCGGATGTGCATGTAACATATTTGAACAATCTTCTCTCGTACATACAGCAATGAAGCGCGTCAATGACTGGGCAAGTACAACTCAAACCGAACTTGCAGGCATATACCTTGCCACTGAATTTTTAAAAGACAAAGGCAGTGGACTTATATACTGTGACTCGCAGAGTGCACTCCTGGCATTGAACGCACATAGTAGTGACACCCAGAAAATAGTCAGTGATATTCGAATGAATGTTTTAGCTGCTAAAGAAAACAGATTTGAAATTAAATTCCTATGGATACCATCACATGTTGGCATCTTAAGGCATGACACTGTTGATATGCTTGCAAAGTCAGCCTGTAGAAAACCAGTGGTAGAAATTGATATGGGTGTTTCATTAGCAGTGACAAAGAGAATATTTAAATATCTAATGATCTCACCGACCTAACAAATTCACAAAGACCTGAAAGTTATAGTATTAAATATTATGATAGATATCGTGAGGAGACATTCACATATGGGACTAATAGAACAAGAACCCGGCAATGTGATGTTATAGTGGCCAGAATACGCCTGGGATATAGACGTATCTGGCAGCTTTCTCAAAACCCAAATGTCGAGTACACAATGTGTCAACTTTGTGAAAGTGTCCAATACACAATGTGTCAACTTTGTGAAAGTGTCCAATACACAATGTGTCAACTTTGTGAAAGAGAAAACATGCACTCTCTTGAACATTATATTGTAGAATGTCCCATTTTGACTGACTTTCGCCCTCCTGGGCTAAGGTATGCTGAACTGTGTAATTACTATATGAGTACTGGAACACTTGATGATATATTGGACTTGTACACAAGATTAACCATGTAATGTATCAATTATACAATGTATATATATGATGTAACTATATAACCTGAGCTTGTAAAAGCACCTTCATCACCTTCAGTGATTAAGTGCTTAATTGCTCACTAGTTTCTCTATCAGCTATCTCACCCTGTCAGAGTAAATGAGACAAATGTATGTGAATGCATGTGTGTGTATATATGTATGTATACATGTATGTATATAAGTATGTGTACATATATGTGTGTGTGTGTATGTATATGTATGTGCATAAAGTGTATATAGAAGCTGATCAGAATTACATTTCACCTTTGTAAATGCACATTAATGACACTATGTAAAAGAAACATCGAACAATTTATGTAGGGCATACGTAAATCTGTGTATCTATGTATTTACGTATGTAGGTTAGCTTTTTAAAAGCACCGAATCACCTTCTGTGGTTGAGTGTTCAACAAATCCCTGAACTATATGTTTAACACATCTCTAACCCTGTCCATGGAGGACAGAAGAAAATGTATATATGCTGGTTAGCATTGTAAATGTCTGGCCACGTCTGTGGTAGAAAATAATATTAATAAATAAAAAAGTCACCACCCTCCATCACCACCCACCATCACCACCCTCCATCACCACCCTCCATCACCACCCTCCATCACCACTCTCCATCACCACCCTCCAGCACCACCCTCCATCACCACCCTCCATCACCACCCACCATCACCACCCTCCATCACCACCCACCAGCACCACCCACCAGCACCACCCTCCATCACCGCCCTCCATCACCGCCCTCCATCACCGCCCTCCATCACCGCCCTCCATCACCGCCCTCCATCACCGCCCTCCATCACCGCCCTCCATCACCGCCCACCATCACCGCCCTCCATCACCGCCCTCCATCACCGCCCACCATCACCGCCCTCCATCACCGCCCTCCATCACCGCCCACCATCACCGCCCACCATCACCGCCCTCCATCACCGCCCTCCATCACCGCCCTCCATCACCGCCCTCCATCACCGCCCTCCATCACCGCCCTCCATCACCGCCCTCCATCACCGCCCTCCATCACCGCCCTCCATCACCGCCCTCCATCACCGCCCTCCATCACCGCCCTCCATCACCGCCCTCCATCACCGCCCTCCATCACCGCCCTCCATCACCGCCCTCCATCACCGCCCTCCATCACCGCCCTCCATCACCGCCCTCCATCACCACCCTCCATCACAGTAGTAGGGAGTAAGAGCCACAGAACATTTTTTTTTTTTGGCGAGAGGACCCCTGTGGACTGTAAGAGCCACAGAACATTTTTTTTTCTGGGAGAAAAATCCCCTGTGGATCTTAGGGGTTTTCAGGCAAATTTGGGGAGTCACAGATTTGGAAGTAAGGAATTCTTATGAGAAAAATAATTTCCGAGATCTTAGAAGTTTGTTAATCATTCTTATGATGAAAATAAGTAGGAAAATCTTAAAGAAAAGTTTTTCTAAAACTCGTGTTTGTGTCACAGCATTTCCAGGTAAACTCTATGGACAACCTTTGCCCGTTTTCAATCACACATTTGTAAAAGGACCATTTTCAGAGAATATTGTCTTAGATGTTTTGTTAAGGAAAACAGACAACTTAGCCATAACATTTAGTTTTATATCCATTTACGGCTATTTCACCTGTAAAGACCAAAATTAGTCAGAGACAGTTTTAAGCTGAAATTTCATCAGAGTTCTGTAATCTGCGAAAATTTGACAGAGTCCATTTTATACCCAATTTTCGTCAGAGACCATTTTATACCGAAAATTCGCCAGAGTCTACTTTGAGAGCAAAATTAGTCAGAGACAGATTTAAGCTCATATTTCATCAGAGTCCAGTTTATACCGAAAATGCGCCAGAGTCTACTTTGAGAGCAAAATTAGTCAGAGACAGTTTTAAGCACATATTTCATCAGAGTCCAATTATCAACAGAAATTCGCCAGAGTCTACTTTGAGATCAAAATTAGTCAGAGACAGTTTTAGCTCATATTTCATCAGAGACCATTTTATACCTAAAAATGAACAGTCCACTTTGTGAGCAAATTAGTCAGAGACAGTATTTAGCTCATATTTCATCAGAGTCCAATTATCAACAGAAATTCGCCAGAGTCTACTTTGAGATCAAAATTAGTCAGAGACAGTTTTAGCTCATATTTCATCAGAGACCATTTTATACCTAAAAATGAACAGAGTCCACTTTGTGAGCAAAATTAGTCAGAGACAGTTTTAAGCTCATATTTCATCAGAGTCCAGTTTATACCGAAAATTCGCCAGTCTACTTTGAGAGCAAAATTAGTCAGAGACAGTTTTAAGCTCATATTTCATCAGAGTCCAATTATCAACAGAAATTCGCCAGAGTCTACTTTGTGAGCAAATTTCATCAGTGTCCTGTAATCTGTGAAAATTTGACAGAGTCCAGTTCTTGATCGAAATTCATCAGAGTCCAGTTTTCTAGCAAAATTCGCCAGAGTCTACTTTGTGCCAAAATATTCAGAGTCCAGTTCATGATCGAAATTAATCAGAGTCCAATTAAAGACCCAAATTTGACAGAGACCACATTTTCGCTACTAGCAGTCCAATCCCCCTGAAATTTTAAACAGTCATATTTCAGACGTAGTAAATAAGATCAAGTCAGTTGCAGAGCTCCAGCTCTTGTCCCCCTGTATTTGCATATTTTCTCTATATTCAGCTGTGTTCTTCACATTTTTTCCATGTTTTCTGTGTTCATTCCATGTTCTATAAATGTTCACAGCAAGCTCAGTTCAAATTTTTTCTGCCGTTCCAAATTTACAAAGACAAACCTTTCTCGTAACTTCTTAACTAAAAATCTTTCGCCAATCAACTGAAACATAGTCACTTTCCTCATTTCTCAACTAACTTATTATCCAATCAACCAAAAATTGTCAAAGGAATCTTTCCAACACTGTTCATAACTAAACTTATTCCCTAGTCATCAGAAAATAACCGTGTTCTTCATGTTTCATTGTCATTTCATAACTAAAAAAATCTTTCGCCAATCAACTAAAACATAGTCACTTTCGTCATTTCTCAACTAAACTTATTATCCAGTCAACTAAAAATAGTCAGAAATAGCCTCGTCCAACACTGTTCTTAACTAAAACAACCTTTCTCTTAGCTAAAAATTGTCAAAGGAAACTTCTTTCAGCACTTTCTTAACAGCCGCTATGTTTCATCAAGAAAAAATTGTCAAAGGAAACTTTCCAAAACTGTTCATAACTAGCTTTTTATCCATCGTCAATCAACTAAAAATAATAACTTTTATCATTTCTTAACTAAACATATTCCCCATTCATCAGAAAATAACCGTGTTCTTCATGTTTCATTGTCATTTCATAACTAAAATTATCCATCAATCAACAGAAAAAGCCATGTTCATCATGTTTTGTCTTTTGCTTAACTAAAATTATGTTTTGTCAAGTAAGGAAAAATAACCAAAGATATCTTTCATCGCTGTTCTTAACAGACATTATACTTTGGGGAGCACAAAAATAGTCTCCCTCGTCATGTTTTATCTTTTCCTTAACTAAAGTATTCATCAGTCAACTAAAAAATAGTTACTTCATCATGTTTCCTTGTCATTTCTTAACTGAAATATCACTTCTCTCATTTAAAATAGTCATGTGTAACCTCTTTCCAACACTGTTCTAACTAAAGCAACCTTTCACATCGCTAAAATAGTTACTTCATCATGTTTCCTTGTCATTTCTTAACTGAAATATTACTTCTCTCATCTGAAATAGTCATGTGTAGCCTCTTTCCAACACTGTTCTTAACTAAAGTAGCCTTTCACTTCGCTAAAATAGTCATATTCATCGTTGTTCCTAACTAAAATATATGTCGTTAAGTAAGAAATATAGTCAAAGACACTCTTCGAGACATCAAGGACTTACTCAAAGACATCAAAGTTGCACTCAAAGACATCCTTTGAGACATCAAAGACATCCTTTGAGACATCAAAGACATCCTTTAAGACTTCAATGGGACTCTTCGAGATATCAAAAGGCACTCTCAAACACTCAAAAATTTACTTGCATCCTCAAAGTTATTCTCAGAGGCATAAAAGTAATTCTCAGAGCTATCAAACTTGTTCTCAAAGTCATCAAAGTTATTCACAGAGTCATCAAAGTTAATCTCAGAGTTATCCAAAGATATTCTCATGTCCACAAAAGTTAATCCAAGAGACGTCAAAGTTAATCTCAGACATCTTCGTTCATAAAAGTTATTCTCAGAGACATCTAAAGTTATTCTTTAAGACAACAAAGTCTTTCTCAGAGTCATCAAAGTTATTCTCAGAGTCACCTTTGTTATTCAAAGAAGCCTTCCGAGACATCCTCGTTCAACAAAAACTGTCCTCAGAGCCATCAAAAAGTTAAATACAGTCGTCAAAGTTATTCTCTAAGTATCTTTTCGTTCATCAGAGAAGCTTTCTAAGACATCTTTGTTCATCCAAGTTGTTCTCTAAGACATCAATCTTGTTCTCTAAGACATCAAAGATGTTCTCTAAATCATAAAGTTAATCTCTAAGTTACCTTCGTTCGTCAGAGAAACTTTCCAAAACATCTTTGTTCATCAAACTTGTTTTCAAAGTCATCAAAAGTTAATCTAAGACATCTTTTTTCATCAAAGTTATTTTCAGAGACATCTAAAGTTATTATGTAAGACATAAAAGTTATTCTCAGAGTCATCAAATGTTATTCTCGAAGTCATCAAAGATATTTTCAGAGACATCTAAAGTTAATTTCTATGTTATAAAAGTTATTCTCAGAGACATCTAAAGTTAATCTTGGTCATCAAAGTTGTTCTCTAAACATCAATGTTGTTCTCCAAGACATCAAAGATGTTCTCAAAATCATAAAAGTTATTCCCAGAGCTATCAAAGTTATTCTCAAAGTCATCAAAGTTATTCAAAGAGCTAACAAAAGTTATTCTCTAAGTAACCTTTCGTTCATCAGAGAAGCTTTCTAAGACATCTTCGTTCATCAATGTTGATCTCTAAGTCACCTTGGTTCATCAAAGAAACTCTCCTTCTTCCATCAAGTTATACTTTAAGACAACATTGTTGTTCTCTAAGACATCTTCAGGCATAAAATTTCTCTCCAATTGTAACTAGTTCAGCTTTTCATATCAAACTTACACTTCTGTTAAATATATTTTCTTAGACATTTTACCTTTTAAACTGTTCTCTGAACTACACTGTTCAAACCTACGTAACCTATCCTCTCCACCCAATGTTACTTAGTTAACGTAACGTTCCTAAACCTAACTTTACCTATTGTAACATAACTTACCTTACCTATCTTACCTAACTTTACCTATCTTACCTATGTTACCTTACCTTACCTTACCTATCTTACCTAACCTAACCTAACTTTACCTATGTTACCTTACCTTACATTACCTTACCTATCTTACCTAACTTAACCTGCATAACCTAACTTTACCTATGTTACCTTACCTTACCTATCTTACCTAACTTAACCTGCATAACCTAACTTTACCTATGTTACCTTACCTATCTTACCTAACTTTACCTGCATAACCTAACTTTACCTATGTTACCTTACCTTACCTATCTTACCTAACTTAACCTGCATAACCTAACTTTACCTATGTTACCTTACCTTACCTATCTTACCTAACCTAACCTAACTTTACCTATGTTACCTTACCTTACCTAACCTAACCTAACTTTACCTATGTTACCTAACTTAACCTTCATAACCTAACTCTACCTATCCTAACATAACTTACCTTACCTTCCCTATCTTACCTAACTTTACCTATCCTAACATAACTTACCTTACCTACCTTACCTAACTTAACCTGCTTAACCTAATTTACCTTACTTTACCTAACTTATATAACTTATCTTACCTATCCTAACGTAACCTAACTTGCTTTACCTAACTTAATCTTAAATTCCCAAACTGATGTATCCTAACTTATCTAGTCAAACCAGACATGATCTAACTTACATAAGTATTCCTTCTTGTCTTTTGTGTTTCGTCAATCATTGTCTCATATTCATTTACTCATTTCATTAGTTAATTTCTCAAATGGTCACTTTGCATTTCAAGTGCTATTTGTTAGAGATTGGATATTTAAGCATTCCAAAGAATTTTTGTCATATATGGGCATTTACTCATTTCATTAGTTAATTTCTCAAATGGTCACTTTTGCATTTCAAGTGCTATTTGTTAGAGATTGGATATTTAAGCATTTCAAAGAATTTTTGTCATATATGGGCATTTACTCATTTCATTAGTTAATTTCTCAAATGGACGTTTTTTGCATTTCAAGTGTTATTTGTTTAAGATTGGGTGTTTAACCATTTCAAAGGTTTTTCTTATATATGGGAACTTACTCGTTTCAAGGGCCAATTTCTCAAATGGTCATTTTTGCAGATCAAGGGTTATTTGTTAAAGTTCATCAAGTTGCTCATAAGTTGTATTTAGTAGGTTCTATCATATGTTCTTATTCCCCAACCCCTTAACCTAACCTCTTGTAATCTTAGTGTATTTAGTAGGTTCTATCATATGTTCTTATTCCCCAACCCTTTAACCTAACCTTTCAGATGTAGTTTATGGTGTTTTTGACGTATTTGTTGAATATATTATCCTTTTCCTAACCTTTCAGATGTAGTTTTGTTTCTCCTTTTTGTATATTTTTACCCAAACCTTCTTTCCTTCTTTTACTTTGATTCTCCTACTCCTTCTAACCCTCCTTTTCTATCTCTCTCCCTTATTCTTTCTCTTCCTCCCCCTCACTCTCATTCACTTAGTTTTTCTTTTTCTCAAATTCAAATCTTAGTTCCCCCATGCCCGCACTCTCTCTCTCATTCTCTCTTCTTCAGTCCCATTTTCTTCCGCCCCCTCTCTCCTACTCCTTGCTCTTCTTTCAAGCTCTTACTCCCTTGCTCTCTTGTTTTTCTCAATTTCAAGTCTTAGTAGATCTGATTCTTTACTATTGTAATTTTATTATTACTAAGATAAAGAACGAACTTATATGTGAAAACAAAGTAAAAGAAGGAAAGAAGGTTTGGGTAAAAATATACAAAAAGGAGAAACAAAACTACATCTGAAAGGTTAGGAAAAGGATAATATATTCAACAAATACGTCAAAAACACCATAAACTACATCTGAAAGGTTAGGTTAAAGGGTTGGGGAATAAGAACATAAGATAGAACCTACCAAATACACTAAGATTACAAGAGGTTAGGTTAAGGGGTTGGGGAATAAGAACATATGATAGAACCTACTAAATACAACTTATGAGCAACTTGATGAACTTTAACAAATAACCCTTGATCTGCAAAAATGACCATTTGAGAAATTGGCCCTTGAAACGAGTAAGTTCCCATATATAAGAAAAACCTTTGAAATGGTTAAACACCCAATCTTAAACAAATAACACTTGAAATGCAAAAAACGTCCATTTGAGAAATTAACTAATGAAATGAGTAAATGCCCATATATGACAAAAATTCTTTGAAATGCTTAAATATCCAATCTCTAACAAATAGCACTTGAAATGCAAAAGTGACCATTTGAGAAATTAACTAATGAAATGAGTAAATGCCCATATATGACAAAAATTCTTTGGAATGCTTAAATATCCAATCTCTAACAAATAGCACTTGAAATGCAAAGTGACCATTTGAGAAATTAACTAATGAAATGAGTAAATGAATATGAGACAATGATTGACGAAACACAAAAGACAAGAAGGAATACTTATGTAAGTTAGATCATGTCTGGTTTGACTAGATAAGTTAGGATACATCAGTTTGGGAATTTAAGATTAAGTTAGGTAAAGCAAGTTAGGTTACGTTAGGATAGGTAAGATAAGTTATATAAGTTAGGTAAAGTAAGGTAAATTAGGTTAAGCAGGTTAAGTTAGGTAAGGTAGGTAAGGTAAGTTATGTTAGGATAGGTAAAGTTAGGTAAGATAGGGAAGGTAAGGTAAGTTATGTTAGGATAGGTAGAGTTAGGTTATGAAGGTTAAGTTAGGTAACATAGGTAAAGTTAGGTTAGGTAAGGTAAGGTAACATAGGTAAAGTTAGGTTAGGTTAGGTAAGATAGGTAAGGTAAGGTAACATAGGTAAAGTTAGGTTATGCAGGTTAAGTTAGGTAAGATAGGTAAGGTAAGGTAACATAGGTAAAGTTAGGTTATGCAGGTTAAGTTAGGTAAGATAGGTAAGGTAACATAGGTAAAGTTAGGTTATGCAGGTTAAGTTAGGTAAGATAGGTAAGGTAAGGTAAGGTAAGGTAACATAGGTAAAGTTAGGTAAGATAGGTAAGGTAATGTAAGGTAAGGTAACATAGGTAAAGTTAGGTTAGGTTAGGTAAGATAGGTAAGGTAAGGTAACATAGGTAAGATAGGTAAAGTTAGGTAAGATAGGTAAGGTAAGTTATGTTAGGATAGGTAAAGTTAGGTTTAGGAACGTTACGTTAACTAAGTAACATTGGGTGGAGAGGATAGGTTACGTAGGTTTGAACAGTGTAGTTCAGAGAACAGTTTAAAAGGTAAAATGTCTAAGAAAATATATTTAACAGAAGTGTAAGTTTGATATGAAAAGCTGAACTAGTTACAATTGGAGAGAAATTTTATGCCTGAAGATGTCTTAGAGAACAACAATGTTGTCTTAAAGTATAACTTGATGGAAGAAGGAGAGTTTCTTTGATGAACCAAGGTGACTTAGAGATCAACATTGATGAACGAAGATGTCTTAGAAAGCTTCTCTGATGAACGAAAGGTTACTTAGAGAATAACTTTTGTTAGCTCTTTGAATAACTTTGATGACTTTGAGAATAACTTTGATAGCTCTGGGAATAACTTTTATGATTTTGAGAACATCTTTGATGTCTTGGAGAACAACATTGATGTTTAGAGAACAACTTTGATGACCAAGATTAACTTTAGATGTCTCTGAGAATAACTTTTATAACATAGAAACTAACTTTAGATGTCTCTGAAAATATCTTTGATGACTTCGAGAATAACATTTGATGACTCTGAGAATAACTTTTATGTCTTACATAATAACTTTAGATGTCTCTGAAAATAACTTTGATGAAAAAAGATGTCTTAGATTAACTTTTGATGACTTTGAAAACAAGTTTGATGAACAAAGATGTTTTGGAAAGTTTCTCTGACGAACGAAGGTAACTTAGAGATTAACTTTATGATTTAGAGAACATCTTTGATGTCTTAGAGAACAAGATTGATGTCTTAGAGAACAACTTGGATGAACAAAGATGTCTTAGAAAGCTTCTCTGATGAACGAAAAGATACTTAGAGAATAACTTTGACGACTGTATTTAACTTTTTGATGGCTCTGAGGACAGTTTTTGTTGAACGAGGATGTCTCGGAAGGCTTCTTTGAATAACAAAGGTGACTCTGAGAATAACTTTGATGACTCTGAGAAAGACTTTGTTGTCTTAAAGAATAACTTTAGATGTCTCTGAGAATAACTTTTATGAACGAAGATGTCTGAGATTAACTTTGACGTCTCTTGGATTAACTTTTGTGGACATGAGAATATCTTTGGATAACTCTGAGATTAACTTTGATGACTCTGTGAATAACTTTGATGACTTTGAGAACAAGTTTGATAGCTCTGAGAATTACTTTTATGCCTCTGAGAATAACTTTGAGGATGCAAGTAAATTTTTGAGTGTTTGAGAGTGTCTTTTGATATCTCGAAGAGTCCCATTGAAGTCTTAAAGGATGTCTTTGATGTCTCAAAGGATGTCTTTGATGTCTCAAAGGATGTCTTTGAGTGCAACTTTGATGTCTTTGAGTAAGTCCTTGATGTCTCGAAGAGTGTCTTTGACTATATTTCTTACTTAACGACATATATTTTAGTTAGGAACAACGATGAATATGACTATTTTAGCGAAGTGAAAGGCTACTTTAGTTAAGAACAGTGTTGGAAAGAGGCTACACATGACTATTTCAGATGAGAGAAGTAATATTTCAGTTAAGAAATGACAAGGAAACATGATGAAGTAACTATTTTAGCGATGTGAAAGGTTGCTTTAGTTAGAACAGTGTTGGAAAGAGGTTACACATGACTATTTTAAATGAGAGAAGTGATATTTCAGTTAAGAAATGACAAGGAAACATGATGAAGTAACTATTTTTTAGTTGACTGATGAATACTTTAGTTAAGGAAAAGATAAAACATGACGAGGGAGACTATTTTTGTGCTCCCCAAAGTATAATGTCTGTTAAGAACAGCGATGAAAGATATCTTTGGTTATTTTTCCTTACTTGACAAAACATAATTTTAGTTAAGCAAAAGACAAAACATGATGAACATGGCTTTTTCTGTTGATTGATGGATAATTTTAGTTATGAAATGACAATGAAACATGAAGAACACGGTTATTTTCTGATGAATGGGGAATATGTTTAGTTAAGAAATGATAAAAGTTATTATTTTTAGTTGATTGACGATGGATAAAAAGCTAGTTATGAACAGTTTTGGAAAGTTTCCTTTGACAATTTTTTCTTGATGAAACATAGCGGCTGTTAAGAAAGTGCTGAAAGAAGTTTCCTTTGACAATTTTTAGCTAAGAGAAAGGTTGTTTTAGTTAAGAACAGTGTTGGACGAGGCTATTTCTGACTATTTTTAGTTGACTGGATAATAAGTTTAGTTGAGAAATGACGAAAGTGACTATGTTTTAGTTGATTGGCGAAAGATTTTTTTAGTTATGAAATGACAATGAAACATGAAGAACACGGTTATTTTCTGATGACTAGGGAATAAGTTTAGTTATGAACAGTGTTGGAAAGATTCCTTTGACAATTTTTGGTTGATTGGATAATAAGTTAGTTGAGAAATGAGGAAAGTGACTATGTTTCAGTTGATTGGCGAAAGATTTTTAGTTAAGAAGTTACGAGAAAGGTTTGTCTTTGTAAATTTGGAACGGCAGAAAAAATTTGAACTGAGCTTGCTGTGAACATTTATAGAACATGGAATGAACACAGAAAACATGGAAAAAATGTGAAGAACACAGCTGAATATAGAGAAAATATGCAAATACAGGGGGACAAGAGCTGGAGCTCTGCAACTGACTTGATCTTATTTACTACGTCTGAAATATGACTGTTTAAAATTTCAGGGGGATTGGACTGCTAGTAGCGAAAATGTGGTCTCTGTCAAATTTGGGTCTTTAATTGGACTCTGATTAATTTCGATCATGAACTGGACTCTGAATATTTTGGCACAAAGTAGACTCTGGCGAATTTTGCTAGAAAACTGGACTCTGATGAATTTCGATCAAGAACTGGACTCTGTCAAATTTTCACAGATTACAGGACACTGATGAAATTTGCTCACAAAGTAGACTCTGGCGAATTTCTGTTGATAATTGGACTCTGATGAAATATGAGCTTAAAACTGTCTCTGACTAATTTTGCTCTCAAAGTAGACTGGCGAATTTTCGGTATAAACTGGACTCTGATGAAATATGAGCTTAAAACTGTCTCTGACTAATTTTGCTCACAAAGTGGACTCTGTTCATTTTTAGGTATAAAATGGTCTCTGATGAAATATGAGCTAAAACTGTCTCTGACTAATTTTGATCTCAAAGTAGACTCTGGCGAATTTCTGTTGATAATTGGACTCTGATGAAATATGAGCTAAATACTGTCTCTGACTAATTTGCTCACAAAGTGGACTGTTCATTTTTAGGTATAAAATGGTCTCTGATGAAATATGAGCTAAAACTGTCTCTGACTAATTTTGATCTCAAAGTAGACTCTGGCGAATTTCTGTTGATAATTGGACTCTGATGAAATATGTGCTTAAAACTGTCTCTGACTAATTTTGCTCTCAAAGTAGACTCTGGCGAATTTTCGGTATAAACTGGACTCTGATGAAATATGAGCTTAAATCTGTCTCTGACTAATTTTGATCTCAAAGTAGACTCTGGCGAATTTCTGTTGATAATTGGACTCTGATGAAATATGTGCTTAAAACTGTCTCTGACTAATTTTGCTCTCAAAGTAGACTCTGGCGAATTTTCGGTATAAAATGGTCTCTGACGAAAATTGGGTATAAAATGGACTCTGTCAAATTTTCGCAGATTACAGAACTCTGATGAAATTTCAGCTTAAAACTGTCTCTGACTAATTTTGGTCTTTACAGGTGAAATAGCCGTAAATGGATATAAAACTAAATGTTATGGCTAAGTTGTCTGTTTTCCTTAACAAAACATCTAAGACAATATTCTCTGAAAATGGTCCTTTTACAAATGTGTGATTGAAAACGGGCAAAGGTTGTCCATAGAGTTTACCTGGAAATGCTGTGACACAAACACGATTTTTTCTAAAACTTTTCTTTAAGATTTTCCTACTTATTTTCATCATAAGAATGATTAACAAACTTCTAAGATCTCGGAAATTGTTTTTCTCATAAGAATTCCTTACTTCCAAATCTGTGACTCCCCAAATTTGCCTGAAAACCCCTAAGATCCACAGGGGATTTTTCTCCCAGAAAAAAAATGTTCTGTGGCTCTTACAGTCCACAGGGGTCCTCTCGCCAAAAAAAAAAATGTTCTGTGGCTCTTACTCCCTACTACTCATCACCACCCTCCATCACCACCCACCAGCACCACCCTCCATCACCACCCACCAGCACCATCCACCAGCACCACCCTCCATCACCACCCTCCATCACCACCCACCAGCACCACCCACCAGCACCACCCACCAGCACCACCCACCAGCACCACCCTCCATCACCACCCTCCATCACCACCCTCCATCACCACCCTCCATCACCACCCACCATCACCACCCACCATCACGACCCATCATCACCACCCTCCATCACCACCCACCACCACCACCCACCACCACCACCCTCCATCACCACCCTCCATCACCACCCTTCATCACCACCCACCATCACCACCCACCATCACCACCCACCATCACCACCCTCCATCACCACCCTCCATCACCACCCTCCATCACCACCCTCCATCACCACCCTCCATCACCACCCACCATCAGCACCCACCATCACCACCCACCATCACCACCCACCATCCCCACCCTCCATAACCACCCTCCATCACCACCCTCCATCACCACCCTCCATCACCACCCACCATCACCACCCACCATCACCACCCTCCATCACCACCCTCCATCACCACCCTCCATCACCACACACCATCACCACCCTCCATCACCACCCTCCATCACCACCCACCAGCACCACCCACCATCACCACCCACCAGCACCACCCTCCATTACCACCCTCCATCACCACCCTCCATCACCACCCACCATCACCACCCACCATCACCACCCACCATCACCACCCACCATCACCACCCTCCAGCACCACCCACCAGCACCACCCTCCATCACCACCCACCATCACCACCCACCATCACCACCCACCATCACCACCCACCATCACCACCCTCCATCACCACCCTCCATCACCACCCACCAGCACCACCCTCCATCACCACCCACCATCACCACCCACCATCACCACCCACCATCACCACCCACCATCACCACCCTCCATCACCACCCACCATCACCACCCACCATCACCACCCACCATCACCACCCACCAGCACCACCCTCCATCACCACCCACCATCACCACCCTCCATCACCACCCACCATCACCACCCACCATCACGACCCACCATCACCACCCTCCATCACCACCCACCATCACCACCCACCACCACCCTCCATCACCACCCTCCATCACCACCCTCCATCACCACCCTCCATCACCACCCTCCATCACCACCCACCATCACCACCCACCATCACCACCCTCCATCACCACCCTCCATCACCACCCTCCATCACCACCCTCCATCACCACCCTCCATCACCACCCTCCATCACCACCCTCCATCCCCGCCCTCCATCCCCGCCCTCCATAACCACCCTCCATCACCACCCTCCATCACCACCCTCCATCACCACCCTCCATCACCACCCACCATCACCACCCTCCATCACCACCCTCCATCACCACCCTCCATCACCACACTCCATCACCACCCTCCATCACCACCCTCCATCACCACCCTCCATCACCACCCTCCATCACCACCCACCAGCACCACCCACCATCACCACCCACCATCACCACCCACCAGCACCACCCTCCATCACCACCCTCCATCACCACCCTCCATCACCACCCACCATCACCACCCACCATCACCACCCACCATCACCACCCACCATCACCACCCTCCAGCACCACCCACCATCACCACCCACCAGCACCACCCTCCATCACCACCCTCCATCACCACCCACCATCACCACCCACCATCACCACCCACCATCACCACCCACCATCACCACCCACCAGCACCACCCTCCATCACCACCCACCATCACCACCCTCCATCACCACCCACCAGCACCACTCACCATCACCACCCACCATCACCACCCACCATCACCACCCTCCATCACCACCCTCCATCACCACCCTCCATCACCACCCACCATCACCACCCTCTATCACCACCCACCATCACCACCTTCCAGCACCACCCTCCATCACCACCCTCCATCACCACCCTCCATCACCACCCTCCATCACCACCCACCATCACCACCCTCCAGCACCACCCTCCAGCACCACCCACCATCACCACCCACCATCACCACCCTCCATCACCACCCACCATCACCACCCACCATCACCACCCTCCATCACCACCCACCATCACCACCCTCCATCACCACCCACCATCACCACCCACCATCACCACCCACCATCACCACCCACCATCACCACCCACCATCACCACCCACCATCACCACCCTCCATCACTACCCTCCATCAGCACCCACCATCACCACCCTCCATCACCACCCTCCATCACCACCCACCAGCACCACCCTCCATCACCACCCACCATCACCACCCACCATTACCACCCACCATCACCACCCTCCATCACCACCCTCCATCACCACCCACCAGCACCGCCCTCCATCACCACCCTCCATCACCGCCCACCATCACCGCCCTCCATCACCGCCCTCCATCACCGCCCTCCATCACCGCCCTCCATCACCGCCCTCCATCACCACCCTCCATCACCACCCACCATCACCACCCACCATCACCACCCTCCATCACCACCCTCCATCACCACCCACCATCACCACCCACCAGCACCACCCTCCAGGACCACCCACCATCACCACCCACCATCACCACCCACCATCACCACCCTCCATCAACACCCACCATCACCACCCACCATCACCACCCACCATCACCACCCACCATCACCACCCACCATCACCACCCACCATCACCACCCACCATCACCACCCACCATCACCACCCTCCATCACCACCCACCATCACCACCCACCATCACCACCCTCCAGGACCACCCACCATCACCACCCACCATCACCACCCTCCAGGACCACCCACCATCACCACCCACCATCACCACCCACCATCACCACCCACCATCACCACCCTCCATCACCACCCACCATCACCACCCTCCATCACCACCCACCATCACCACCCACCATCACCACCCACCATCACCACCCACCATCACCACCCACCATCACCACCCTCCATCACCACCCACCATCACCACCCTCCAACACCACCCACCATCACCACCCACCATCACCACCCACCATCACCACCCACCATCACCACCCACCAGCACCACCCTGCAGCACCACCCACCATCACCACCCACCATCACCACCCTCCATCACCACCCTCCATCACCACCCTCCATCGCCACCCACCATCGCCACCCTCCATCGCCACCCTCCATCGCCACCCTCCATCGCCACCCTCCATCGCCAGCCACGAGCACCACCCTCCATCGCCAACCTCCATCGCCACCCTCCATCGCCACCCACCATCACCACTCTCCATCGCCACCCTCCATCGCCACCCTCCATCGCCACCCACCAGCACCACCCTCCATCACCACCCTCCATCACCACCCTCCATCACCACCCTCCATCACCACCCTCCATCACCACCCACCATCACCACCCACCATCACCACCCTCCATCACCAACCACCAGCACCACCCACCATCACCACCCACCATCACCACCCTCCACCACCACCCTCCACCACCACCCTCCATCGCCACCCACCAGCGCCACCCTCCATCGCCACCCTCCATCACCATCCTCCATCACCACCCACCAGCACCACCCACCAGCACCACCCACCAGCACCACCCTCCAGCACCACCCACCATCACCACCCACCATCACCACCCACCATCACCACCCTCCATCACCACCCTCCATCACCACCCACCATCACCACCCTCCAGCACCACCCACAAGCACCACCCACAAGCACCACCCTCCATCACCACCCTCCATCACCACCCTCCAGCACCACCCACAAGCACCACCCACAAGCACCACCCACCATCACCACCCACCATCACCACCCACCATCACCACTCACCATCACCACTCACCATCACCACTCACCATCACCACCCTCCATCACCACCCTCCATCACCACCCACCATCACCACCCTCCAGCACCACCCACAAGCACCACCCACAAGCACCACCCTCCATCACCACCCTCCATCACCACCCTCCAGCACCACCCACCATCACCACCCACCATCACCACCCTCCATCACCACCCTCCATCACCACCCACCATCACCACCCACCATCACCACCCTCCATCACCACCCTCCATCACCACCCGCCATCACCACCCGCCATCACCACCCTCCATCACCACCCACTATCACCACCCTCCATCACCACCCTCCATCACCACCCACCATCACCACCCTCCATCACCACCCTCCATCACCTCCCTCCATCACCACCCTCCATCACCACCCTCCATCACCACCCTCCATCACCACCCTCCATCACCACCCACCATCACCACCCACCATCACCACCCTCCATCACCACCCACCAGCACCACCCACAAGCACCACCCACAAGCACCACCCTCCATCACCACCCACCATCACCACCCACCATCACCACCCTCCATCACCACCCTCCATCACCACCCTCCATCACCACCCACCATCACCACCCACCATCACCACCCTCCATCACCACCCTCCATCACCACCCACCATCACCACCCACCATCACCACCCTCCATCACCACCCTCCAGCACCACCCACAAGCACCACCCACCATCACCACCCTCCATCACCACCCTCCATCACCACCCTCCATCACCACCCTCCATCACCCCCTCCATCACCACCCTCCATCACCACCCACAAGCACCACCCACAAGCACCACCCACAAGCACCACCCTCCATCACCACCCACCATCACCACCCACCATCACCACCCACCATCACCACCCACCAGCACCACCCACCATCACCACACACCATCCCCACCCACCATCCCCACCCTCCAGCACCACCCACCATCACCACCCTCCATCACCACCCACCATCACGACCCTCCATCACCACCCACCATCACCACCCACCATCACCACCCTCCATCACCACCCACCATCACCACCCACCATCACCACCCACCACCACCCTCCATCACCACCCTCCATCACCACCCTCCATCACCACCCTCCATCACCACCCTCCATCACCACCCTCCATCACCACCCACCATCACCACCCACCATCACCACCCTCCATCACCACCCTCCATCACCACCCTCCATCACCACCCTCCATCACCACCCTCCATCACCACCCTCCATCACCACCCTCCATCCCCGCCCTCCATCCCCGCCCTCCATAACCACCCTCCATCACCACCCTCCATCACCACCCTCCATCACCACCCACCATCACCACCCTCCATCACCACCCTCCATCACCACCCTCCATCACCACCCTCCATCACCACCCTCCATCACCACCCTCCATCACCACCCACCAGCACCACCCACCATCACCACCCACCATCACCACCCACCAGCACCACCCTCCATCACCACCCTCCATCACCACCCTCCATCACCACCCACCATCACCACCCACCATCACCACCCACCATCACCACCCTCCAGCACCACCCACCATCACCACCCACCATCACCACCCACCAGCACCACCCTCCATCACCACCCTCCATCACCACCCACCATCACCACCCACCATCACCACCCACCATCACCACCCACCATCACCACCCACCATCACCACCCACCATCACCACCCACCAGCACCACCCTCCATCACCACCCACCATCACCACCCTCCATCTCCACCCACCAGCACCACTCACCATCACCACCCACCATCACCACCCACCATCACCACCCTCCATCACCACCCTCCATCACCACCCTCCATCACCACCCACCATCACCACCCTCCATCACCACCCACCATCACCACCCACCATCACCACCCTCCAGCACCACCCTCCATCACCACCCTCCATCACCACCCTCCATCACCACCCTCCATCACCACCCACCATCACCACCCTCCAGCACCACCCTCCATCACCACCCACCATCACCACCCACCATCACCACCCACCATCACCACCCTCCATCACCACCCACCATCACCACCCTCCATCTCCACCCACCATCACCACCCTCCATCACCACCCACCATCACCACCCTCCATCACCACCCACCATCACCACCCACCATCACCACCCACCATCACCACCCACCATCACCACCCTCCATCACTACCCTCCATCAGCACCCACCATCACCACCCTCCATCACCACCCTCCATCACCACCCACCATCACCACCCACCATCACCACCCTCCATCACCACCCTCCATCACCACCCACCATCACCACCCTCCATCACCACCCACCATCACCACCCTCCATCACCACCCTCCATCACCACCCACCAGCACCACCCTCCATCACCGCCCTCCATCACCGCCCACCATCACCACCCTCCAGCACCACCCTCCATCACCACCCTCCATCACCACCCTCCATCACCACCCACCATCACCACCCTCCAGCACCACCCTCCAGCACCACCCACCATCACCACCCTCCATCACCACCCACCATCACCACCCACCATCACCACCCACCATCACCACCCACCATCACCACCCACCATCACCACCCACCATCACCACCCTCCATCACCACCCTCCATCACCACCCTCCATCACCACCCTCCATCACCACCCTCCATCACCACCCACCATCACCACCCACCATCACCACCCACCATCACCACCCACCATCACCACCCACCATCACCACCCTCCAGCACCACCCACCATCACCACCCTCCATCACCACCCACCATTACCACCCACCATCACCACCCACCATCACCACCCACCATCACCACCCACCAGCACCACCCTCCATCACCACCCACCATCACCACCCTCCATCACCACCCACCAGCACCACTCACCATCACCACCCACCATCACCACCCACCATCACCACCCTCCATCACCACCCTCCATCACCACCCACCATCACCACCCTCTATCACCACCCACCATCACCACCCACCATCACCACCTTCCAGCACCACCCTCCATCACCACCCTCCATCACCACCCTCCATCACCACCCTCCATCACCACCCACCATCACCACCCTCCATCACCACCCACCATCACCACCCTCCATCACCACCCACCATCACCACCCACCATCACCACCCACCATCACCACCCACCATCACCACCCACCATCACCACCCACCAGCGCCACCCTCCAGCGCCACCCTCCATCGCCACCCACCATCGCCACCCACCATCGCCCCCCTCCATCGCCACCCTCCATCGCCACCCTCCATCGCCACCCTCCATCGCCACCCTCCATCGCCACCCTCCATCGCCACCCTCCATCGCCACCCTCCATCGCCACCCTCCATCGCCACCCTCCATCGCCACCCTCCATCGCCACCCTCCATCGCCACCCTCCATCGCCACCCACCAGCACCACCCTCCATCGCCAACCTCCATCGCCACCCTCCATCGCAACCCACCATCACCACTCTCCATCGCCACCCTCCATCGCCACCCACCAGCACCACCCTCCATCACCACCCTCCATCACCACCCTCCATCACCACCCACCATCACCACCCTCCATCACCACCCTCCATCACCACCCACCATCACCACCCTCCATCACCACCCACCAGCACCACCCACCATCACCACCCACCATCACCACCCTCCATCACCACCCTCCATCACCACCCACCAGCGCCACCCTCCATCGCCACCCTCCATCACCACCCTCCATCACCACCCTCCATCACCACCCTCCATCACCACCCACCAGCACCACCCTCCATCACCACCCACCATCACCACCCACCAGCACCACTCACCATCACCACCCACCATCACCACCCACCATCACCACCCTCCATCACCACCCTCCATCACCACCCTCCATCACCACCCACCATCACCACCCTCTATCACCACCCACCATCACCACCCTCCATCACCACCCTCCATCACCACCCTCCATCACCACCCTCCATCACCACCCACCATCACCACCCTCCAGCACCACCCTCCAGCACCACCCACCATCACCACCCTCCATCACCACCCACCATCACCACCCACCATCACCACCCACCATCACCACCCTCCATCACCACCCACCATCACCACCCTCCATCACCACCCACCATCACCACCCACCATCACCACCCTCCATCACCACCCACCATCACCACCCACCATCACCACCCTCCATCACCACCCACCATCACCACCCACCATCACCACCCTCCATCACCACCCTCCATCACCACCCTCCATCGCCACCCACCATCGCCACCCTCCATCGCCACCCTCCATCGCCACCCTCCATCGCCACCCTCCATCGCCAGCCACGAGCACCACCCTCCATCGCCAACCTCCATCGCCACCCTCCATCGCCACCCACCATCACCACTCTCCATCGCCACCCTCCATCGCCACCCTCCATCGCCACCCACCAGCACCACCCTCCATCACCACCCTCCATCACCACCCTCCATCACCACCCTCCATCACCACCCTCCATCACCACCCACCATCACCACCCACCATCACCACCCTCCATCACCAACCACCAGCACCACCCACCATCACCACCCACCATCACCACCCTCCACCACCACCCTCCACCACCACCCTCCATCGCCACCCACCAGCGCCACCCTCCATCGCCACCCTCCATCACCATCCTCCATCACCACCCACCAGCACCACCCACCAGCACCACCCACCAGCACCACCCTCCAGCACCACCCACCATCACCACCCACCATCACCACCCACCATCACCACCCTCCATCACCACCCTCCATCACCACCCACCATCACCACCCTCCAGCACCACCCACAAGCACCACCCACAAGCACCACCCTCCATCACCACCCTCCATCACCACCCTCCAGCACCACCCACAAGCACCACCCACAAGCACCACCCACAAGCACCACCCTCCATCACCACCCACCATCACCACCCACCATCACCACTCACCATCACCACTCACCATCACCACTCACCATCACCACCCTCCATCACCACCCTCCATCACCACCCACCATCACCACCCTCCAGCACCACCCACAAGCACCACCCACAAGCACCACCCTCCATCACCACCCTCCATCACCACCCTCCAGCACCACCCACCATCACCACCCACCATCACCACCCTCCATCACCACCCTCCATCACCACCCACCATCACCACCCACCATCACCACCCTCCATCACCACCCTCCATCACCACCCGCCATCACCACCCGCCATCACCACCCGCCATCACCACCCTCCATCACCACCCACTATCACCACCCTCCATCACCACCCTCCATCACCACCCACCATCACCACCCTCCATCACCACCCTCCATCACCTCCCTCCATCACCACCCTCCATCACCACCCTCCATCACCACCCTCCATCACCACCCTCCATCACCACCCACCATCACCACCCACCATCACCACCCTCCATCACCACCCACCAGCACCACCCACAAGCACCACCCACAAGCACCACCCTCCATCACCACCCACCATCACCACCCACCATCACCACCCTCCATCACCACCCTCCATCACCACCCTCCATCACCACCCACCATCACCACCCACCATCACCACCCTCCATCACCACCCTCCATCACCACCCACCATCACCACCCACCATCACCACCCTCCATCACCACCCTCCAGCACCACCCACAAGCACCACCCACCATCACCACCCTCCATCACCACCCTCCATCACCACCCTCCATCACCACCCTCCATCACCCCCTCCATCACCACCCTCCATCACCACCCACAAGCACCACCCACAAGCACCACCCACAAGCACCACCCTCCATCACCACCCACCATCACCACCCACCATCACCACCCACCATCACCACCCACCAGCACCACCCACCATCACCACACACCATCCCCACCCACCATCCCCACCCTCCAGCACCACCCACCATCACCACCCTCCATCACCACCCACCATCACCACCCACCATCACCACCCTCCATCACCACCCACCATCACCACCCACCATCACCACCCACCACCACCCTCCATCACCACCCTCCATCACCACCCTCCATCACCACCCTCCATCACCACCCTCCATCACCACCCTCCATCACCACCCACCATCACCACCCACCATCACCACCCTCCATCACCACCCTCCATCACCACCCTCCATCACCACCCTCCATCACCACCCTCCATCACCACCCTCCATCACCACCCTCCATCCCCGCCCTCCATCCCCGCCCTCCATAACCACCCTCCATCACCACCCTCCATCACCACCCTCCATCACCACCCACCATCACCACCCTCCATCACCACCCTCCATCACCACCCTCCATCACCACCCTCCATCACCACCCTCCATCACCACCCTCCATCACCACCCACCAGCACCACCCACCATCACCACCCACCATCACCACCCACCAGCACCACC
The DNA here is from genome assembly GCF_040958095.1 of Procambarus clarkii. Lineage (NCBI taxonomy): Eukaryota > Metazoa > Arthropoda > Malacostraca > Decapoda > Cambaridae > Procambarus > Procambarus clarkii. Next base: position 27,034,163 of record NC_091214.1, read on the forward strand.
CTCCATCACCACCCTCCATCACCACCCTCCATCACCACCCACCATCACCACCCACCATCACCACCCACCATCACCACCCACCAGCACCACCCTCCAGCACCACCCACCATCACCACCCACCATCACCACCCACCAGCACCACCCTCCATCACCACCCTCCATCACCACCCACCATCACCACCCACCATCACCACCCACCATCACCACCCACCATCACCACCCACCATCACCACCCACCATCACCACCCACCATCACCACCCACCAGCACCACCCTCCATCACCACCCACCATCACCACCCTCCATCTCCACCCACCAGCACCACTCACCATCACCACCCACCATCACCACCCACCATCACCACCCTCCATCACCACCCTCCATCACCACCCTCCATCACCACCCACCATCACCACCCTCCATCACCACCCACCATCACCACCCACCATCACCACCCTCCAGCACCACCCTCCATCACCACCCTCCATCACCACCCTCCATCACCACCCTCCATCACCACCCACCATCACCACCCTCCAGCACCACCCTCCATCACCACCCACCATCACCACCCACCATCACCACCCACCATCACCACCCTCCATCACCACCCACCATCACCACCCTCCATCTCCACCCACCATCACCACCCTCCATCACCACCCACCATCACCACCCTCCATCACCACCCACCATCACCACCCACCATCACCACCCACCATCACCACCCACCATCACCACCCTCCATCAGCACCCACCATCACCACCCTCCATCACCACCCTCCATCACCACCCACCAGCACCACCCTCCATCACCACCCACCATCACCACCCTCCATCACCACCCTCCATCACCACCCACCATCACCACCCTCCATCACCACCCACCATCACCACCCTCCATCACCACCCTCCATCACCACCCACCAGCACCACCCTCCATCACCGCCCTCCATCACCGCCCACCATCACCACCCTCCAGCACCACCCTCCATCACCACCCTCCATCACCACCCTCCATCACCACCCACCATCACCACCCTCCAGCACCACCCTCCAGCACCACCCACCATCACCACCCTCCATCACCACCCACCATCACCACCCACCATCACCACCCACCATCACCACCCACCATCACCACCCACCATCACCACCCACCATCACCACCCTCCATCACCACCCTCCATCACCACCCTCCATCACCACCCTCCATCACCACCCTCCATCACCACCCACCATCACCACCCACCATCACCACCCACCATCACCACCCACCATCACCACCCTCCAGCACCACCCACCATCACCACCCTCCATCACCACCCACCATTACCACCCACCATCACCACCCACCATCACCACCCACCATCACCACCCACCAGCACCACCCTCCATCACCACCCACCATCACCACCCTCCATCACCACCCACCAGCACCACTCACCATCACCACCCACCATCACCACCCACCATCACCACCCTCCATCACCACCCTCCATCACCACCCACCATCACCACCCTCTATCACCACCCACCATCACCACCCACCATCACCACCTTCCAGCACCACCCTCCATCACCACCCTCCATCACCACCCTCCATCACCACCCTCCATCACCACCCACCATCACCACCCTCCATCACCACCCACCATCACCACCCTCCATCACCACCCACCATCACCACCCACCATCACCACCCACCATCACCACCCACCATCACCACCCACCATCACCACCCACCATCACCACCCACCAGCGCCACCCTCCAGCGCCACCCTCCATCGCCACCCACCATCGCCCCCCTCCATCGCCACCCTCCATCGCCACCCTCCATCGCCACCCTCCATCGCCACCCTCCATCGCCACCCTCCATCGCCACCCTCCATCGCCACCCTCCATCGCCACCCTCCATCGCCACCCACCAGCACCACCCTCCATCGCCAACCTCCATCGCCACCCTCCATCGCAACCCACCATCACCACTCTCCATCGCCACCCTCCATCGCCACCCACCAGCACCACCCTCCATCACCACCCTCCATCACCACCCTCCATCACCACCCACCATCACCACCCTCCATCACCACCCTCCATCACCACCCACCATCACCACCCTCCATCACCACCCACCAGCACCACCCACCATCACCACCCACCATCACCACCCTCCATCACCACCCTCCATCACCACCCACCAGCGCCACCCTCCATCGCCACCCTCCATCACCACCCTCCATCACCACCCTCCATCACCACCCTCCATCACCACCCACCAGCACCACCCTCCATCACCACCCACCATCACCACCCACCAGCACCACTCACCATCACCACCCACCATCACCACCCACCATCACCACCCTCCATCACCACCCTCCATCACCACCCTCCATCACCACCCACCATCACCACCCTCTATCACCACCCACCATCACCACCCTCCATCACCACCCTCCATCACCACCCTCCATCACCACCCTCCATCACCACCCACCATCACCACCCTCCAGCACCACCCTCCAGCACCACCTACCATCACCACCCTCCATCACCACCCACCATCACCACCCACCATCACCACCCACCATCACCACCCTCCATCACCACCCACCATCACCACCCTCCATCACCACCCACCATCACCACCCACCATCACCACCCTCCATCACCACCCACCATCACCACCCACCATCACCACCCTCCATCACCACCCACCATCACCACCCACCATCACCACCCACCATCACCACCCACCATCACCACCCTCCATCACCACCCACCATCACCACCCACCATCACCACCCTCCATCACCTTCCACCATCACCACCCACCATCACCACCCACCATCACCACCCTCCATCACCACCCACCAGCACCACCCACCATCACCACCCACCATCACCACCCTCCATCACCACCCACCATCACCACCCTCCATCACCACCCTCCATCACCACCCACCAGCACCACCCACCATCACCACCCACCATCACCACCCTCCATCACCACCCTCCATCACCACCCTCCTTCACCACCCACCATCACCACCCACCATCACCACCCACCATCACCACCCTCCAGCACCACCCACCATCACCACCCACCATCACCACCCTCCATCACCACCCTCCATCACCACCCTCCATCACCACCCTCCATCACCACCCTCCATCACCACCCACCATCACCACCCACCAGCACCACCCTCCATCACCACCCTCCATCACCACCCTCCATCACCACCCACCAGCACCACCCTCCATCACCACCCTCCATCACCACCCACCATCACCACCCACCATCACCACCCTCCATCACCACCCTCCATCACCACCCTCCATCACCACCCTCCATCACCACCCTCCAGCACCACCCACCATCACCACCCACCATCACCACCCACCATCACCACCCACCATCACCACCCACCATCACCACCCTCCATCACCGCCCTCCATCACCGCCCTCCACCACCACCCTCCACCACCGCCCTCCATCACCGCCCACCATCACCGCCCACCATCACCGCCCACCATCACCACCCTCCATCACCGCCCTCCATCACCGCCCTCCATCACCGCCCTCCATCACCGCCCTCCATCACCGCCCTCCATCACCGCCCTCCATCACCGCCCACCATCACCGCCCACCATCACCGCCCACCATCACCGCCCACCATCACCGCCCACCATCACCGCCCACCATCACCGCCCTCCATCACCGCCCTCCATCACCGCCCTCCATCACCGCCCTCCATCACCACCCTCCATCACCACCCTCCATCACCACCCTCCATCACCACCCTCCATCACCACCCTCCTTCACCACCCTCCATCACCACCCACCATCACCACCCACCAGCACCACCCTCCATCACCACCCTCCATCACCACCCTCCATCACCACCCTCCATCACCACCCACCAGCACCACCCACCAGCACCACCCTCCATCACCACCCTCCATCACCACCCTCCATCACCACCCACCAGCACCACCCAACAGCACCACCCACCAGCACCACCCTCCATCACCACCCTCCATCACCACCCTCCATCACCACCCTCCATCACCACCCTCCATCACCACCCTCCATCACCACCCTCCATCACCACCCTCCATCACCACCCTCCATCACCACCCTCCATCACCACCCTCCATCACCACCCACAATCACCACCCACCATCACCACCCACCATCACCACCCTCCATCGCCACCCACCACCGCCACCCTCCACCGCCACCCTCCACCGCCACCCTCCATCGCCACCCTCCACCGCCACCCTCCATCGCCACCCTCCATCGCCACCCTCCATCGCCACCCTCCATCGCCACCCTCCATCGCCACCCTCCATCGCCACCCTCCATCGCCACCCTCCATCGCCACCCTCCATCGCCACCCTCCATCGCCACCCTCCATCGCCACCCTCCATCGCCACCCACCATCGCCACCCTCCATCGCCACCCTCCATCGCCACCCACCAGCACCACCCTCCATCACCAACCTCCATCACCACCCTCCATCACCACCCTTCATCACCACCCACCAGCACCACCCTCCATCACCACCCTCCATCACCACCCACCAGCACCACCCACCAGCACCACCCTCCATCACCACCCTCCATAACCACCCTCCATCACCACCCTCCATCACCACCCTCCATCACCACCCACCAGCACAACCCACCAGCACCACCCACCAGCACCACCCTCCATCACCACCCTCCATCACCACCCACCAGCACCACCCTCCATCACCACCCTCCATCACCACCCTCCATCATCACCCTCCATCACCACCCTCCATCACCACCCACCAGCACCACCCACATGCACCACCCTCCATCACCACCCTCCATCACCACCCTCCATCACCACCCTCCATCACCACCCTCCATCACCACCCTCCATCACCACCCTCCATCACCACCCTCCATCACCACCCTCCATCACCACCCACCATCACCACCCACCATCACCACCCTCCATCACCACCCACCACCACCACCCTCCATCACCACCCTCCATCACCACCCTCCATCACCACCCTCCATCACCACCCTCCATCACCACCCTCCATCACCACCCTCCATCACCACCCACCAGCACCACCCACCAGCACCACCCACCAGCACCACCCACCAGCACCACCCTCCATCACCACCCTCCATCACCACCCTCCATCACCACCCACCATCACCACCCACCAGCACCACCCACCAGCACCACCCACCAGCACCACCCACCATCACCACCCACCAGCACCACCCACCAGCACCACCCACCAGCACCACCCACCAGCACCACCCACCAGCACCACCCACCAGCACCACCCTCCATCACCACCCTCCATCACCACCCACCATCACCACCCACCATCACCACCCCTCAAGCACCACCCACCATCACCACCCACCAGCACCACCCACCATCACCACCCACCATCACCACCCACCATCACCACCCACCATCACCACCCACCATCACCACCCTCCAGCACCACCCACCATCACCACCCACCATCACCACCCACCATCACAACCCTCCATCACCACCCTCCATCACCACCCACCATCACCACCCACCATCACCACCCTCCATCACCACCCTCCATCACCACCCACCATCACCACCCTCCATCACCACCCTCCATCACCACCCTCCATCACCACCCTCCATCACCACCCACCATCACCACCCACCATCACCACCCTCCATCACCACCCTCCACCACCCTCCATCACCACCCACCATCACCACCCTCCATCACCACCCACCATCACCACCCTCCATCACCACCCTCCATCACCTCCCTCCATCACCACCCTCCATCACCACCCTCCATCACCACCCTCCATCACCACCCTCCATCACCACCCACCATCACCACCCTCCATCACCACCCTCCATCACCACCCACCAGCACCACCCACAAGCACCACCCACAAACACCACCCTCCATCACCACCCTCCATCACCACCCACCATCACCACCCACCATCACCACCCACCATCACCACCCTCCATCACCACCCACCATCACCACCCACCATCACCACCCACCATCACCACCCACCATCACCACCCTCCATCACCACCCTCCATCACCACCCTCCATCACCACCCTCCATCACCACCCTCCATCACCACCCTCCAGCACCACCCTCCAGCACCACCCTCCATCACCACCCTCCAGCACCACCCACCATCACCACCCTCCATCACCACCCTCCATCACCACCCTCCATCACCACCCACAAGCACCACCCTCCATCACCACCCTCCATCACCACCCTCCATCACCACCCACCATCACCACCCACCAGCACCACCCACCATCACCACCCACCATCACCACCCACCATCACCACCCACCATCCCCACCCTCCAGCACCACCCACCATCACCACCCTCCATCACCACCCACCATCACCACCCACCATCACCACCCTCCATCACCACCCACCATCACCACCCACCATCACCACCCACCATCACCACCCTCCATCACCACCCACCATCACCACCCTCCAGCGCCACCCACCAGCACCACCCACCATCACCACCCTCCATCACCACCCACCATCACCACCCACCATCACCACCCACCATCACCACCCTCCATCACCACCCACCATCACCACCCTCCAGCGCCACCCACCAGCATCACCCACCATCACCACCCACCATCACCACCCACCATCACCACCCTCCATCACCACCCTCCATCACCACCCACCATCACCACCCACCATCACCACCCTCCATCACCACCCACCATCACCACCCTCCATCACCACCCACCATCACCACCCTCCATCACCACCCACCAGCACCACCCTCCATCACCACCCACCATCACCACCCTCCATCACCACCCACCAGCACCACCCTCCACCACCACCCTCCATCACCACCCACCATCACCACCCACCATCACCACCCACCATCACCACCCTCCACCACCACCCTCCACCACCACCCTCCATCGCCACCCACCAGCGCCACCCTCCATCGCCACCCTCCATCACCACCCTCCATCACCACCCTCCACCACCCTCCATCACCACCCTTTATCACCACCCACCATCACCACCCTCCATCACCACCCACCATCACCACCCACCAGCACCACCCTCCAGGACCACCCACCATCACCACCCACCATCACCATCCTCCATCACCACCCACCATCACCGCCCTCCATCACCGCCCTCCATCACCGCCCTCCATCACCGCCCTCCATCACCGCCCTCCATCACCGCCCTCCATCACCGCCCTCCATCACCGCCCTCCATCACCGCCCTCCATCACCACCCTCCATCACCACCCTCCATCACCACCCACCATCACCACCCACCATCACCACCCACCAGCACCACCCTCCAGGACCACCCACCATCACCACCCACCATCACCACCCACCATCACCACCCTTTATCACCACCCTCCACCACCACCCTCCATCACCACCCACCATCACCACCCACCATCACCACCCACCATCACCACCCTCCACCACCACCCTCCACCACCACCCTCCATCGCCACCCACCAGCGCCACCCTCCATCGCCACCCTCCATCACCACCCTCCATCACCACCCTCCACCACCCTCCATCACCACCCACCATCACCACCCTCCATCACCACCCACCATCACCACCCTCCATCACCACCCTCCATCACCTCCCTCCATCACCACCCTCCATCACCACCCTCCATCACCACCCTCCATTACCACCCTCCATCACCACCCTCCATCACCACCCACCATCACCACCCTCCATCACCACCCTCCATCACCACCCACCAGCACCACCCACAAGCACCACCCACAAACACCACCCTCCATCACCACCCTCCATCACCACCCACCATCACCACCCACCATCACCACCCACCATCACCACCCACCATCACCACCCTCCATCACCACCCACCATCACCACCCACCATCACCACCCACCATCACCACCCTCCATCACCACCCTCCATCACCACCCTCCAGCACCACCCTCCATCACCACCCTCCAGCACCACCCACAAGCACCACCCACCATCACCACCCTCCATCACCACCCTCCATCACCACCCTCCATCACCACCCTCCATCACCACCCTCCATCACCACCCTCCAGCACCACCCACAAGCACCACCCACAAGCACCACCCTTCATCACCACCCTCCATCACCACCCACCATCACCACCCACCAGCACCACCCACCATCACCACCCACCATCACCACCCACCATCCCCACCCTCCAGCACCACCCACCATCACCACCCTCCATCACCACCCACCATCACCACCCACCATCACCACCCTCCATCACCACCCACCATCACCACCCACCATCACCACCCACCATCACCACCCACCATCACCACCCACCATCACCACCCACCATCACCACCCTCCATCACAACCCACCATCACCACCCTCCAGCGCCACCCACCAGCACCACCCACCATCACCACCCTCCATCACCACCCACCATCACCACCCACCATCACCACCCACCATCACCACCCTCCATCACCACCCACCATCACCACCCTCCAGCGCCACCCACCAGCATCACCCACCATCACCACCCACCATCACCACCCACCATCACCACCCTCCATCACCACCCTCCATCACCACCCACCATCACCACCCACCATCACCACCCTCCATCACCACCCTCCATCACCACCCACCATCACCACCCTCCATCACCACCCACCAGCACCACCCTCCATCACCACCCTCCATCACCACCCACCATCACCGCCCTCCATCACCACCCTCCTTCACCGCCCTCCATCACCACCCTCCATCACCACCCTCTATCACCACCCACCATCACCACCCTCCATCACCACCCACCATCACCACCCACCAGCACCACCCACCATCACCACCCACCATCACCATCCTCCATCACCACCCACCATCACCGCCCTCCATCACCGCCCTCCATCACCGCCCTCCATCACCGCCCTCCATCACCGCCCTCCATCACCGCCCTCCATCACCGCCCTCCATCACCACCCTCCATCACCACCCTCCATAACCACCCTCCATCACCACCCACCATCACCACCCACCATCACCACCCACCAGCACCACCCTCCAGGACCACCCACCATCACCACCCACCATCACCACCCTTTATCACCACCCTCCACCACCACCCTCCATCACCACCCACCATCACCACCCACCATCACCACCCACCATCACCACCCTCCACCACCACCCTCCACCACCACCCTCCATCGCCACCCACCAGCGCCACCCTCCATCGCCACCCTCCATCGCCACCCTCCATCACCACCCTCCATCACCACCCACCAGCACCACCCTCCATCACCACCCACCAGCACCACCCACCAGCACCACCCTCCAGCACCACCCACCATCACCACCCACCATCACCACCCACCATCACCACCCACCATCACCACCCACCATCACCACCCTCCATCACCACCCACCATCACCACCCACCATCACCACCCACAAGCACCACCCTCCATCACCACCCTCCATCACCACCCTCCAGCACCACCCACAAGCACCACCCACAAGCACCACCCACAAGCACCACCCACAAGCACCACCCTCCATCACCACCCACCATCACCACCCACCATCACCACCCTCCATCACCACCCACCATCACCACCCTCCAGCACCACCCACAAGCACCACCCACAAGCACCACCCTCCATCACCACCCTCCATCACCACCCTCCAGCACCACCCACCATCACCACCCACCATCACCGCCCTCCATCACCACCCACCATCACCGCCCTCCATCACCGCCCTCCATCACCGCCCTCCATCACCGTCCTCCATCACCGCCCTCCATCACCGCCCACCATCACCGCCCACCATCACCGCCCACCATCACCGCCCACCATCACCGCCCTCCATCACCGCCCTCCATCACCGCCCACCATCACCGCCCTCCATCACCGCCCTCCATCACCGCCCTCCATCACCGCCCTCCATCACCACCCTACATCACCACCCTACATCACCACCCTCCATCACCTCCCTCCATCACCACCCTCCATCACCACCCTCCATCACCACCCACCATCACCACCCACCATCACCACCCTCCATCACCACCCTCCATCACCACCCACCATCACCACCCTCCATCACCACCCTCCAGCACCACCCACAAGCACCACCTTCCATCACCACCCACCATCACCACCCTCCATCACCACCCTCCATCACCACCCACCATCACCACCCACCATCACCACCCACCATCACCACCCTCCATCACCACCCACCATCACCACCCTCCATCACAACCCTCCATCACCACCCTCCATCACCACCCTCCATCACCACCCTCCATCACCACCCTCCAGCACCACCCTCCAGCACCACCCTCCAGCACCACCCTCCAGCACCACCCACCATCACCACCCTCCATCACCACCCTCCATCACCACCCTCCAGCACCACCCTCCAGCACCACCCACCATCACCACCCACCATCACCACCCACCATCACCACCCACCATCACCACCCACCATCCCCACCCTCCAGCACCACCCACCATCACCACCCTCCATCACCACCCACCATCACCACCCACCATCACCACCCTCCATCACCACCCACCATCACCACCCACCATCACCACCCTCCAGCGCCACCCACCAGCACCACCCACCATCACCACCCTCCATCACCACCCACCATCACCGCCCACCAGCACCGCCCACCATCACCGCCCACCAGCACCGCCCACCATCACCGCCCACCATCACCGCCCACCATCACCGCCCTCCATCACCGCCCTCCATCACCGCCCACCATCACCGCCCTCCATCACCGCCCACCATCACCGCCCACCATCACCGCCCACCATCACCGCCCACCATCACCGCCCACCATCACCGCCCTCCATCACCACCCTCCATCACCACCCTCCATCACCACCCTCCATCACCACCCACCATCACCACCCACCAGCACCACCCACCATCACCACCCTCCATCACCACCCTCCAGCACCACCCACCATCACCACCCTCCATCAGCACCCACCATCACCACCCACCATCACCACCCACCAGCACCGCCC